>NC_134690.1:26567766-27167766 GCF_050947455.1 Rhinoderma darwinii
AAACAGCTCCTGATTTTCAGAAGTTTTTTGTGGTGTTTTTTACGGCCCTTTTTTTAGCTGTTTTTCTATTGAGTTAGGGTATGTTCACACGGCAGCTTCCATAACGGCCGAAATTACGGGGCTGTTTTCAGGAGAAAACAGCCCCGTCATTTCAGCCGTAACGGCATGTGCAGGCGCTTGAACGCTGCGTCCATTACGAACGTAATTGGCGCTGCTTTTCATTGGAGTCAATGAATAACGGCTCCAATTACGCCCCAAGAAGTGACAGGTCACTTCTTTGACGCGGGCGTCTATTTACGCACCGTCTTTTGACAGCGGCGCGTAAAGTGGGTGTGAACATACCCTGAATGAAAAACAGCTCAAAAACTTCTCAAGAAGTGACATGCACTTTTTTTACGGGGCATTTTTTTACGCGCTGTTATTTGAAAATGAGGCGTAAAATAACGCCCCGTCGGAACAGAACGCCGTATTTCCCATTGAAATCAATGGGTAGATGTTTGTAGAAATTCTGCTTTGGATTGTTCAGCCGTTTTTCAGGCCCGAAAAACAGCTGAAAATAGCCCGTGTGAACATACCCTAAAGCTTCAGGGCTGAGCAGTTGCTCCTACATATTTCCACTCCATAGCTCTAGCACATGAGAAGAATTACATACCGATGTGTCCTTCCTCATCTCTTAACATATCCTGAGATGTGTGGCACAAGCTGACCAGCTGACCACCTTCCTTATTTAGATATCGGTGCCGTAAAATTTGGTGCCCGATATTTAAATAACCCAATGAACTGTCAATGGGGCGGTAATTGGCTAGGGGACATGTAACATCACAGTGACACTGTCCAATCAGCTAAGAACAGTGTCAACAGCAAGAGCTGGAGAGGGGAGAGCATGTGCGCGCGCACACTCTCACTTTTCAGCTCTCGGCAGGCATGTACAAGACTGTGTGATCTTTCACGAGAGATCAGTCTTGTCATCCTTGTCTGCCGAGAGCTAAAGAGCGAGAGCGTGCGCGCGAACAGCTCCGATAACATGGAACAGAAGAAGAAGAATTCACGCTCTTCTTCTCCTCTTCTGTTCCGTAGTGGTGGCGGAGCTGCGCGCACAGCTCCGATAACATGGAACAGAAGAAGAAGAATTCATGCTCTTCTTCTCCTCTTCTTCTCCTCTTCTGTTCCATAGTGGTGGCGGAGCTGCGCGTGCACGCGCTCTCTCTCCAGATCTTGCTGTGACACTGTCCGTAGCTGTTTGGACAGTGTCACGGCGATGTTACACACCCCCTTGCCAACTACCTCCCCATTGACTGTTCATGGGGTTATTTAAATATTGGGTGCCAAATATTACGGCACCGATGTCTAAATAACGAAGGAGGCTGGAAAAAAAATGTAAGTGCCCCAGGGTTTGTGCAGCCCTCCCCATTAGATGCTGCACTCAGCTGTACATGTATGGGGAGGTGAAAGATTCTCTTTAGAGGAAAGGTGTTATAATTTTTTCATTTTTTATTTTAGATGTTTTACTTTATGGGCCTTAATAATGGCAGTTGTCTGATTGAGAGCGACCATTACTAAGAAGGGGCTTAGTGTTAGCCAGTAATAAGGCTAGAACTAACCCCCTATTACCCCGGTACCCACCGCCACCAGGAGTACCGGGAAGAGCTGGGTACGATCCAGCACCCGACCGTCTGAAGAGAAGGGCGGGTACTGGCGTGGCTGCAGGCTGGTAATATCAGGCTCGGAATGGCCAAGAACCTGGCTGGTTTGCCAGCCAACCCCTGGTCATTGGCTCCCTGCTCTGCTGTTAACCACAGCCTAGTTTAGACCTGAGGTCTACAAGAGATCGGGAGCACGCTGATGACGTCACTCCATCATGACATCCACGCCGGGCCACTGAATTCAGTTAAAATTCATAAGTATATTAGGTAATAAAAAGGGGGCATAAACAAGTGGCATACAAAAGGGGGTATCCTTATTGTGGGGGCATAAAGTGGGCATTTTTACTGAGTGGGGGTATAAAAAGAGGCAAAATTACTGTGGGTGCATTATTACTGAGTGTGGCAGAAAAAAGTGGCATTACTACTGAGTGGAGACATTATTTCTATGGGGACATATAGGGCGTATTTAGTACTGAGTGGGAATTCTATTACTGGGTGAGGGCCCTAAAAGTGCTTCTATCACTGAGTAAGGTATAAAGGGGACACTAAAACTGTTTAGAGGAACAAAAGTAGCACTTACTGTGTGGGGCCTTTGGGGGAACAAAAGGGTGTGTGTACTATTACTGTGTGGGGCACCTAGTATAGTATGTATAGGGAGTTTGTGTAGAGGTAGGGAATAGTTAGGGTGTGCGCTAGAAAAGCAAGGAGCCAAAGATATCTGTGTCATATTCTGCAGGGCTTAGGAAATCGTGTCTGGGAGAAGTTGTCATTGCGGTCTTGGCTGGATGAAGAAGAAACGGTGAAAGTGAGCGACTTCAATCTGAGAAGACGTCACCTGTGAGTCACTCGATATAACTATACTGTAATCACTTATATGGTCTGCAGATATCGTGTGTATAACTGGCATCTACCTCTATAAGGTCAGTGTATGGTGGTAGTATTGGCCTATATATAGTGTGTTTTATTCACTAACAGTATGGTGTTTTTTTCTGACACTATGTTGCAGTAATATGTGATCTTAGTTTGGTAGTTTTATTCAGTAACAGTATGGAGGTATTATTCAGTAACAGTATGGGGGTATTATTCAGTAACAGTATGGGGGTATTATTCAGTAACAGTATGGGGGTATTATTCAGTAACAGTATGGGGGTATTATTCAGTAACAGTATGGGGGTATTATTCAGTAACAGTATGGAGGTATTATTCAGTAACAGTATGGGGGTATTATTCAGTAACAGTATGGAGGTATTATTCAGTAACAGTATGAAGGTATTATTCAGTAACAGTATGGAGGCATTATTCAGTAACAGTATGGGGGTATTATTCAGTAACAGTATGGAGGTATTATTCAGTAACAATATGGGGGTATTAATCAGTAACAGTATGGAGGTATTATTCAGTAACAGTATGGAGGTATTATTCAGTAACAGTATGGGGGTATTATTCAGTAACAGTATGGAGGTATTATTCAGTAACAGTATGGAGGTATTATTCAGTAACAGTATGGGGGTATTATTCAGTAACAGTATGGGGGTATTATTCAGTAACAGTATGGGGGTATTATTCAGTAACAGTATGGGGTATTATTCAGTAACAGTATGGAGGTATTATTCAGTAACAGTATGGAGGTATTATTCAGTAACAGTATGGGGGTATTATTCAGTAACAGTATGGGGGTATTATTCAGTAACAGTATGGGGTATTATTCAGTAACAGTATGGGGGTATTATTCAGTAACAGTATGGGGGTATTATTCAGTAACAGTATGGGGGTATTATTCAGTAACAGTATGGGGGTATTATTCAGTAACAGTATGGAGGTATTATTCAGTAACAGTATGGGGGTATTATTCAGTAACAGTATGGAGGTATTATTCAGTAACAGTATGAAGGTATTATTCAGTAACAGTATGGAGGTATTATTCAGTAACAGTATCTGAGGTATTATTCAGTAACAGTATGGAGGTATTATTCAGTAACAGTATGAAGGTATTATTCAGTAACAGTATGGAGGTATTATTCAGTAACAGTATGGAGGTATTATTCAGTAACAGTATGGAGGTATTATTCAGTAACAGTATCTGAGGTATTATTCAGTAACAGTATGGGGGTATTATTCAGTAACAGTATGGAGGTATTATTCAGTAACAATATGGGGGTATTAATCAGTAACAGTATGGAGGTATTATTCAGTAACAGTATGGAGGTATTATTCAGTAACAGTATGGAGGTATTATTCAGTAACAGTATGGGGGTATTATTCAGTAACAGTATGGGGGTATTATTCAGTAACAGTATGGGGTATTATTCAGTAACAGTATGGAGGTATTATTCAGTAACAGTATGGAGGTATTATTCAGTAACAGTATGGGGGTATTATTCAGTAACAGTATGGGGGTATTATTCAGTAACAGTATGGGGTATTATTCAGTAACAGTATGGGGGTATTATTCAGTAACAGTATGGGGTATTATTTAGTAACAGTATGGGGGTATTATTTAGTAACAGTATGGGGGTATTATTCAGTAACAGTATGGGGGTATTATTCAGTAAAAGTATGGGGGTATTATTCAGTAACAGTATGGAGGTATTATTCAGTAACAGTATGGAGGTATTATTCAGTAACAGTATGGGGGTATTATTCAGTAACAGTATGGGGGTATTATTCAGTAACAGTATGGGGGTATTATTCAGTAACAGTATGGGGATATTATTCAGTAACAGTATGGGGGTATTATTCAGTAACAGTATGGGGTATTATTCAGTAACAGTATGGAGGTATTATTCAGTAACAGTATGGGGGTATTATTCAGTAACAGTATGGGGGTATTATTCAGTAACAGTATGGGGGTATTATTCAGTAACAGTATGGGGTATTATTCAGTAACAGTATGGGGGTATTATTCAGTAACAGTATGGGGTATTATTTAGTAACAGTATGGGGGTATTATTTAGTAACAGTATGGGGGTATTATTCAGTAACAGTATGGGGGTATTATTCAGTAAAAGTATGGGGGTATTATTCAGTAACAGCATGGAGGTATTATTCAGTAACAGTATGGAGGTATTATTCAGTAACAGTATGGGGGTATTATTCAGTAACAGTATGGGGGTATTATTCAGTAACAGTATGGGGGTATTATTCAGTAACAGTATGGGGATATTATTCAGTAAGAGTATTGAGGTATTATTCAGTAACAGTATGGGGGTATTATTCAGTAACAGTATGGGGGTATTATTCAGTAACAGTATGGGGGTATTATTCAGTAACAGTATGGGGATATTATTCAGTAACAGTATGGGGGTATTATTCAGTAACAGTATGGAGGTATTATTCAGTAACAGTATGGAGGTATTATTCAGTAACAGTATGGAGGTATTATTCAGTAACAGTATGGGGGTATTATTCAGTAACAGTATGGGGGTATTATTCAGTAACAGTATGGGGTATTATTCAGTAACAGTATGGAGGTATTATTCAGTAACAGTATGGAGGTATTATTCAGTAACAGTATGGAGGTATTATTCAGTAACAGTATGGGGGTATTATTCAGTAACAGTATGGGGGTATTATTCAGTAACAGTATGGGGTATTATTCAGTAACAGTATGGGGGTATTATTCAGTAACAGTATGGGGGTATTATTCAGTAACAGTATGGGGGTATTATTCAGTAACAGTATGGGGGTATTATTCAGTAACAGTATGGGGGTATTATTCAGTAACAGTATGGAGGTATTATTCAGTAACAGTATGGAGGTATTATTCAGTAACAGTATGAAGGTATTATTCAGTAACAGTATGAAGGTATTATTCAGTAACAGTATGGAGGTATTATTCAGTAACAGTATCTGAGGTATTATTCAGTAACAGTATGGAGTTATTATTCAGTAACAGTATGAAGGTATTATTCAGTAACAGTATGGAGGTATTATTCAGTAACAGTATGGAGGTATTATTCAGTAACAGTATGGAGGTATTATTCAGTAACAGTATCTGAGGTATTATTCAGTAACAGTATGGGGGTATTATTCAGTAACAGTATGGGGGTATTATTCAGTAACAGTATGGAGGTATTATTCAGTAACAGTATGGGGTATTATTCAGTAACAGTATGGAGGTATTATTCAGTAACAGTATGGAGGTATTATTCAGTAACAGTATGGGGGTATTATTCAGTAACAGTATGGGGGTATTATTCAGTAACAGTATGGGGTATTATTCAGTAACAGTATGGGGGTATTATTCAGTAACAGTATGGGGTATTATTTAGTAACAGTATGGGGGTATTATTTAGTAACAGTATGGGGGTATTATTTAGTAACAGTATGGGGGTATTATTCAGTAACAGTATGGGGGTATTATTCAGTAAAAGTATGGGGGTATTATTCAGTAACAGTATGGAGGTATTATTCAGTAACAGTATGGAGGTATTATTCAGTAACAGTATGGGGGTATTATTCAGTAACAGTATGGGGGTATTATTCAGTAACAGTATGGGGATATTATTCAGTAAGAGTATTGAGGTATTATTCAGTAACAGTATGGGGATATTATTCAGTAACAGTATGGGGGTATTATTCAGTAACAGTATGGGGATATTATTCAGTAACAGTATGGGGGTATTATTCAGTAACAGTATGGGGGTATTATTCAGTAACAGTATGGGGGTATTATTCAGTAACAGTATGGGGGTATTATTCAGTAACAGTATGGGGGTATTATTCAGTAACAGTATGGGGGTATTATTCAGTAACAGTATGGGGGTATTATTCAGTAACAGTATGGGGGTATTATTCAGTATCAGTATGGAGGTATTATTCAGTAACAGTATGGGGATATTATTCAGTAACAGTATGGGGGTATTATTCAGTAACAGTATGGGGGTATTATTCAGTAGCAGTATGGGGGTATTATTGGTAATGTTGGTCTTACAATCTATGTAAATTACTGTGGTGTGGGATGTTGGGAAGTGTGAGTGTGGCAGCAGATGATCAGGCTAAGAGACAGTCTGCAGAGTGGCATGTGTTGTACTTTGACATGTAGGTGAGACTTACGTGTAGGGTGTGGGCCAATAATTTATGCACAGCCCAGTCCCTAAGATCATATTAATCCACCACTGGCATCGAGCCAGCACAGGCAGACCACTACAATACAGCAGGTAGAGCAAAGAAACCAGCCCAGACGGGCCACTTCAAAACAGGCCTTGAAGTTTCACCTGGCAAGAAGGTGTGTTAAACCATTTTCAGTGATAATGCTGCGTTGCTGATCTATGATACTAAAGTAACACAGTAAGTAGAATTCTTTAAATCTTTTCTATACATCAAACAGCACTTGAACAAATAAACAACAAATTTTTTTTTTTATATATTGCGTGTTTGTTGTGTAAAGCTAGTAATGACGAAAACTCTGATAGATTTGGGGGGGGGGGGGCGTCTTTTTATAGTTCGCCTCAGGCAGCAGAGAGGCTAGGTTCACCCCTGTCTGTACAGCACTGTTTTAATTTTGCTAGGGTTTGCTGTGGGCTAGATTACAATGCAAAGGACTACAGTTCACATGATTCCTCTCTCCTCTCACAGACATTGCCTATATTTACAGTTGCCTGTATGTCCCTTTATTACAAGGGGTAAGATAGTGCTGTTATTACTCACTGTCTGCTACTGTCTGCTCAGCATGTGAAACACAATCCCTCCAGACAGAGGAGTATGGTCATGTGACTGCATTTAAAACTGGCTAACAGAGGCATTTCAGCTACAGACAGTACACTAATAAGTGACTAGCTTTTCTACACTTAAACCATCTGCAGACATTTTTAAAGATCGGGAAACCCCTTTTACAATATAGTAATAGCCTATACTCTAGTATATATTACTATCTTCTTGACTCGCAGGGTGCGGGAGGTCTGTTAAGTGAATGTGAATAAATAAGATAAAAGTTAGATGCAGCCGGTATAATTTTATACCATGTGTAATCATTTCTTCTTGCCTTTTATGATGTTATATGGACTGTATTATAGAAAATGTAATTCACACATGCTGTTTTTCATTCAGAGGAAAATACAGATGAGGCTACAGAGTGCAGAGCCAAATCTTCATTCAGATCCAGGATCCGTGGACGCCACTGTAATTGAGAGACATTCCCTACCAGATAACTATAGACTTTCATTTTCCTTTCAAATAATAGCTCTTCCGAAACGGTTCCAATGAAAACATTCTATGTTCTTTGACTTACAAGCTTACTGCCTTGAGCTGAATTTCCTACAGATTACACAGTTTCTTGCTTTCATTTGCCAGAGTACAGTTTATAGACACACATTGCTCAAAGCTTTTAAACATGTAAGCTTGTTTCACAATATTTCCGTTCAAATGGTTTCTGCCTAATGAAACTGAATGTAAAGCAATAAAGACAATTTTTTTATTTTTTTTTGCCGGCTACACTTGGAACCTTCTCCCTCTCGGGTAGCAATAGCGATTTTTTTTGATCTTGTACAAAAAGAATGAGGAAATATTAGCGTTTCCGAAGGAGATCCGCATTGTCTCACTGAGCCGAGATGTAAAATCTATTAACCTCTCATCGCCATATGACATCATCAGGATCTCAGTCTGTAATTGTGTTTCCATGTTCCAGATGAAAACATGTGAATGAGTCTTACTGTCCACAGATCTAGGCTACTTAAAGGGGTTAAATGCTTTAGAAAACTAATTTTTAAACACAGTATTTGGAAATTCTGAGTTAATAGATGGGGGTTTTCAGTTCTGGATACTCAATTCTTGGCCAGAGTGTAGAGAAGTTACAAAGAGCGTCTCTCTCTCTCTGGAGGACCTGTCCTGTATTACATAGACAGCCCATTGATTTAAATGGACACTGTGTAATACTTTATTTCCCCTAGTGGTGGCGCTGCAGGGAAATTAAACACTTAGGCCTCATGAACAGGAATGTGCTTTTGCGGCCGCAATTCCCCCTGAAAATCTATGGGAGAATTGCGGCCCCATTCATTCCTATGGGGCCATGCACGTGACCGTGGTTGAAAATGAATGGCCGCGGCCATGTGCACAGCCCAAGATTTGCGGGCGGCTCGCGGCTGTCACTCTGTGGCAGGCCGACCCGGATATCACGGCCGTGCACATGGCTACGGTCGTGTGGATGAGGCCTAACAAAGATTTTCCCACAGATTACAGCTGATTGCTGATGGTCCCAGACGTGGGACACTTTGTGACCTGCTTATTGTCAAGGAACAATTCTAACAAGAAGGGATTGTCCAATAGGCTGTTTTTTTGGCAGTTTTTGCCCCCTTTTTTTTAGCCAAACTAAGAAATGGCTCCAAAAGGAAGGAAGCATAAAAAAATAAGTGTGTGATCCTGGCCCTAAAGGGGTTATCTGGGTTGTTGAAACTGATGGCCTCAGGATAGGCCATCAATATTAGATCGGTGGGGGTCCGTCTGTCGACACCCGTGCCGAGCAGCTGTTTGAAAAGGCCACAGCGCTCGTACGAGTGCCACAGCCTCTTCATTGTTTACATGGTGGTTCTTTCTGCACGTACGTGCATGAGCCGTTAAATTTGTAGTGGCCACGCAAGGTATTGCACCACTATCCCATTCAAGTGAATAGGAGATCTGCAGTACGGCCGCTATACAGGGTACAGAACCATCTGCTTCCGGCACCGACTACTGTATAACTTCTGGTGCCGGAGACAGCCATAACAGTTGATCTGTCCACGGTCCGGGTGTCAGATCCCCATTTATCATAACCTGATGACCTATCCTGTGGATAGGTCATCAGTATGAAAAACTGCCACATGCCTGGACAACCCCTTTAAGGTAACAAAATGCATAGTAATGTGTTTTGTTATTAATTCCCGGAAGGTAACTACTTGCACAAATGTGCCTTGAATTCTTCCTATATACATATTGTAAAAAGCAAGTAAATACAATTTTGCCTTAAAAATGAACAGACAAAAGAGAGCACCAAAGTACCTGGATGAGAACAGATAGTCATGAATGCAAAAGAAGATTTCAGTGTGCATGATGGGTACAACTGGGTTTCATTTTACACAAGGGAGGAGATTACATGATTTAAAGGGTTTTGGATGACTGATAGTGATGGTATGTAGGATATGTCATGATTGTTTGAGGGATAATGGTGAGGGACCGACTGTTGGGACAACCACAAATGCCTAGAACGGAGCTTTGCTGACAAAGCTCTACTCTTACCGAAGACCTATGAACTCTACTAACATGTCTATTTTAGTAAATACTTGTATTCCTCATGAAAAAAAAAGTATTCTGGAACATATTTTCTGAGAACTCTGTGTTGTGCCATCCCTCTGTTATTCCTCCTAGAATGTATGAATAAATTGCCAACTGGGTGTTACCACTCCCCTTGTCAAAGGGGTGTGTCCCTTCACAGTCTCACTGTCAGCACTGACTGGACATTGTCAGTCTATGTAGGGCCACACCCCCAATTGGTAACACCCAGTGGTCAATTTATTTAGACATTTCTAGGAGGAACAACAGAGGAAGGGCACAGAGTAGACTTCTATAAAAAATAAAAAAAAGATGTTCAAGAATTATTTCATGAGGAATACAATTATTTACTGAAAAAAAAACATGTCAGGAGAGGTGACGCGTCCGCACCAACTGGGTATTATGTCTGCTGAATAGGGTAGTATTGCAGTTCCAACACATTGCCGGGTCAAGAGTGGCATTGTGTCCGACACAAATGAAAATATGTGCTCCTGAGGTGGTTGGAGGCCACACATCTAGAATGTTTAGTGGTTTGCAGAGATGACATTTTTACACATTAACCTCCTCCATTACTTACCTCTCTGCTCATCTATTGTTGGTAAGTGCATCAAAAAACTTTGGACAGAACACGGTTTGTTAGGGGCCTCTGGAAATGGAGTTTTCTATATGTTCTATTAGAGCATATAGATGTCATGACACTCCTCTATTATCCAAAGTAGGGAGTACAAAAAACGACACTAGCTGTGGTTGACCCTGCCAATCCATGTACTTCATGGTTGATCTTTCAATTGGCCACGATAGATTGCCTGATGTTTCTGAAGCCGGATCAGTCAATCATATGATCGCCAGTCCAGATGCCATTACAAATAGGTAATGGCAATGGACTACTGTTCTCATACTCTGTATACTCTAGCTACTTTAGAAATTTAAAGAGAGTCACAGCAAGTATCACTAAACGTATGACTGAAAACACTGGCCCACTTTTATTAATAATCACTATCACAATATTAATATTTTTACGCCTGCTATGAGCAACATTTGGGCCACCAATTTGCACCTTTTTAACAACCTTGGCCTTTGATAAATAAGCCTAAAAGCACATCTACAGACTGAGAACAGCCGGTTTTCTCACCAAGGCCTCATGCACACGACCGTATTTTTTCACACCCGTAAATACTGGCGTAAATACGGGTCCGGTGTCACACGTATTCCACCCGTTTTGCACCAGTATTTACGAACCCGTGCTCGTAAATATGGGTCCGGTGTCACCCGTATTCCACCCGTATTTACGAGCACGTTTTTGGCAGCAAAATAGCGCTGCACTAATCGGCAGCCCCTTCTCTCTATCAGTGCAGGATAGAGAGAAGGGACAGCCTTTTCTGTAATAAAAGTTAAAGAAATTCATACTTACCCGGCCGTTGTCTTGGTGACGCGTCCCTCTCTTCACATCCAGCCCGACATCCCTGGATGACGCGGCAGTCCATGTGACCGCTGCAGCCTGTGATTGACCTGTGATTGGCTGCAGCGGTCACATGGCCTGAAACGTCATCCAGGACGTCGGCCCGGATGTCGAGAGGGACGCGTCACCAAGGCAACGGGCGGGAGACCGGACTGGAGGAAGCAGGAAGTTGTCGGTAAGTATGAACGTCTTTTATTTTTATTTTTTACAGGTTTATACTGATCGGTAGTCACTGTCCAGGGTGCTGAAAGAGTTACTGCCGATCAGTTAACTCTTTCAGCTCCCTGGACAGTGACTATTTACTGACGTCGCTTAGCAACGCTGCCGTAATGACGGGTGCACACATGTAGCCACCCGTTATTACGAGAGCTCCATAGACTTCTATGGACTGTCCGTGCCGTTATTACGGCCAGAAATAGGACATGTTCTATCTTTTTTAACGGAACGGGCACCTTCCCGTGAGAAAACGGGAAGGCACCCGTCGCCAATAGAAGTCTATGAGCCCGTTATTACGGGTCGTGATTACGACCCGTAATAACGGGAGTTTTTACGGTCGTGTGCATGAGGCCTTAACCTGTAGAATTTCCCTCGAAAGCAGAAGTAAATTGAATAATTAATGTGGGCCAATTAATAAAAAATAAAAATAAAAAAGGCTATGTACATTCTAGCAAGCATTTTATTTGTATTTATATTCTACGGTTTTGTGTAAATAGCTCCTATGGAGACTTATGTCTCCATGGTTACAGACTACAAACACACCCTGTGTAGTCTGATCCTTAAATCATACTCCTCATCATCATTCCTTTTCTTCCTGCTATTTATTCAGTATGTTAGCAAGAAGAAGGTGGAGATGATAGCAAGTAAAACATGACCTAAGATCTGAACACACACATGGTTAGCAAATGTGTACGTAGCCTTTAAGCCATTATTTTAATGAATTGTGTGGTTAAGACAATCCCTATGTATATGGATGTGAGAGAGAGAAGGCGGGTAACATCTACGCACCCCATGGGCAGAGGGGTTGCCTTTACCATCCCTATAAGCTGCAAGAAAAAGGTCTGCACAATTTATTGTAAATGTAATAAGTCATAGAAAGTCTGGAAAGAACATCCAAGTACAACTACAAGATGTAAATTCTAGAAAATTGCTAGAAGGGATACACAACTATAAATTTAGCAAAACAGCAATATATAAATACATATAGCAGTAATGTGGCAGGGGCAGGTTACTCACTCTCATAACACAGCTGTGTCACCTCACTTCAACTTCTCAACAGCAGTAAATCGTGGATTAGCACTGCTTAACTACTAATTGAATGGATGTGGCAGTCATGCCTTTGGTGGGCTTCAGACTGTATAGTAAAGAAGGGGGGAAAAAGCACCTGAAATGCAGCTAGAGAACTGTAAAAAGACGCAACTTGTGAGTAATAGATCATGGAGATAAAAGGAAAATCTCCAGAAGAATACAGTAGCAGCAAAGTGGATGCGATTTTAATAAATCTCATCCACTCGCTGCAGATTTTAAATCCTCAGCGTGTCAATTTCTGCTGCGGAAACTGAACAGATTTGTTGCGGTTTTTCCAATGGGAAAGTCAAAATCTGCAACAAATTCCAATTGTTGCATATTTTGTCCTAAAGATGTAAAATGCTATTTTCAAAGTTTCAAAAACAAAAAAAAAACCACTATACTCACCCTCCCCATGTAGAAATATGTCCCTTATCCTCCGGCTGGTCTCTGTACACTCGGCCCCCTGTGATGACATTTGGTCACATGACTGCTGTGGCCAATGTACAGAAATGTACAGAGCCACGGGACTAGGACGCGCCGCTGCGGAAGCCCAGGAGAGGTGAGTATAATCTTTTTTATTTTTCTTTACGCTCGGCTGTTTTCCGTAGCAAAAACTCCGCTACAAAATCTGCACGAAAATTAGCACAATTTGGTGTGTATTTTCCAACTTATATCCCCGGGTTTAGGGATTGGATTTTCTGTTGAATTTTTTGCAGCAACTCCGACCCGTGTGGACCCGGCTTAACTGCTCATTGTTCTGAAAGCCGAGGGATTGAAGCAATATCACACAATGTAAGTTCCTTAGGAACTTGAATGAGTTTGGATACATTTGGTCTTTGAATCATTTCACCTATGTACATCATTTGCCAAGCCTTTCCTACGACGATTCACTAGCAAACCAATCATGAACTAATTCTCTTTGGTAAAGCTACTTTCTATGTATTAAACGGGCATTCACTTGTTATTAAGTGATGGGATATTACTAATGCCATCACTTCCTGGTCAGTGGGGGTCCAACAGTTGGGATCCCCAACAATCCTGAGAATGAAGGGACTGCAGGGCTGGTTTAATGCCCTTTATTTTTCCTTGCACTGCGTTGCCCCCGGCCACGCACTGTGCAGGAAACTGCGGCATGGCCCCATTCAAACTCCCTGAAAAGCCAGTGGCCGGGAGCGTTGTTGTGCAAAGAGAACTTTAAAAGCAGCGCAGTACTAAACTAGTGTCGAGACTCTTTCCCTTTATTCCCAGGATTTGTTGGGGTCCTATAAGTTTTTGATGATTAGGTAAGAAAACCTATTACAAGCACAGGGAGAAGACACTCAATGCAGATGTAACCTTCGTTATATTCGAAACCCCATATGTCTGTGCTGCAAGTCAGCAGTGCTAACCGCAAAGTCTTCGTGCTGCATTCGTCATGAGCTGGGTCCCCCGGGATAGGAGATCCTGCACATGACTGAGTGAACACAATTGAGAGACCTTTGTATTTTGCACAGTGGTGTTATGGTTAGCTGGCAAAAAATTCTACAAATTGTGGCTTCTCACTTTTAATGTCCATCAAGATCTTCCTTTTCAGCAACCACATGATCTTAAAGAGGACCTGTCAACTGTCCTGACATGTCTGTTTTAGTGAATACTTGTATTGTCTATTAAATCACAACTCTGATGCATCTTTTCTTAGAACTCTGTGTTGTGCTGTTCCTCGGTAATTCCTCCTACAAACATAGGAATAAAACTGACAACTGGCTGTCACCATTACCTTTATCAAAGGGGCGTGTCCTCATACAGTCTGAGACTGCGAGCACAGATTGGACAGAGTTAGACTATGCAGAGACACACCCCCAACTGGTAACACCCAGTTGTCAATTTATTAATAAATTTGTAGGATGAATAACAAGAAAACAGTACAACATCGTTTTAAGAAAAGATGCTCCAAATTCGTTATTTTATGGGGAATACAAGTATTTACTAAAACAGACATATCAGGATAGGGGTTCTCCAGCATAGAAAACACTTTTTCATATACCCTAGTAGGGAATTCTAAATGAATAGATGGGGACCCCTTGTCCAGGATCGTGGATACAAAGAATGTCTCTTACTTTAGAGGACCTGTTCTGCATAACAGAGACAACCCAATCATTTAAAAGGGCACTGTAAAATACTTAATTTCCCCTGTGGTGTTGCAGCAGGGAAATTGAACACTTACTGCCAAATAACAGCTGATCACTGGTGGTCCCAGCAGTGATCACTTTGTGACCAGCTCGTTATCGAGGGGCCTAACAACTGGGGATTGTCCAAAGTGGACAACCCCCTTAATATCCAATTCTCAGAATGAAGAATTTTGCGGATCACTCCATAGTCCTTGGGCGAGTTTCACACAAGCACTCACCACAGGAGTCGTATATATTTGGAGCCAAGAACAGAATTCGATCCTGATCGGTGAGATAAAAAAAAGCTTTCCAAAAAATTAGCTTTAAAACTCAGAAACTGTAATTGCAAGTTATTTTTTGTTTTAAATTCTAAAAAGGATTAAAATGTGTTGTCTCATGAAGGCAACCCGTCTATATACACTATTAGGATATATGGGCATCCGAGAGAGCGGTCCCTCGCTTGGGACTCGCTTGTATTACAAGGACAGCTATTCATCTTAATTGCCGCCATGTAATACTACATTTCCACTGCAATGAGCGCTGCAGGGGAAATGCATGGCTGGCATGGCCAGGGGGTGATCAGCGGCTTGTACAAGGGGTCGTATTCTGTAAAGGGTTGTTTCTGATGAGTGATAATAGTTATAGACCCAAAGGATGTTGTAGCATGCAAAAGAACTGCCATAGGGGGGACCCCGTGATGTAATCAGCGACTATACCATATATGGGCTGACAGCCTAGGGTCTCTAGAAGGCGTGCACAGGCTAATATCCTAGCATATAGGTATGTTGTTAATAAAATTGTAAATTGAAATTTTCTTTAAAAAAAAGTAATCAATATTATTAAAAGTAACAGTATATAACAAAACATAATAATTATTGAATACATGTCCCACACTTAACCATGTGATCGCTTGATCAATGATATAATACACTGCAATACTTCTGTAGTGCAGTTTATTATGCCTCTCAGTATAAAACTGACAGGCAAAGGCAGGGCCTAACAGACATACACAGATGGCAGCCCCGGGTGCCTTCTTTAGGCCCCCAGCTGACAAGGAAACCCATGAGCACCGTTGTGATCACGTCATGGGAGCGCTGACGGAGTGAAAAAGTGAGCCCTCTCTGTCTAACCGTTTAGATGTCGCGGTCGCTATTGACCGTGGCTGATGGTGTAGGCACAGCTCCTGTGCGTGTAACATTCCTGTGATGTACATTTACAGAGCTTGGTGCTAAATTATTAGCGCCTGTGCCGTAAATGTACAGCTGATGTTGCCAAGGGGTTAATAAGTTAAGGAACCAGCTGATGATCCTATACTTCACTCATGCGTCATTTCTATTGGCTAATGCAATACTAGTGACAAGGGAAGAGCATGTTCATAAAGGGCCAAAGTAAAGAATAAGAGGGCCTTAGCAAGGTCTTGTGGGCAACCCTATATTGTACAGTGACATTTGCTTAAGATCATAAGTCTATAATTTCACACATATTGCTCTAGATATTAAGGTATATGTCTTTATTTCTACGCTTAAATCACCAGGTGGGGTTTGTAAATAAGTCAAGAGGTCTGTGTCAATGGGAGAGAGCAGATCTGAAGAGTTAAAAAGTAGAGAAGACCTCTGCCTTGTAAAAAGTGAAGCTTCAGCTGGCCAATGACTGGTTAAATTCCAAATATTTGCTGCAGCCAATAAGTCTGACAGTAAATTAAGGCGAAGGCCAAAACAGTGAGCAATGCTCATAAACCATAATTACAATGTTTCTGAGCTTGGTGGTTTAAGTGGCTTGTGAACTAAGTGGAGTTCTAAAACCGGATTGTGTTGCTGTACTTCTGTATTGTGTTGCTGTATTTCTGTGTTTGTGAATCTGTTTTGATTGCTAGCAAATAGAAGATAGCAGAAACTCACACAATTTAAAAAAAAAAATTTGTAAATTTTTTTTTTTTTTTCCCTTGCAGATTCGTTCCAGCTGAACAGCTGACGAGGGGGAAGGGGTTAACTGGACACAGGTGGTATAAATTAGTCAGCAGACCTCATTTTGAGCTTGCTCTTTCTGAGCTTGGTGGTTTAAGTGGCTTGTGAACTAAGTGGAGTTCTAAAACCGGAGTTCGAAAAGAGGAGTTGAAGCCCCAGTAAGTACTCTTCTTTTTCTTTGACAATTGTTCGCTGTTTTGGTGTAACTTGGATAATGGATAGCAAGATTGGAGGTTTTCTTCAGTGCACAGTTTGTCATATGTATACACGACTGGAGCCGGAGTTCCAGGGTGAATACCTCTGTGGCAGATGTGAGCATGTTGTTCACCTGGAAGCTCGTATTAGAGATCTGGAGGAGCAGAATGCAACACTGAGGAGGATAGACAATCTTGAGCTGAGCTTGCTGCTCACGGAGCATGCAGTTAGTGGGTTAGAACTGGAGGGTGAAGACATGGGTGAGCAGGATCAGGTAAGTAGCTGGGTTAATGTAGTTAGGGGCAGTAGAAAGGGGTCAAAGACAAGGAAGGCCGATCCGGTTTCTGGCATTCCAAGCAAAATTGCCAGGTTGGGTGATGATGCGAGGGTGTCAGTCTCAGAAAAGGCAGCCCTAGTGGATACTGATCTCCCTAACAGCCGGGAGAACAGCCCAGCTAGTAGTCGGTGGGATGGTAATGCAGGCAAGCCAAGACAATTGATAGTTGTTGGGGATTCTATAATCAGGAAGACGGATAGAATAATTTGTCGCCATGACCGCCTCAACCGAATGGTTTGCTGTCTCCCTGGTGCCAGGGTTCGGCATGTGGTGGAACGGGTGGACAAATTGCTGGGAGGGGCTGGTGATGATCCAGCTGTCGTGGTCCATGTCGGTACCAACGACAGAATAAATGGTAGGTGGAGGAGCCTTAAGAATAATTTTAAAGAACTAGGCTACAAGCTGAAGGGAAGGACCTCCAAGGTTGTATTCTCAGGAATACTGCCTGTGCCATGCGCATCACAGGAAAGACAGCGGGAGCTTAGGGAGTTAAATGCATGGCTGAAGTCTTGGTGTAGAGGAGAAGGATTTGGGTTCCTAGAGCACTGGGCTGACTTTTCATTGGGGTACAAACTGTATTCTGCAGATGATTTGCACCTAAATGGAAGGGGGTCCGCTGTGCTGGGGGAGAGAATTCTAGCTGGGGTGGCGGAGTATTTAAACTAGGGCTGAGGAGGGAGGTCAATGTAGAAAAAAAAGGGGTAGCCAGGTTAGAGAGGGGTCAGACTATATTGGTGGGGGGAGAAACAGAATGTGGGGAGAGGACTAGACAACAAGATAAGGAGATCCTTTCGTTACAAAACATCAGTGTAAATAAAAAGGACCGATTAATGTCAAATCACATTTCTGATAATAAAAGTGAAAAACTGACAGGCAAGTTAAAGTGTATGTTCACAAATGCCAGAAGTCTAGCAAGCAAAATGGGGGAGCTGGAGGCCTTAATACTGGAAGAAGATATAGATATAGTTGGTGTTGCTGAAACATGGCTGGACTCTTCACATGACTGGGCTGTAAATCTACAGGGTTTTACACTTTTTCGTAAAGACAGGACAAATAGGAAAGGTGGTGGTGTATGTCTGTATGTGAGAAGTGATATGAAGGCGAGTGTGAAAGAGACAATAGTGGGTGAAGACTGTGAGGAGGTTGAAACCTTGTGGGTGGAACTAGAAAGGGAGGTAAACACTGAAAAAATTACTTTTGGTGTAATCTATAGACCCCCCAATATAACTGAGGAGATGGAAGGTCAGATATATAAACAGATGGAGCGGGCTGCACAGGCGGGTACTGTAGTGATAATGGGAGATTTTAATTTCCGGGATATTAATTGGTGTCATGGTTCGGCTTCAACTGCAAAGGGGAGACATTTCCTCAACCTGTTGCAGGAAAATTTTATGGGCCAGTTTGTGGAAGACCCGACTAGAGGTGAAGCTCTGTTGGATCTGGTCATTTCTAATAATGCAGATCTTGTTGGGAATGTCAATGTTCGTGAAAACCTCGGTAACAGTGATCACAATATAGTTACATTTTACCTATACTGTAAAAAACAAACGCAGGCTGGGAGGGCAAAAACATTTAATTTTAAGAAAGCCAATTTCCCCAGGATGAGGGCTGCAATTCAGGATAGAGACTGGGAAGAACTAATGTCAAATAATGGAACAAATGATAAATGGGAGATTTTCAAATCTACTTTGAGTAATTATAGTGCAAAATTTATTCCTACAGGTAACAAGTATAAACGACTCAAATTAAACCCCACATGGCTTACACCTTCTGTGAAAGGGGCAATACATGACAAAAAAAGGGCATTTAAAAAATACAAATCTGAGGGTACAGCTGCAGCCTTTGTAAAATATAAAGAGCTTAATAAAATCTGTAAAAATGTAATAAAATTAGCAAAAATACAAAATGAAAGGCAGGTGGCCAAGGATAGTAAAACAAATCCCCAAAAATTCTTCAAGTATATAAATGCTAAAAAGCCAAGGTCTGAACATGTAGGACCCCTAGATCATGGTAATGGGGAGTTGGTCACAGGGGATCAAGAGAAGGCAGAGTTACTAAATGGGTTCTTTAGCTCTGTATATACAACAGAAGAAAGAGCAGCTGATGTAGCCGGTGCCAGTGCTGTTAATATATCAGTTGATATACTGAATCGGATGAATGTAGAGATGGTCCAAGCTAAATTAAATAAAATAAATGTGCACAAGGCCCCGGGACCAGATGGGTTACACCCTAGAATTCTTAAAGAGCTTAGTTCAGTTATTTCTGTCCCCCTTTTCATAATATTCAGAGAATCTCTAGTGACTGGTATAGTGCCAAGGGACTGGCGCAGGGCAAATGTGGTGCCTATTTTCAAAAAGGGCTCTAGGTCTTCCCCGGGTAATTATAGACCAGTAAGCTTAACATCCATCGTGGGGAAAATGTTTGAGGGGCTATTGAGGGACTATATACAGGATTATGTGACAATAAACAGCATTATAAGTGACAGCCAGCACGGTTTTACTAAGGACAGAAGTTGTCAAACTAACCTAATCTGTTTTTATGAAGAGGTGAGCAGAAGTCTAGACAGAGGGGCCGCTGTGGATTTAGTGTTTTTGGACTTTGCAAAGGCATTTGACACTGTCCCCCATAGACGCCTAATGGGTAAATTAAGGACTATAGGTTTAGAAAATATAGTTTGTAATTGGATTGAGAATTGGCTCAAGGACGTATCCAGAGAGTTGTGGTCAATGATTCCTACTCTGAATGGTCCCCGGTAATAAGTGGTGTACCCCAGGGTTCAGTGCTGGGACCACTATTATTCAACTTATTTATTAATGATATAGAGGATGGGATTAATAGCACTATTTCTATTTTTGCAGATGATACCAAGCTATGTAATATAGTTCAGACTATGGAAGATGTTCATGAATTACAGGCAGATTTAAACAAACTAAGTGTTTGGGCATCCACTTGGCAAATTAAGTTTAATGTAGATAAATGTAAAGTTATGCACCTGGGTACCAACAACCTGCATGCATCATATGTCCTAGGGGGAGTTACACTGGCGGATTCACTTGTTGAGAAGGATCTGGGTGTACTTGTAAATCATAAACTCAATAACAGCATGCAGTGTCAGTCAGCTGCTTCAAAGGCCAGCAGGATATTGTCGTGTATTAAAAGAGGCATGGACTCGCGGGACAGGGATGTAATAATGCCACTTTACAAAGCATTAGTGAGGCCTCATCTAGAATATGCAGTTCAGTTCTGGGCTCCAGTTCATAGAAAGGATGCCCTGGAGTTGGAAAAAATACAAAGAAGAGCAACGAAGCTAATAAGGGGCATGGAGAATTTAAGTTATGAGGAAAGATTGAAAGAACTAAACCTATTTAGCCTTGAAAAAAGACGACTAAGGGGGGACATGATTAACTTATATAAATATATTAATGGCACATACAAAAAATATGGTGAAATCCTGTTCCTTGTAAAACCTGCTCAAAAAACAAGGGGGCACTCCCTCCGTCTGGAGAAAAAAAGGTTCAAGCTTCAGGGGCGACAAGGCTTCTTTACAGTAAGAACGGTGAATTTATGGAATAGCCTACCGCAGGAGCCGTCACAGCAGGGACAGTAGATGGCTTTAAAAAAGGGTTAGATAATTTCCTAGAACAAAAAAATATTAGCTCCTATGTATAGAAATTTTTCCTTCCCTTTTCCCTTCCCTTGGTTGAACTTGATGGACATGTGTCTTTTTTCAGCCGTACTAACTATGTAACTATGTAACTTCCTGGAGGGGGCTAGTCACCAGGTAACGGTCCTTACCGACCACAAGAATCTGGTTTTCCTAGAATCTGCCCGGAGGCTAAACCCGAGACAAGCTCGTTGGGCGTTTTTTTTTACCAGATTCAACTTTGTGGTTACCTATAGGGCTGGGTCTAAAAATGTTAAGGCTGATGCACTGTCACGTAGCTTCATGGCCAGCCCTCCTTCGGATGAAGATCCTGCTTGTATTTTGCCTCCAGGTATAATCATTTCCGCTATTGATTCTGATTTAGTCTCTGAAATTGCGGCTGATCAAGGTTCAGCTCCCGGGAGCCTTCCTGAGAACAAGCTGTTTGTTCCCCTGCAATTCCGGCTAAGGGTACTTAGGGAAAATCATGACTCTGCACTATCTGGCCATCCAGGCATCCTGGGTACCAAGCACCTCATTGCCAGAAACTATTGATGGCCTGGGTTGCCTAAAGACGTTAAGGCCTACGTCGCCGCTTGTGAAGTTTGTGCTAGGTCCAAGACTCCCAGGTCCCGACCAGCGGGCTTACTATGTTCTTTGCCAATTCCCCAGAGACCTTGGACCCATATCTCCATGGATTTTATCACCGATTTGCCTCCATCTCAAGGCAAGTCGGTGGTGTGGGTTGTAGTAGACCGCTTCAGTAAGATGTGCCACTTTGTGCCCCTCAAGAAACTACCCAATGCCATGACGTTATTTACCTTGTTTGTCAAACACATCCTGCGTCTCCATGGGGTCCCTGTCCATATTGTTTCTGATAGAGCGGTACAATTTGTTTCATTGTTTTGGAGAGCCTTCTGTAAAAAGTTGGAGATTGATCTGTCCTTCTCCTCTGCCTTCCATCCTGAAACTAATGGCCAAACTGAGAGGACTAATCAGTTTCTAGAACAATATTTAAGGTGTTTTATCTCTGACTGTCAATATGATTGGGTCTCATTCATTCCCTTTGCCGAATTTTCCCTTAATAACCGGCTCAGTAACTCGTCAGGGGTCTCCCCCTTTTTCTGTAATTTTGGGTTTAATCCACGGTTCTCTTCCGTTTCACCTGGTAGTTCCAACAATCCCGAGGTAGAGGACCAGTTCAGTTCAGTTCAGAGGTCGTTCATCGGGAACTGTGCACAGTCTGGGCCCAGGTTCAGAAGAACCTAGAGGCGTCCCAGAGCATACAAAAAACTCAGGCAGATAGAAAACGTTCTGCTAACCCCTTGTTTATGGTCGAGGATCTGGTGTGGCTATCGTCTAAAAATTTGCGTCTTAAGGTCCCGTCCAAGAAGTTTGCTCCCCGGTTTATAGGGCCGTACAAGGTCATTGAAGTCCTCAATCCTGTCTCCTTCCGACTGGAGTTTCCCCCATCTTTTCGAGTACACGACGTGTTCCATGCCTCCCTCCTTAAACGCTGCTCCCCGTCCTTGGCTCCCTCGAGGAAACCTCCAGTCCCTGTTTTCACCCCTGAGGGGGCAAAATTTGAGGTAGCCAAAATTGTGGACAGCAGGATGGTCCAAGGCTCCCTCCAGTACCTGGTCCATTGGAGAGGATACGGGCCTGAGGAGAGGACTTGGGTACCCGCTCGGGATGTTCACGCTGGGATATTGGTCAGGAGGTTTCACCTTCGTTTCCCCAGTAAACCAGGTCCACTTAGAAAGGGTCCGGTGGCCCCTCATAAAAGGGGGGGTACAGTAAAGGATCTGCCAGGCACAGCTTCGGGGTTAACGCCCATAGATAATCAGTCTGCACCTGCTTCTATGTCTGTGAGACTGACTCCATCTTCCACCACTCAGGATGGCAGGCTTAGGAGTGGGAGAACCTATCCCAGCCTGGCCAGACGGAGCTAGCTCCCGCCATCTGTCTATTTATACCTGCCTTTCCTGTTCCTCCTTTGCTTGTGATTCTTCTCGTTTGATTTCCTGGCCCTGCTGCAGCTTCTTGTACCATTGTCCTTGCTTCTTATTGACCCCGGCTTGCTTACTACTCTCCTGCTCTGCGTTTGGTACCTCGTACACTCCTGGTTTGACTCGGCTTGTTTACTACTCTTCTGCTCTGCGTTTGGCACCTCGTACTCTCCTGGTTTGACTCGGCTTGTTCACTTCTCTTGTTGCTCACGGTGTTGCCGTGGGCAACTTCTCTTTCTCCCCCTAGCTCTGTGTACCCTTGTCTGTTTGTCTGTCGTGCACTTATTGAGTGTAGGGACTTTCGCCCAGTTGTACCCCGTCGCCTAGGACGGGTCGTTGCAAGTAGGCAGGGACTGAGTGGTGGGTAGATTAGGGCTCACTTGTCTGTCTCCCCACCCCCGTCATTACTTTTTATTTATTAGTTATGTGTGGCTTGTATTTTGGGTGGCGCTCGTGTTACCATGGCCTTGTTCCGGATGCTATTATACAAAGAGGAAATAGTGGCCTTTCGTCAAAGGTGTTCAGTCGCCTGTCCGTGTAATGAATTTAGTCTGTCCTTACAGAACTTCATAATTTGCATAATGTGGAAGTTATGGCTATATTTCTTTTAGCTCAAGCATAGTGAGCCACCTTGGGAATCCGGAGTGCATTAGATGTTGGGCAATCTTAATGTTCTTGTCCCTCCATTCTTTATAGAGACCATTTTCCCTACCCTGAGTAAACTACGGGTGGTCCCGAAGTGGCATCTATTTAGATAGTAACACCTCTTGCACACGACCGATTTCAGGCCATGAAAAACGGTCCGTGTGTCGGGACTCCTGGCATCATAGACATTTTATGATGCTAGGGGTCCCTGCCTTCCTACGGAACTGCCGCAAAATGAGACAGTACAGAACAGCAGTTCCGTGGGGAGGCAGGGACTCCTAGCATCATAAAATGTCTATGATGCCAGGAGTCCCGTTCACCTGTACCGTGCTCGGGCCGGGAAATCCTGCCGACGCTCGGACCGTTTTTCACGGCCCGAACTCCGTCGTATGCAACTGCACTAAGAATGGTACTTTAAAGAGGTTCCGTCACCAGTTTATAACGGCCCTATCGCCTACCTCATCTAATAGGCGCTTTAAAGAGGCTCTGTCACCACATTATAAGTGCCCTGTCTCCTATATAAGGAGATGGGCGCTGTAATGTAGGTGACAGTAATGCTTTTTATTAAAAAAAACGATCTATTTTCACAACGTTAGGAGCGATATTGGTTTATGCTAATGAGTTGCTTAATGTGGGCGTATTTTTACTTTCAACCAAGTGGGCGTTGTACAGAGGAGTGCATGACGCTGACCAATCAGCATCATGCACTCCTCTCCATTCATTTACACAGCAGAATCGCGTTCTTACTAGAACATGATCTGCATCCACATACACAGCGATTCTGCTTGATTAACGTTAATCAAGTGTCCTGATAATGAATACACATGACCATCGAGCCTGGACGTCGTGTGTATTCAGAATCCTGACACTTCTGACTCTTTTCTGTGAGATTCCAGCAAGTGAAACAAAATCTCGTTTATCTCCGTAATCTCACGAGATTTCGTTTCAATTGCTGAAATCTCAGAGCAAAGATTCAGAAGTGTCAGGATTCTGAGTACACATGACGTCCAGGCTGGATGGTCATGTGTATTCATTATCAGGACACTGGATTAACGTTAATGTCTGTGTATGAGGCTGCACATCGTGTTCTAGTAAGAACGCGATTCTGCTGTCTAAATGAATGGAGAGGAGCGCATGATGCTGATTGGTCAGCGTCATACACTCCTCTGTACAACTAATAACAGAAGACACATTAAAATTTAGAGATGATTGTCACAGTGTGAGTGAATACCAGACAGTGATATGCGCAGATATAATGCGCAGAATGTACATAAATGGTACTATATCAATATTGGAAGAATAGGACTGTGATGTTATATAATACCTTGAGTCCAAAATATTCTAAATGAATCACAAGGAAATAACAAGGTCAAAACCAGATGCACGGGATGCAAGTATAGCAACCAAATACATGTGTTGGTGGGTAATCTAATGGGTGTATAATGTAAGGTAACACCAAGAAGAAAGGCAAGAAAAGCCTATTGTATCGATAGCTCTAATTAGAGCACCTTACCCATATCACGGTCCACACTGTCTGGCATCAGCCCCGACGCGCGTTTCAGCCCTGGAGCCTTCGACTTTTTAATTAATTCTCGGTGTATCAGACTCCAGCTTTTAGGTTATTATTTCATTAAGAGAGTGCTTTCACCACTACCACCATGTTTATGATGGGCTTGTAAGCCCTTTCTTTCCCCTCTAGATATTATATTATATATCAATAAGGTTATTTATTCATTACATTTAATCTTTTGAGGGATTATGAATTAATTGATTCTGCTCTATTGGTGCCCTCCATATAGTCATACACTCCTCTGTACAACGCCCACTTGGTCTAAAGTAAACACGCCCACTTGGGCATTAAGCAACTCATTAGCATAAAGCTAAAAATCGCTCATAAAGTGGTAAAAATAGATCGTTTTTCTAAATAAAAAGCACTGCTGTCACCTACATTACAGCGCCGATCTCCTTATATAGGAGACAGGGCACTTATAATGTGGTGACAGAGCCTCTTTAATGTAGATAACAACAGTTTTTTCCGACCAAATTATGATCATTTTTAGATTTATGCTAATTTGTTCTAAATGCCCAACTGGGCGTGTTTTTACTTTTCACCAAGTGGGCGTTGTGGAGAGAAGTGTATGAGGCTGACCAATCAGTGACCAATCAGCGTCATGCACTCCTCTCCCTTCATGTCCAGCTTGTTTCACTGCACAGCGTGATCTCGCGAGATAAGTGAAAAGTAAAAAATACGCCCAGTTGGGCATTTAGAACACATTAGCATAAAACTAAAAATGATCATAACTTGGTCAAAAAAACTGTTGTTATCTACATTAAAGCGCCTATTAGATGAGGTAGAAGATGGGGGCCGTTATAAACTGGTGACGGAACCTCTTTTTTCTCATTATCTTCCACGTTGCTATATTGTAAAGTGAGTGCTTCGTATAACTTGGGAGCTCGGCAAACGTAGTATGTAAAAGGGCCAGCGGGTTCCATGGGGACGCCAGTTGTTTTTCTAACTCCCAATTGGAAACATAATGAGTGCCTTGCCACCGGTCTGGCAGATAGACACGCTAGGTTATGGCTTCTTATGTTGGGCAAATGCATCCCGCCCTCCGCTTTATAATCCATGAATTTGGATAGCGCTCTCCTGGGACGCCGTCCGTTCCAGGTAAATTGTGAGAAGGCCGCGTTACGTCGCCTCGTGTCTACATGTTTCAGCAGAATAGGAAACGTTTGTAATGGGTAGAGGAGTTTTGAAAAACTCATCATTTTCACCAGGTGGCATCGACCCTATACGCCAGTCTTAATAGACTGAAAGGTTGGCGCCAACTCTGACACATTTAAAGCCTCCTAATAAATGTATTGCATCTGTCAGCCGGGCCGTGCAGCACAACTGTGGCCATGCGCCAATCATTTCCCCCTTCAGCCGAAAATACCCCCCCCACATACTCACCTCAGCGCTCCTCTCCTCCCCTCTCCGGCTCCTTCATCATTCTAGCGAGGCTCATACAAGGACCTGACGTCGAGCAGCGCCAGGGCCTTATATGCGACGCAGCACTTTAACGCCATCATTACGTTGTATGAGCTGCGCCGGAGTGATGAGGGAGCCGGAGGGAAGGACTGGAGAGGAGAGTATCATTTGTTTGGGGGATTATTATTTTTTCTTTTATTTATTTAATAACTGTCCCGTAGAAGGTGCGGGGAAAGTAGACTGGTCGGGTGGTGGCAAGGTATGGGCCCAGCATGGACCACTACCTTGCTACACCCCACAGAGTGAAATCGGCTGGCGTAGATTTAGACTATAATGGCGTAAATGATCATATATTTGGTGGGCTGCTGTGGCCACGCTCCGGTTCCACAAAAGTGGTGAGGGTGGCGCAAAAAAAAGGGACTATTGGGCCCTCTTGCTACTTTTCTATGCCACTTAGGACAATCCATGACCCCTGTGGGTCTCCTGTACATTTCTGTAATAAAGTTTTGTGAAGCTGAGGGGGGAGGCTGCAGTAACAGTTCCGGCCTCCGGTCAGCAGAGGGCGCTGTGCTAATCACAGTCTTCACATTAGACGCTCTGCACGCCCCTGAACTGCGCGTCACCAGCAACCACAACAAGCGGCCGCGGTGTCGCGTGTTCCCGGTGTCGACCGATTACCGGACGTTATTCCCTGTGACGGAGAGCGCGCACCGCAGCCATGCCGCGTATCATGATAAAAGGAGGGGTGTGGAGGAACACGGAGGTGAGGAGAGAGCGCTATGCGGGGCCGGGAGAGGCCTCCATGCTGCCGGTTCTGCGGCCTGTGTGGTGCTCGGAGCCGCCGCTGCACAATGATAAGATACACGGCTGCTAGTCGGACTAGTAGTTCTTTACAGCAGCATGCTGGGAGCAGTTGTTCATTACACCAGAGCATGCTGGGAGCAGTAGTTCGACCTGTGCGGCAGAGCATGCTGGGACTACTATGGGGCTGTTGCTGGGACTTGCAGTGCCTCCTGAGCTTGTTGTTAGAATATGCTGGGAGTTGTAGTTCCTCTACAGCAGCAGAGGCCACATGCCTGGACTTGTAGCCCTTCGTATTTCTGGTAATCTTTTAGTGCTCTATGACTTGGAGCTAGGTAGAACTACAAGTACTAGAATTCCACAGTAACATACAGCGCCTATAGAGCTACAAGTGTCAGCAGGCTCGGTCAGGTCATCAGCGGCTTCTGTCCAGAAATCTATTTTTACCTGGGAGTTGTAGTCTTTACACTTCTGCTGGGTAGGTATTTAAAGCTTGCTGGGACTTGTAGTCCTGCAGGTCGTTGCCGTCTAGGTGGCAGGTCCCAATGGTCTGCGATCAGGAGAGCACTCCGAGCTGGTCTGAACTGTTCCTAAGCAGAGTCACTTCTTTACATTGTGGGTTTAAGAACCTCTGGGCAGTCAAATGTCAGGAGCCCGACTCTCAGAAAGACCATGAAGACTCGGGACAGATTATAAAAGTCGAAAAAAGAAAAAAAATAGTTACGTAGCCGCGCCGCATAAGTCTGTACTTGCCCACCCCTTCCTAGCGCTGCCTGTCTCTGCTGCCGTCGTGTCACATATTGATGGTATGCAAAAAAAACTTGAGGACAGAATCCGTATGGCAAAGGTGTAAACGTGTTTAAAGAGGCTCTGTCACCACATTATAAGTGCCCGATCTCCTACATAATGTGATCGGCGCTGTAATGTAGGTGACCGCAGTGCTTATTTTAAAAAAAAATGATCCATTTTCACCACTTTATTAGCTATTTTAGATTTATGCTAATGAGTGTCTTAATTCCCAACTGGGCATATTTTTACTTTAGACCAACTGGGCGTTGTACAGGGGAGTGTATGACGCTGACCAATCAGTGACCAATCAGCGTCATGCACTTCTCTCCATTCATTTAAACATCACATAGGGATCCTGCTAGATACTTATGTGCTTTCTTAGACTGGGTTCACACACACTATTTACGGACGTAATTCGGGCGTTTTAGCCCTGAATTACGTCCGAAAATTCGGCTCAAAAGCATTGGCAAACATCTGCCCATTCATTTGAATGGGTCTTACGATGTTCTGTGCCGACGGTCATTTTTTTACGAGCCGCTGTCAAGAGGCGGCGCGTAAAAGACGCCCGCGTCAAAGAAGTGCCTGTCACTTCTTGAGACGTAAATGGAGCCGTTTCCCATTGACACCATGGAAAAACAGCTACAATAAAGCGCCTGCACATGCCATGACGGCTGAAATTACGGAGCTGTCTTCTCCTGAAAACAGCCCCGTAATTTCAGCCGTTACGGACGCTGCCGTGTGAACATACCCTTATACTAACACATTAACGATACTGAAGTGTTTAGACAGTGAATAGACATTCCGCGGGATGTCTATTCATAATCTCTGCACTTTGTTACTCTGTCTGTGGTAGTTACAGCAGAGGAAGCGTGATCTCGCGAGATTACGCGGTAAATGACGGGTTACAACGAGATGACGCTTCCTCTGCTGTAACTACCACAGGCAGAGTAACGAAGTGCAGGGATTGTGAATAGACATCCCGTGGAATGTCTATTCACTGTCTAAACACTTCAGTATTAATGTGTCAGTATAAGAGAGCACATAAGGATCTAGCAGGATCCCTATGTGCTGTATAAATGAATGGAGAGGAGTGCATGATGCTGATTGGTCAGTGTTATACACTCCTCTGTACAACGCCCACTTGGTCTAAAGTAAAAATACGCCCACTTGGGCATTAAGAAAGCTCATTAGCATAAATCTAAAATCGCTAATAAAGTGGTGAAAATAGATCGTTTTATTAAATAAAAAGCACTGCTGTCACCTACATTATAGCGCTGATCTCCTTATGTAGGAGACAGGGCACTTGTAATGTGGTGACAGAGCCTCTTTACTTAATTAGCAGGAGTGGTAACGTGTCACTTTGTTATTAGGATGTGTTCATTGAACCCTTTTACACCTTTGCCATACGGATGGCGTCCAAGTTTTTTTGCATCAATTGATCGTCCAGAAAGGATCTCTGGACTTGGAATTTGCATCCCGCTGAAATCGAGTGGAGATATCCCAAGTGAGTGAGTGCTGTGGATAACCAGTACACCGCATATTGATGGTGTGTGACGTGGCCGAGGCGGGGACATCCTCTCTGTACGGAGGTTCCATACATTGCACATACAGAGAGAGGAGGGGGGACATGCACGGACCTGAGCCCCGCAGCAGTGTCGGAGGGAGGGCATTTTTTTCTTTTATACATGTAATTGAGGAGCAGTCTTTCTTATTCATCATAAATAACACAGGCTACAGATTTGCGCACAGAAAGTCCGCCGCAGATTACCGTCCCAGCCATGCGGATGAGATCTGATCCACGTGCTGCAGAACATTCTCCACACAGATATCAGAGCACGCTGCTGATTTTCATGCTCATTTTGTTAAAGGGTAACTGAATTTAAAAAAAACAAAACTGGACATGTCATAGTGACGTGACAGAAGTCTTGGTCGGTGGTGGTCCGAGCACTGCGACCCCCACCGATCCCTAAAACGAAGCAGCAGAAGCGCTCGTCTGGGAGCTGTGCCCCTTTATTTCTGATCGGAAAGCTGAGCGAGCAGTATAGACTTTCTATTGAGCCCGTACACCGCTCCGAGGAAGGTCGATCAGAAACGAAGCGGCACGGCTCTCACCTGAGCGCTTTTGTCACTTTGTTTTAGCGATCGGTAGGGGTCTCAGTGCTCGGACCCCACTGATCAAAATTTCTGACTTGTCACTGTATGTCAAAAGTCTTTTTTTTAAAAAGTTTAGTTCCCCTTTAAGGATGTTCACAGGGGATTTCACGCTTTTTAATATAGAAGGGGTGAATCCGCACCACAATTCGCGCTTATTCCGTTTGGTTTAGCTGCGGATAAATCCACTACAAATTGGCCACGTGTGGGTGCACATTTTACTTATTACATTTTTTTTATTTCTCTAATAGGATGAAATCCTGAAGGCGGCTGTTATGAAATATGGCAAAAACCAGTGGTCTCGTATCGCCTCTTTGCTGCACAGGAAGTCCGCCAAGCAGTGCAAAGCCCGATGGTAATGTGGACGTCTCGTGTCCTAGTGAATCATCATGCAGAAAGATAGCGCCCTTTTCTCTACCAACCAGACGTGGCACCCAAAAGCTGCCGGCTGGGAAGTGTCCTGACTGCTGTTCTCTCCTGTGATCTGTAGGTATGAGTGGCTGGACCCCAGTATCAAGAAGACCGAGTGGTCACGTGAGGAGGAAGAGAAGCTGCTGCATCTGGCCAAGCTAATGCCCACGCAGTGGCGAACGATCGCCCCGATCATCGGCAGGACGGCCGCCCAGTGTTTGGAGCACTATGAGTACTTACTGTAAGTAACACTGGGTATACAGGAACCCTGCACACTAATGGCTCTCCGTCCTGAGGGGAGCCCCCACCTATGACGTGTATATACCCAGGTTATGTATATAGTGCTTAGTCATTGCATACTGCAGTAATTCACAACTTTTTTTTTTTTAGCATTGGGCGACCCCCCTACATACATACATTCCCCTGTGTGTTTTCAGTTCTTCACTAGTGAATAGGATTTTTCTTATTTGCATTCAGAAGTGGGAAACCAGTACAAATCTAGTACTTCACAGCTCTCCGCTGACTTTTTACAGCTGAGATTTTGTTCCAGTTGTATCCAGTCATATTTTACCTGCCCTGATACATTGTAGCAAACTACCAGAAAAAGAGATTTTTGCTGTATTCATCTGAGGACTCCCCAGGAAGCAGTGCATTATGGGAGTACAGTTGATACACAGTTTTACTTTAGTTCTGCGAGATCTGCTCTCCTTTTATTTTTTTGGGGAATGTTATTCTTCTCCATCGCAGCCCTTGATATGAATGGACAAGGCAACGTTATATGGAGATCGAAACGGAAATCTCAGAAGTGCCGTTACATGCTGGTAAACGTAACGATCGACTAATGTTGGCTTGCTGGGAGTTGTAGTTTCGCAACAGCTGGAACCGCAGGTTGGAGACTCCTGATCTATTGTGTATGGGAATAGCCTGACTGAAGGAAGGGTCAGAAAGGTTGGATTTAAACTCTTCCGATACGGTTTCCTCCAGAGATAAGTAGCGGCAGACGTGTCTGGTAACCGCTTATCCACAATTGAATTCAATTATTTTTCATTTTCCCTTTTCAGAGATAAGGCCGCTCAGAGGGATAATGAGGAGGAGGCGGCCGATGACCCTCGAAAGCTTAAACCTGGAGAAATCGACCCAAATCCTGAGACCAAACCTGCCAGGCCGGACCCTGTGGATATGGATGAAGGTATAGTAGCGGTTTGGGTTTTTTATATACCAGTGGATTATGCTGTAGGGACACTGATATCACCCTCTGCGCATTGCAATTTACCACGACATCTTTCAAGCTCTTGTATTATCTTCTACTGGTGAAAAACCATAACACTGATTTTCATTGAAGGTTTTAATGGGATATAAAGGGTATGTCCACTTTCGCACATTTTTAAAATATGATTCCAATGCATAGAAAATAAAAAATGAAGCAATTTGAAAAAAGCCAAAGATCCCCCTTTTTGTGTCTACAGTTCATATACATTCCTGTATATCCAAGGCAACAGACTACAAAGAAGCCCTGCGTAGTCTGATCCTGCAGTCACACTCCCTTCCGTCAATCCACTACTTACTAACGGAAAGCAATATGACTGCAGGGTCAGACCAGGCAGGATTTGTTCGGTTACCAGGGAAATATATAGGCCTGTATAGTAGCTGTAGACACAAAATGATAGGGATTTTTTAAATAAGATCATTTGCCTTTAAATCCCCAGAGCAAGCTTCCATTCTATTCGTGCATCTACACGGTGCCTCAACAAAGTTGAGGTGTTTGGCACAGTAGCACCCACTAAATGGTGAGACAGTTGGGGGCACCGTGTTCAGAGGCTGCAGAGATGTGTGTCCTGTGGGCCTTCTCTACTTCTCTGAATGGCTGAGTGGGCTCATAGATGGGAGTTTATTGGAAAATTATTTCTTATCCCTTTTATCATCACTTAATGTACCGTTCCTCTGTTATTCCACCTACAAATTTTTAACTAAATTGATAACTGGGTGAAACCAGTTGGAGGTGTGTCCCTACACAGACTGATGCTGTCCAATCACCAATCAGTGCTGACAGACTGTGTAAAGTCCCAGTTGTCAATTTTTTTTATAAATTTGTAGGAGGAATAATAGAGGAACGGCTCCATACAGAGTTCCAAGAAAAGATGTTGCAGAATAGTTATTAACCCCTTAGTGACCACCAATACGCCTTTTAACGTTCGCCTAGTCTAAGTCCTGCACGGGTCTCCTGTGCAGGCAGGAGCCGGGGCTCTGCTGTCTGATGACAGCTGAGCTCCTGCTCCAACGCCCGCGATCGAAGTTTACTTCGATCGCGGCCGTTTAACCCGTTAAATGCCGCCGTCAATAGCGACCGCGGCATTTAACTTTGTTTACAGAGGGAGTGCGCTCCCTCTGTCACCCATCGGCGGCCCGCGAATGCAATCGCGGGTCTCCGATGGGGTGTCATGGCAGCCGGGGGACTGATAAAAGCCCCCAGGTCTGCCCTGGACATATGCCTGTTAGGACGCGCCGGAGGCACGTCCTAAAAGATTGCCTGTCAGATTTACACTGACAGGCAATAATGCTCTGGTATACGAAGTATACCAGAGCATTATAGCAGCGATCGGAAGATCGCACAGTAAAGTCCCCTAGTGGGACTAATAAAATCAGTCATCAAAGTGAAATAAAGATTATTAATAAAAAGTACAGTAAAAAAATAAAACATTTTTTTCCATAAAAAGTGGTTTTATTTAGTAAAAGTGTAAAAAAAAAAAAATAATTACACATATGTGGTATCGCCGCGACCGTAATGACTCCATTAATAAAGTTAATATGTCATTTAAACCGCAAGGTGAACACCGTAAAAAAAAACGCAAAAAACTATGGCGAAATTGCAATTTTTTTCCATTGCCCCCCAAAAAAGTCATAATAAAAATGAATTAATAAGTCCCATATACCCCAAAACAGTACCAATCAAGACTACGTCTCGTCCCGCAGAAAACAAGCCCAAAAAATCACTACATTGATGGAAAAATAAAAAAATGACAGCTCTTGGAAAGCGACGATGCAAAAACAAATAATGTTAGTTCAAAAGTGTTTTTATTGTGCAAAAGTCGTAAAACATAAAAACCTCTACACATGTGGTATCGCCGTAATCGTACCGACCCATAGAATAAAGGTAACATGTTATTTACGTCGCATAGTGAACGGCGTCAATTTAAAAACGCATTGAACAATGGCGGAATTTCAGTTTTTTTTTTTTATAATTCCCCCAAAAAAAGTTCATAAAAGTTAATAAAAAAATTATATGTACCCAAAAATGGTGCCATTAAAAAGCACAACTAATCCCGCAAAAAACAAGTCCTCATACAGCTATGTAGACGAAAAAATAAAAACGTTATAGCTCTTTGAATGCGACTATAGAAAAACGAATAAAATAGCTTGGTCATTAGGGCCTAAAATGGGCTGGTCACTAAGGGGTTAAATGGGGAATACAATTATTTACTAAAACAGACATGTCCGGAGAGGTGACCGCTCCTCTTTAAAGGAAAAGTGTCATGAATTTCATTTTAGTTTCATTATTTAGATTTAAGTATAAGGCTATGTTCACACGGAGTATTTTGGGGGAGGAATATCTGCCTCAAAATTCCGTTTGGAACTTTGAGGCAGATATTCCTCTCCCTGCATGCCGATTTTCGCGGCAATTATCGCGCCATTTTTCGCCCGCGGCCATTGAGCGCCGCGGGCATAAAACAGCGCAAAATACGCTTTCTCCTGCCTCCCATTGAAGTCAATGGGAGGTCAGAGGCGGAAGTGCCCGAAGATAGGGCATGTCGCTTCTTTTTCCCGCGAGGCAGTTTTACTGCTCGCGGGAAAAAGACGCCGACGCCTCTCATTGAAATCAATGGGAGGCGTTCTCGGGCCGTTTCTGCCGAGTTTTGCAACGCGGTTTCCGCGTCAAAAAACTTGGCAAAATACCCCGTGTGAGCATAGCCTATAGATGGAAAATGAGTTTGTTTTATTTTTAAGTGTTGCAGGTATTTATTTATGAAAACGTCATTGTGGGTATTGTCTGTATAGAAAGTGCAGCAAGAGGTGTGTGCTTTATGGCAGCTGAGAAGAACAGAAGTTCATTGACTGAGAAGTCTCTAAGATTCTTACAGTCTGCAGGAAGAGATGGAGCACAGCCTCTCCCCCGGAGACCAGGGTGTGACGGGGGAGCTGTATGCAGAGCCTTATCAGTGTATATAGAGTTAGGGTTCTGTTACACCGGCCAATTTTGGTCATAAAAACGAGCGCGGATCCGATAAATACAATGGAGCGGACCTCAATAGTTGGTGGGCAAGCAACAGTTAAATTTAAAAAAAGCTGCCTGCCGGCAGAAATAACGTTGGCGTTGGCCCCGATACCCCTGAGGACGCTACATCATAGCGAAACATGTCGGGGGGGCTTCTACCTTTGAATCTAACTAATAACTAACTGCATGTAGCGCTCTGTGGTTGTGGTACTTAACCCTTTCTAGACAGAGCTCTTACGTCTGGCACTGCTAATTGCTGTCAGAAATGGACATTAACTTTTAAATTTCATGTGGTCTGTCCTTGTTGCAAATTGAATAAAGACTTTTTTATTTTTACTCTTTAATAATGGTTGGAAAACAGGGCTTATTTCTGCCGGCAGGCAGCCTTTTTTGAATTGAACGGATCCGATAAATGAGACTGATCGGCACTTGTTTGCTCCTTACACAAGGAGCTATGTATGGAGACGAGCGCTTGTTGGTACGATCGCTCGTCCCCATACATTTCCATCATGTTGGCAGCACATCTCCCTGCTTACAGACGTGCTGCCGACAATGATAATATTTTGAGCTGCGTAAACAATACGATCAGCCGATGAACGAGCGGTTGCTCGGTCATCGGCTGATTTCCCTGTTTACACCGGGAATGATCGGGGAAGTGATCAATGTTATTCAGGATACAAAATCTCCACCCTGAAGGGGACACGGCACATCAGCGGGCGGGGCCTGTCATTCTACAAATCAGTAGGGGTCTCCGCTGACAGACCCACCATCCTATCTATTGATGGATCAGAAGATCGTAACGAGAAATACTTTCAGGGCCGTACCAATATTCCAATTTCCCCCACGAATGTAGCGACCAATCTGTTACTTCCTGTTTTTTTTTTGTTTCTTTTTTTTCTTTGCACCTTGTGACTTTTCTGACTCTGTAGCCTGAACGTATGCGATATCTATTACTTGCAGATGAGCTTGAGATGTTGTCTGAGGCCAGAGCTCGTCTTGCGAACACCCAGGGTAAAAAGGCCAAGAGGAAAGCCAGAGAGAAGCAGCTGGAGGAAGCGAGGTGTGTTGAGCACACAGGGTTATGGATGGATCCGATCTCCTCCTGTATTCAGTATTGTTACTTGTATGATTGAGCGGAGTCTTTTACTAGAGATGGAGACACTTCTGTCCAGCATTCTTATCCTACAAGGGTTAATATGTTCTGTATTTGTTGGACAGGTTAGTTTTAGTGATGTACCAGTTATTCCTTGTTGTGCCTGTAAATGATCTCCTGTCTTGTCTACACCTTTTTGACGATCATGTTGGTCGCTCTCAGGCGTTTGGCGGCTCTCCAGAAAAGGCGAGAGCTTCGAGCAGCGGGGATCGAGATACCGAAGAAAAGGAAAAAGAATCGCGGCGTCGACTACAATGCAGAGATTCCGTTTGAGAAGAAACCGGCCCCGGGCTTTTATGACACCTCTGAGGAGAACTATGACGCGCTGAACGCCGACTTCCGAAAACTGCGGCAGCAGGACCTGGACGGGGAGCTCCGATCGTAAGCGTTCTCTGCTAAAGACTGCGTTTAGGATGTATTCACACTAGCAGGTTTTGTGGTGCTTAAACAAAAACAAACTGCGCCACACTGCGCCGTTTTTGCCAGGCTTTTGCGTCTCAACGGCTTACTGACGCGTGACTAGTTTGCTCGTCCAGAATGACAGGATGTTGCCGCATCATGACCTGCAAACGTGTCATGCTGATCACATGGGTAGCGGCTGTAATGCACATCCGCAGCCTCGCTCTAACGACAAAGATAAGAGAAACCTCTAATCTCCGCTGTTAACGCCTTGAATGCCGTGATCAACGCTGATCGCAGTATTAAAGGGAAAGATTGAGGGGGAGGGGACCGTCCCCCCTTTGCTTGCGTCACAGGGACTCCCTGCAAACGAGGAACATGTCCTCTAGTAACAGACAGCCCCAGGTCTTATTGATGGACCTCAGGGCTGCCTGGCCTGTTAGGTTATACTTCGGTATTCCGTACACAGGCTAATGTCATAACGTATCGATATATGCCAGGACATTAAAGTTATAACATAAAAATCCTCCTTTGGGATTAAAGTTAAATTAATTTAAGAAATAGTAATGTTAAGTACAAAACATTTTTGTAAAAAAAAAACACCCACAAATGCTAATTTTTCACAATAAACAAACTTTATTATATAGAAGTCCCAAAACATAAAATAATATATACATATTTGGTGTCACGACCGTAACAACCTTTCGGGGACAAATTTGCCACTTGTGAATATGCCCTAAATGTGTTTTATGCAAAGTTAGATATTAAGTCCCCCTCCTTAATAATACAACAAGCCATAGCAAAGAACGACTGAAAGATTAATTGACATCGATTACTGAGGTCCACTTGTCCAGTTTTCCTTCGCACCTCATATCAATGGGTCAGCGTTACATTAGTCTATAGCGGGGGAGACAGAGTTTGTCTGGTTAACACAACTGAATTAATCATTTCATTATTTTGCGGCCAGTGAAAAAGAAACAAAAGAGAGAAAGAAGGACAAGCAGAATATAAAGCGGAAAAAGGAGTCTGACCTGCCGGCCGCAATCCTGCAGACTACTGTCGGGGTGTCCGAGCTGACGAAGAAGAGAAGCAAGCTGGTTCTTCCCTCACCTCAGGTTTGTATTTGTCTGTAAAGTTTGGAATTTTTATCTCTCCTTTCCAGACCTCACAGGGAACAGAATAATCCTGTGGAATAATGTTCCGGTTTCCTTCTTTACTCCCTATAAAATGCGGCACTGCTTACTCGTTGGCTTTGAAGTTACAAAGTTTTCCCAGAATCCTAAATTATAATTTATCCACAGGATAGGTGATCATATTTTGATCTGTGGAATCCCTACCGATCGTGAGAACAGGGGTCCCGATTCCCGGTATCCTCCTCACTGCACCCCCCCCCACCCTGCAGCGAGGAGGAGCTAGAATGGAGCGGCGGTCAAGCATGCGTGTGCCGTTCCGCTGACTGTCTATAGGACTGATGGAAACAACCAAGCTCTATACTTCACTGTTTCAGTCATTCACTTTTAATGGAGCAGCATCGTGCAAAATCGACCGCCGCTCCATTCAATGTCCTCCTCACTGCGGTTTGGGACCCCCGTTATCAGTGGGAGCCCCCAGTGATTCGAGTATTACGTATTCTATGGATTGGGGATAATTTATCAGTCAAAGGGGTATACAAACTACTGACATCTATGGCGTAGAATGCGCACATCTAGGGAGAATTTAGTGCTGCGAGCTGCAATTTGCCTAGCAAAAAGGCTGAGTAGCATTCATATGCCGCTCCTAAACCACGTGGTGGAGCCCTGTGGTCCCTCCGGCTAGGAAGCAGCAGCAACTACATCACTTCTATGCGCTTATTCAGAGTTGTACCTGGATATTCTTACACCTGTGTCTATTATTTTCTTTGTCGGGATTTCCGCACCGCGTGGCGCTTTTTCCTTCTGTTCTTCCTTCTTCCTCCCCGTAAGCTTGATTAACCATTCGCTTTGTGCTAAGGAATCTAAATTCCCTTTGACGGGTTTGTCCACAAGGGGGCGCTGAATGCGCCGTACTCTCACTCTGGTGGAGATATTAATAAATGTATATTATTCTACTCACAATGACTTTTTTCCGTAATCTCTTTTCCCTTTAGATTTCTGATGCAGAGTTAGAAGAAGTGGTGAAGATTGGACAGGCCAGTGAGGTTGCTCGGCAGACAGCTGAAGAATCTGGAATCACGAATTCTGCATCCAGCACCTTGTTATCGGAATATAATGTCGCTAATAACAGCATCGCCCTCAGAACACCCAAAACACCGGCCGCCCAGGACCGCATACTGCAGGTGATATAATAGCTGTCAGCCATAATGTCGTATGTTCAGAGTCCGGTAATATTATCAACCAGATATGATGCGTCCTAGTACAGTATGCCGCAACAGAAAAGTTTACTGGTCTAATCAGGAAATTGCCATTTCTGCATTCAGATGCATTAGAGCTGCGTACACAGTGGCCGGAAATCACCTGATAGGTGTCTGATTATCCAGTATTCTGAGTAAAGTATATAAACCCCACTTGTTAGCGATTTGGGGATTTAGGAAGATAGCCCAACGTAGAATGTAAAGACGCTATCCGTACAATGTGAAACAAACACGTGCCGGATTATTAGATTTTCTGAAATGAATGCTGGGTTATAGAAGATTCACTATACTATGACCTGGCGGTCCAAGTAGAGGAGTAATTGTCACTGAGACGTCATAAAACTTCAAGTGGAGACATGTCAATGTAAATATTGGCAAGCATGTGACTATGCTGCACATCGTCTATTACTATGAGGCCTGGAACTTTATTTACCTTGTTAGTTACAAGACTTAAATGGGTTTTTCAGGGACATTAATGACGTAGCCACAGAATACGCCATAAATGTCAGATAGATGTGGGACCCACCTCTGGGACCCGCACCCATCTCTAGAACGGGGCCCCATAAACTCCGTTCTAGCTTTCTCGGTTCCCGCTTCCACTTGTAATTTCCAACCATGTAAGTAGAAAACAGCATAGCTCGCTGAGCTGCGCTGTTTCTGTAACACCCATAGAAGTGAATGGCAGTTATGTGGATATGCCATAAATGTCCATGATGGGAAAACCCCTTTAAAGAAGTCCTTTTGTGCAGTAGAGAGAACCTATTTTCCTACATCCTATTAGAGAATTCTGAGTTAAAGGGTTTTCTACCTTCTGAGAACTGATGACCGATCCACCGTGTTGCAGAACTGCAGGTCCGCTTCTATTCACTTGAATACCCCAGTACTGCAGCTCATCCGCTCTTCCGTGGCCGGAGCTATCTGCTTTCGGCATGTACGGCCGGTGCACGGAGGCGTGTCGGACCCCCACAGATCATGAACTGATCTATCCGGTGGATAGGCCATTAGTTGTCAGAAGGTGGAAAACCCCTTTAATATATAGTGGGTCCTCTGTTCAGGATCCTCATTTCTTGGCCAGAGTGGATTGTGATTATAAAGACTCTCTCTTTTTCCTTATTGTCAGAGGAACCTTCTAACAGTAGGATTGTCCAAAGTGGACCCCTTTAACCTGTGGCTCTCCAGCTTTTGTAGAACTAGAGCATGCAGGATGTTGGGAGTTGTAGTTTCACTGCAGATTATGAGCCCCAGTTGTTATAGATGGACGTAAAATTGCATTTCGTCGTAATATTTTTGTGTATTTTCAGGAAGCCCAGAACCTGATGGCACTTACAAATGTGGATACTCCTCTGAAGGGTGGGCTCAACACCCCACTACATGAGAGCGACTTCTCCGGCGTTACACCACAGAGACAAGTCGTTCAGACTCCTAATACTGTGCTGTCCACACCATTCAGGTGAACCAAATTGTCATCATTCCATGTATACGGTGTGAGGTCTCCTAGAAGGAACATAGTCCTCCAAACGGCATGAGTGTCAGTAGTCAGAGACCGCAGCGTATATCTATGTATACAGGATGCAGAGCTGCTCGCCTGGAGGACCCAATTCTTAAATAAGGTTCTTTTTTATCTATACATTTCACATGGCTAAAAACGGCACAAAATTTAGTGTAGCTAAAAAGTTGCACTGTGATTGGTCAATGTGGGTGAAAACTTTTTTTTATTTTAACCGATGCTGCAGCTTTTGTTTCTTTTGCTGTTCTGAACAGTGAAGAGTTATAGGGGATCAAGACAACAACCCATCTATTAAACTAAAGATGGCCAGGTCGTCAACTAATTGCCCGGGTCCCCGACTAAATCAGCTGTTACTGTCCGAGGAGCTGCAGTCAGCCAGACATTTCACGCTGAAGGGCAAATGTATTATATGCTGGCCATTAAAAAGAATGGCTGGACCGGAACACCAAAGCAAGAGCTTCTGATTTGTCTCATAGAGAGGAGTCCGGAGTGAGTGTCCCTCTCCATAATGTCTTATCCCCATGAGATACTCTCTTTTTGGGATTATCTCATGGGTGTTCCTCCATTTTATGTAATGGATCGGGGCAGCCTTGCAAAGTTCTTCCGGTGGGAGACTAAGCCGGGGCAGCAGCCGGTCTAGTTTACAAGGCCGTCCTGCCAAGCTGGAAGCCTCCCTTGCAAACCTCCTATAAATTGTGGCTTTACAGTGGAGGCTTCTACATTGCCACATACTGACCCTATGGTCTGATCGTAGCTTCCACTAGTTTTTATACATGAGGCGCTGTGCGGTTTGCTCTACGTTAATAATTGCTGGGACTGATACGATTTAGTATCTATAACTGGTTTTGACCGTTTTACTCTTTCCGTTTTCTAGAACCCCATCTCAAAGTTCAGAAGGATTGACCCCGCGAAGTGGCATGACCCCGAAGCCAGTTATTGGAGCCACCCCAGGGAGGACGCCGCTGCGTGACAAGCTGAACATCAATCCAGAGGACGGATCAGTGGATTACAATGATCCAACGTATATTAAACATCTGGTAAATAACATTAGAAAATATATATTCCGGTACTAAGACGTACTAGCATTTAAAAGATGGTGAACGTGCTTCAGGGGCAACATTTTTACACTTTGAGGGCCTTCGTTTAAAGGAAAAAGGTGTCATAAAAAAAAAAGTAGTGTTTTTTTTTTAAAGTGTTTTTATTTAATTAAATATTTGATTTTATTTTTCTTTTATTTTTATGGGGACTGCCATTTTTTATTGCATCTGTGTATGTCTCTTCACGACACAGGGCATAGGAAATGGGGTCGGCTCCCGACTATCTCCTCCTATGCTTCTGTCGTCCTGACTGCGCATGCTCCGGCATGCGCACTTCATAGCGACCAGCATAGAAGCCAGGTTGTAGGGGGAAAGCCGGTAAGGTGTGTGTGCGTGCGTGCGTGCGTCAGTCAGTCAGTCCTTTGTTTTTTTCGTCTTGCATGTTCCGCTGGACCCATTGGACTACGTCATAGATTCGCTGGACTACTGTGATGATCATACATTACTAAGGCGGGGCTTAGTGTCAGCCAGTAACAAGGCTAGCACAACCGCCCTATTACCCCGCTACCCACCGCCACCAGGAGTGTTGGCAAGAGCCGGGTGCAGTCCAGTACTCCACCATCTGGAGCAGTGGTCGGGTAGTGGGGTGACTGCAGGCTGGTGGTATTATGCTGGGATGAGCCAAACACCGTGGACTTTCCCACCCTTGTAATGCGAGGCTGTGGCTGCTGATTATGAAAAATGGCTGGGGACCTGCAGTCGCCCCAGTACCCGACCATTGTGGCAGAGGGTCGGGTACTTGATCGTACCCGGCTCTTCCCAAACTCCTGGTGGCAGCGGGTCCCGGGGTAATAATGGGGGATAGTGCTAGCCTTTCCTAAGCCCTGCCTAAGTCATGGACGCTGTTAAACAGAAAACTGCCGTTACTAAGGCACTAATAAAATATTGACATAATGACATACGAAAAAAAAAATTTATTGAAAAAAAACTCCCCCACACAATCCTCGTTAACCATTTTATTTTTTAAAAAAACCGTAGATGATCGCAGTAGTCCAGCGAATCGATGACGTATTCCAATCGGTCCAGCGGAACCAGCTACACATTAAAAGAAAGTTAGTAATATGAAAATTTCCCAAGAACGGATTTCCGGCTTCTCCCCAGCGCTGCAATAGAAACTAGGGGTCAATGAAAAATAATTCCCTTAGGGCATGTTCACATGACGCTCCAAAAAAATAAAAAAAATGACGTGTAAACGTGTCAAATACACCAGCATTTCTCGTGAAGCACCTTTTAAAATAGACTTTTTTTTTATTACGCATTTTGTGTGCGCTTTTTTTGCACGGAATTAGGGCTCCCACTGACTAAGAACATTTGGCGCATTTTACGCACCGCAGAATTGACCACATGCTGCTTTTTTGGTGCTGGGCGTTTTTTTTTGTTTTTATTTTAAAACGCTTGCGTAATAAAGCATGTTGTATGTACTAACGCCTCGCTTTCCCATTGATGTAAATGGGGCGCTTAATCAAGCCTTTTTTGACGTGTTTTTCAGAGCACCAAAAAATGCATCCAATAAAAGTCATTTAAAACAGGGTCTTCCCTCTGGACTCCTCATTCTCAGCCTTTTGGTGTGACCTAGAGCTGCTGACATTGTACAATCACGCCCAAAATGGAGCTGGACAATGCTTGGCGTTTTGAAGACACCTTTTCCTGGCTTGTAGCCAAAAACAGGGAGGGGGCGGGTGAGTCTCCCTCCAGTATTTGCAGCGGCTGTGAGTCGGGTCACTTTGCCTGGTTCACCTTGCTGTAATTCTGGGAAGAGCTCCCTCTGGTGGCCAACATAGGAAAATATGTAAACGTATTTAATTTTTAATACTTCCCACCTTGTGGAAAGAAAAAAAAATACACTCAAAAAATATAATAAGAATAAGTAACTTTTAAATTTACGACAGATTCCCTTTAAAGAGAACCTTTCACCTGCTCATGTAATAGGCAGGGCTGTACAAACCTCACTATAAACTTTCTTCTTATCTTCGTTATTTAGATATTGGTGCTGTTATATTTGGCACCTGATATTTAAATAACCCCCTGAACTGTCAATGGGGCGTGTAATTGGCAAGGGGGCATGTAACATTTCAGTGACACTGTCCAATCTGCTACGGACTGTGTCACAGCAAGAGCTGGAGAGGTGAGCGCGTGTGCACGCAGCTCCACCGCCAGCACGGAACAGAAGAGGAGTAGGGAGTATCTGCGGCATCGGAGCTGTGCGCGCGCTCTCACTCAGTTTTCAGCTCTTGGCAGACAAGTACAAGACTGTGACCTGTCGCCAGAGATCACACAGTCCTGTCCTTGTCTGCCAAGAGCTGAAAACTGAGTGAGAGCGCGCGCACAGCTCAAAGCTGATTGGACAGTGACACAGGGATGTTACACGCCCCCTTGACATTACATGCCCCCTTGACATTACACGCCCCCTTGACATTACACAGGATTATTTGAATATCGGGCGCCAAATATAACGGCACCGATATCTAAATAACGGAGGAGGGTAGGAAAAAAATGTAAGTGCACCAGAGTCTGTGCAGCCCTCCCCATTAGATGCTGCACATAAATGGGCAGGTGAAAGGTTCTATTTAATGCAGGGATTTAATGAACACCAAATGGAATCGCTGTCATACTCCGTCCCCTCAGGCCTGGCACTAGGTATATATCCGTTTTGCCTGGAGTGTCCCTTTGAGTGAGTCCCTCTCGTCTGGTTGGCTTCATGTGGAGTGTCTCTTTAAGTGAGTCCCTCTTGTCTGGTTGGCTTCATGTGGAGTGTCCCTTTGAGTGAGTCCCTCTTGTCTGGTTGGCTTCATGTGGAGTGTCCCTTTGAGTGAGTCCCTCTTGTCTGGTTGGCTTCATGTGGAGTGTCCCTTTGAGTGAGTCCCTCTTGTCTGGTTGGCTTCACGTGGAGTGTCCCTTTGAGTGAGTCCCTCTTGTCTGGTTGGCTTCATGTGGAGTGTCCCTTTGAGTGAGTCCCTCTTGTCTGGTTGGCTTCACGGCTCTGTTCTTGCTAAGGGGAAGTTAATGCAGCCAAGAACGGCTCAGTACTTTTCATCGAGCGCACGCCTTTGGGAAATAGGGTTGGTGCGGTTCCTCCCGCTATCTTGTTTCTATTAGGACATCTAGTAGGTGCCCTTATTTATAGAGTTTTTGCCACTTTGACTAAATCGAGTTTTAAAATCTCAGTCTGAATACTATAAACTTTACCTTTCCGATATTCAGTCCGGGCTCACTAAGTTTTTAGATAAAGATGAATGTGAAGACCAGCAGAATAGGCATCGCGGGGAGGCAAGATGGATAAATGTGATGAATATATTTCATATCGTTTTTTATCTGTTGCTCGCAGGAAAGAGAGTCCCGGGAACAGCTACGTCTTGGCCTAATGTCTCTGCCAGTTCCGAAAAATGACTTTGAGATCGTCTTGCCAGAAAATGCAGAGCGAGAACTGGAGGAGCGAGACCAAGAAGACTCATTTATAGAAGACGCAGCAGATGTGGAGTCCCGCAAACAGGTACTGATTTATCGATGGATCAGACATGCCGTGTGTGTGTGTGTGTGTGTATGTATATATATAATATGTCTATCAATACCACTTTATTAATACATATTAATAAAGGGCTTTTCTGCCAAACAACCTATATCAAATCCCACCGCTGGTCACCCAGACCAATCACCAGTACGAGAAGTTTGACTAGCTGTGTGCTGCTGCGGAGAAGAAGCCGGGTGAGTTGGGAAAACCCCTGCCAAGTAATGCAGTGGGTACTGTTGAATCGGCTGAACAGAACCGGGGGATTGTCCAAGAGGCACCACCAGGCTGCAGCTGCAACTAGTTTCAGCACACAGGTGCCATGGCCGTGACCACATGGGGTATCCCAGCCAATCGGGCTGAGAGGCAATGTATTTAGAATATAGACCCGCTTTTGAGCGGTGCCAGAACTTTATTTCAGAGCGTTGTTCAGCATGTGCAATATCACTGGCATATGGGGCCCTAACAATGGCCGTCAGGTCTGCCACGTGTGAGCGCCTATGTTGCCCTGCCTGACAACCATGGTAAATTACTATACAGAAGAATTGCAGTGTATTATTGAAGCCATCAGCAGATCGGATTGGAAGTTAATACCAAAAAAAACAATGACTGATGTGCTTAAAAGTATCTATATATCTTAGTATTTCCCAACTCTTGGAAATTGTTATAATGGAATCCATAGTTGTAAAGACGATGCTTTCCTAAAAAAAAAAAGAATCAACTCTTCATCATAAACCTTTTTCATAGGCCGAATTCAGACGGACGTGGGAAAACTCGGATGTGAAAACCATGCCGGGTCCTATTTTCACGGATTCCTGTAGACTTGAGTCTTATGAGGGATACGTGAAAACGGAAGAAAATAGGACATGTTCTATTTTTCAACGGACCCTTTACATGGTTGTCATCGGGGGGGGGGGGGGGGGGGTACAGGCCTCAAACCGCTGCTGGCTTTACTTGTGTAGCTTGTAACCATCCTGCTGTCACAAGCCTGATCATGTTTAGTTGGTCATCGCCGGCATCACTATGTACACTAAGCTATGAATTATTAAAAATGAAAAATAAATGGTAAAGTGCTCTTGTGTATTTTACATGTGACATGTTTTGTGGGGGGGAAATATTACTGTCCGAACTGAATTCTTTATATTTTCAGGCAATTCGAGATGCACAACGAGCGAAGGAACTGAAGCAGAGACATAAAGCTATTCAGAAGGACTTACCAAGACCCTCTGAGGTGAGCAGGCGCTCCTTTATCTCCTTGTAATGGAGTTGGTGACTAGAATAGACCATATAGTTTTACTGAAGGTCGGCCCGCTGTATGTTTATGGCATTACACCGCTGTCACAGACTGCCGAGCACCCAGGAGAACAAAAAAGAGAAGAAGCCGTTCAACACTTCTGTCTGCTGATTCCTATGTACAGCACTTAATGTTGGCAATTTATTAAGACTGATGTTGCGCACACCTGTCCTAAACTAAAGTACATTGCAGTGAAATGCGCCTTAATCATTTAGGCTCATCTCGGGCAGTCCTAAAGACAGAAAATTAAATCTACACTCCCCACTTTTTAAAAGTGTTGAAAAAGGAGAAAGGGACAACAATTTCCTGTAGCTTTTTTAGATTTATCCTCTGGGTTAGTCAACCTTTTGCAGTTAAATTAATCAACTTTGCAAATATTAAGTCGTACTGTTTAGTGTATACAGCGATTTATGCAGAGCAGTGTGTCTCCATGGTTACAGACTACAAATAAACCCTGTGTAGTCAGATCCTTCTGTCACACTTCCTGCCATCTATCCTTTATTACTTGCTAACCTACTGATTGTTAGAAGTGGGAGACAGATGGGTGGGAGTGTTACTGCAAGATCTGACCACACCGGGTATGTAGTCTGTTACCGTAAAGACACCTAGGCCTGCAAAGGGCCTGTCGACACAAAACGATCGCAAACAGTCTTCATTAAAAATATCCTTCGTTTTTAAATGTTTGGAATAATACGGAGATCATTATCGGTTTGCAGGTAAATGAGACCATCTTGAGGCCCGTGAATGTAGAGCCGCCGCTCACGGACTTGCAGAAAAGCGAAGAAATGATCAAGAAGGAGATTATCACAATGCTGCACTTCGACTCCATGCATCATCCATATGGAGACAATGCAGCGAGCAAGAAAGGGAAAACTCCCGGCTCCACCAATGCTGAACATGTGGGATATTTAGAGCACAATCCATATGATAAGTTCACAGAAGATGATCTAAAGCATGTGAGTGTCTACATGATCTTATAAACCTGGTCCCTTCTGAGATTGGGGTGTTTTATCGTAGCTTCTGTGGTGTACATTTGGACAATCGCTTTCCGTATGTACGTCATAGCGGACAGTTACCAAGGCGGCCGTCCGATGTCCAGCAATTATCATGCGCGTGTCCTATTGGGATAGAATATGTGCATGGTACTTGCTGGGTGTTGGTCCCGTCTGGGGGGCAGCAGCATCGCCCCACCCCTGATGTCCGATCAGAAGAGGGGCGCGATGACCCCTTTTAAGCTTTATTTTCATGTTCCCTGTGCAGGCTGAGGAGCTCCTGCAGCAAGAGATGGAGGTGGTAAAGCAAGGTATGAGCCATGGAGACTTGTCTCTGGACGCCTACAACCAGGTGTGGGAGGAATGTTACAGTCAGGTGCTTTACCTGCCCGGACAAGGACGATACACCAGAGCTAACCTGGCCAGTAAGAAGGACAGAATAGACTCTCTGGAGAAGAGGCTGGAGGTGAGTGCCCCGTCATCATCACTACTTACATCGTGGACTTGCAGACCCGGCAGGGCAGCGCTGAGCGATACCAAGTAGTGACCCGCAGGATGTAAATTGTCCAAATACTGCCCGTTACTCCACTGCATCTGCCCCTCTTCTTAGTCACCTACAAACCTAGAGAAAGACAGAGGGAGTGGAATAACATAGGGCTGCATTTGGGCACACAGGTCTGCTTAGGAGCTGTATACACAAAAAGGAAGGAGAGTAACCCCGTGATGACCTGTGCCGTAATACCACAGCACAGGCAGGAGGCATCAGAAAACCTATGGCGTATTGTTATGGCGCTATTGCCACGTGGCACTGTCATGACATATGACATACATACTTGGCAGTAAAAGGGTTACGTTTCTGTTTACACGAAGTACACATCAGAAATATTCCACAACGATGCATGCCGCAATACCGCACCGTTTTTCGTCGTGGTGGCCAACTGTATAGCAAAGCGCAGTCTGCTGTGCTACCTTATACAGTCCAAAAAAATGTTTGCCATCCTCACGGAAGCCAAAAAGCCACTCTTTTGGCCTTTGTCGGTAGAACGGGGGCCTATAGCACGTTCTCAAAATTGAAAGTTGAGATCTCTGGGACCAGCTCTGTATGCGGCTACTCACATACTCGCCCATACGGTTTATTCTAAGAAAATGGCGCGTACATTTCTTTTTTTTTTTTATATGTTGCTTGAATGTAACTCCTCCATAAAGGGAGCTGTATGGATGAGCGTGTGTAATACAAACCACCCAGCGGAGGGGCCCTGAGATATCCGTTTTAGCAACTGGATTTTTAAAATGACTACATCGCGTCGTTCTTTAACGTTTACGTTTGAGGCTACACAGCCACACAGTAAAATTGTGGGTTTTCCGCAACTGCCGTATTTTTTATATGCAACAAGTTCACGGACAACTATGCTTACCAGAGTGAAATGTTGAGGTCACGGTATTTTACAACCAAATGTCGCTGCGTAGCCACAGCCTAAGTGTTCAGTACAATTAGCTGTAAATGTTAATATCCTGGTGCCACGGTGATGTTCTCGGTTTCACCACCAGAGGGCAGTAGTGTTCTTCACAGCAAGACTTGTCATCTTAGCGATTTCTGCTCTCCGTTTGTAGATATTTTGCGCGGTCTGTTTAGCTGCCGCCTTTTTGTTTCAAATGTTAATGGTTCATATATCCAAAAGATAATCACTTTCTCGTACATCATACTCCCTTAAAGGAGCCACTAAGTCAAAGAAGTTGTCTCATGTTTCTGAGAACATCTTAATATATGTGACCTCTTCATACATCTGAATCCTTCAGTATGTCCTGCTATAAAGGGGTTCTGTGATATAACGAGGATCGGTGTTTATATTGGTCTGTACGCTTCTCTGCTCGCATCTCCGACAAGAGCCAATCGCAGCCGACACGGGCACAGCATTTCTGCCCCTTTACATAGACGGTCGGTAAGGGTCTTATGACCCGGACTCCTATCCTCAGACACGTCATCAGGATGTTACTTTATAAGAGTCACATATATATTATTGCTAAAGCAGTATTCTCATCTAGGACATTTTTGGCATATCCACAGGATATGCCATAAATGTCCGATAGATGCGGGTCCCACCTCTAGGACCTGTCTCTGTCTCTAGAACAAGGCCCCCTGGTCCCCGTCCTACCTTCTCGCTGTGCTCCGCTGTTTCAGTAACTTCCATTTGCTTCTATGGGAGTTTTCGGAAACTAGCAAAATGTGCTCTCGCTGTTTCCAGAAAACCCTGCTACCTCGTCAGTCAGTGGCCGGGGACCAGCGACAAAAGGTAGGGCGAGGTTTAGGAGACCCGCATTTATCTCTAGAATGGGTCCTAGAGGTGGGACCTGCCTCTATCAGGCATAAATGGCCAAGATGGGAATACCCCTTTAAGCCGACAGCGTGGTCGTGATCCCCCCCCCTGTTCTTCAGGATTTTGATGATCATTAGAGCCTCCTGATTCAAATGAAGGGGCAGATATTTGCCGGCGCATTGGAGCCGTATTTTCAGACGTAATTCGAGGTTAAAACGCCCGAATTACGTCCGTAAATAGTGTGTGTGAACCCAGCGTTACAGCGAAAAAAGATGGTGTAAAAGAAAGAGAAAAAAATATATAAAGTTTCCCCAAAGGTCTTTTTTGACCTCTGAGGAACAGACCACAGTAATAAAAAAATAATAAAGTAAAGTGCAAAAAAAATTAATAATAAATACACAAAAAAAAACCGTTCCCCCCCGCTAATCACTGTTGTAAAGCTAGCGCTGACCCAATTACCCTAATATAGACATGTAATATATTAAAATTTACGGTAGACAATGACGATCACAAATAAAAGGTTATTTTAGGGTAAAACTATGTTATTACCAAAAAAAATTGCTGAAACGTAAAAAAGCTTATTTTTTTACTATTTTCAAACTTTATAAATAAAAATTCTAAAATAGCAAAAAGGATGTGTATAAAAGTGATAAAAAACTAAACCTGCATTGTCTACGGAAAAAACGTCGCAAAAATCACGTCGTTCGCCCAACAAATAAAAACGTTATAGCCATTTAACTAACACGTGCTAAAAATGGCTAAACGGTGTCTGGTCCTGAAGGCTCAAAATAGCCCGGTCCTGAACTGGTTAAAGAGGTTTTCCCATCAGGGCCATTTATGAGCTATCCACAGGATATGTCAGATTAGATGCGGGTCCCACCTCTATCTCTAGACCGGGGCCCCCTAAACTCCGATCTACCTCTGTGTCCCGGCTGATTTCCAACCATTGGATGATTTTCTTACTTTTTTCAGTTTATTTAACGGGAAGGAACACCAAGAGATTATGGAATAGATTTTCTCTATATAAATAACTTTTTAACATTGTATTGCTATAATTATTGTACGTAACCTCACAACTTTTAACCTCTGAAAATACAGGTTTTTTTTTTATATCATAAATAGAATTGGAAAAATATCTATCAATATATTGATTATAACTTCTGTGTTCCCAGCAGGGAAAACAGGTTAGCGGAATCTATAATCCATTACATACTACCTGCGCTAACCTCCCTCCGCCCGGCACCACCTCCGTCTCTGACATTGCACGCGCGAGCAGTGTCAATTGCAGCATGATCAGGCAGATGGCGCCGCGCGCGCACTCTGGGGAGAGATTACATTATAGGGTCAGGTCTGAGCAGGACCCCGTGCAGCACCGGGGGAAGCAGAGACCGGACGGGGCAGACCAGGCAGTGACGAGGCGGCGGGGGTGGAGCTTCCTCCTGCAGCGGAGCGACGCTAAAGAAGCGATTCAACCATTGTTAGAAAAACAGAATTGTGAGAGCCTTGAGGGCCAATTAATCAAATTAATTTGATTGCCAAGCCCTACTTTTAAATAAATATTTTTATAGTTTGGGCATTTTAAGACGCGGGGACACTAATGTGTGTTTTATTATTGTTTATTTTTCTATGTGATCTAGGGAAATGGGGGGTGACTGCTAAAAAAAATGTTTACATTTTAACTTTTTTCACATTTTATTACATTTACTTCGCTCCAATAGGGGGCTTGAACCTGCGATCATTAGATCGCTCATGCCATAGACTGCAATATCACAGTCTATGGCAAAATCCATTCATTGCTATTGAGACCTGTATTGTAGACCTCTCGATAGCCGGGTTGGGAGCGTTCACAAGGCTCCCTGCTGCTAGAGGAATACACTCACGGGAGCAGTTGACTGGACCCAAATTGAAAGGGGAGGTAAAAACCCCTCCGGTACCGGTGGTCATAGCTCACACCGGCATCCTGAGGGGTTAAATGCTTGCGATAAGAAATTTTTTGAATTGCAAGCATGGCCGCTGGGTCACACAGCAGAGACACGGAGGCTATGGCGCTGCTTCTGAGTGGGCGCCGTATTTAAATACCCTTTCCCAATGGAAATCGCCGGTGGAACGACGTTGAAAGTGTTAAAGGGCTTGTCTTCTGGTTTTTGGTTTGAAACATGGGCTGAAAATGCATCCGTCTGCGCCCGATGGCCTCCCCTCCACCTGATCGTTGGGATCCCGGTTGAATAGTTTTTGTCTGAGAATTTTTTTTTCTTGTGCTACAGCGCCCTATAAAAGTATCCACCTCCTTGGTGGTTTTAATTTTTGTTGCATTAGGACCTGGGATTAAAATGGATTTTCAAGAGGATCTGTCATTTCTCCTGACAATTCTAAATCACAATTCTGGAACACATTTTCTTAGAACTCTATGTTGTGCAGTTCCTCTATTATTCCTCCTAGAAATTTATGAATAAATTGTCTACAGTGCGCTGTTATTCCACCTCTGTCATAGGGGCGTGTACCTACAGTCTGTCAGCACTGATTGGACATCGTCTGTAAGGACACACCCCCAACTGCTAGTACTATGTCCATTCATTCATACATTTCCAGGAGGAATAACAGAGGAACAGCACAATGCAAAGTTCAAAAGAAAAGATTCTCTAGAATTGTTTTTTAATGGGGCATACAAGTATTTACTAAATTAGACATGTTGGGAGAAGGGACTGGTCCTCTTTAAAGTTGATTTTATGTAATGGACCTGAAAATAGTCAAATTTGTTTACAGGGGGGGGGGGGTCTTGTTTAAAAAAAGAATTATAAAAACTGAAAAGTTGTATCCCCCTTTGCTATGAAACCCCTTAAATAAGATCTTGTCAAACTTCTGAAGTCACATGGTGGTGGCAGGGTGTAAGGGGAAATGTCCTGCAATGGCCGAGTCACATCCCAGAGAACCCTATAGAGAATCTGTGACATGATCTGAAGACGCTCAACACAAAGATCTCACCTGAAGGAGTTGGAGGAGTTTTATCGGGGAAAAAATGATGTGATAAAATAATAGAGACAAACACCAAGACACTCGTATCTGTAAGTGCAGAAAAAGGCTCCACAAAGTGTTGACTTCCAGGGGGTGAATACTTATCACATCAAAGTGGTAGACGTGTTGTGTAAATCAAATGGTACAAATCCCCCAAAAAATACATTTTAATTCTAGGTTGTAATGCAAGAAAACGAGAAAAACACCAAGGGGGTGAATACTTTCGCAAGGCGATGTATCAAACCTGTGGCCTGGATATCCTGCCCTGTTCTCTTCTATATACCCTTTGTACCTTACGAGCAGGGAACATGTCTGACTATCCTCTCTGTTATTCTCTCGAATCATCCGTGTCCCGTTCTGGATAGCGCAGCGCAGGGATCCGGCAGCCAGGCCTGACACAACGATCTCCGCACCTCGCAGGCTGATGTGTTGCGGCATCTGGTGTGATTGTGGGTCTGGCAGCACTAGAGGCCCGGCACGCCACACCTAACTTGTACGACAAGGGCCGGCTATCCGCCTGCCATAGCACATCATCCATCTCGGTGTGCCGCCATTTCTTCTTCTGGAAATGTCTTTTAGTAGCATCTAAAAATTGGGATAATCTTGATCTTCGGGGCAGAAAACGATCCCTAGTGGGAACTCACATATACAAGGGAAATATCCAGTGCAGGTCCTGTAATAATCCTGATATCATGGAGCAATGTAAACAACCACACGAACACTTGGCATTGTGCATGGTCATCTCAGGTCATGGTTAGCCAGGAGTCTTGATTATAAAGCTCCTACTGTTTTGTGTATACAGCTCCTGTGCAGAGCTATGTGTCTCCATGGTTACAGACTACAAACCCTGTGTAGTCTGATCATGCAGTTATATTGCCATATTTTCCCTACTTCTTACCTACGTATATTTGTTAGGTTTCATTTAAGAAAATTGTGATTTAACATAAAGCTCCATTGTTTTTTTTTTTTGTTTTTTTTTAGGTAAACCGAGGTCACATGACTGCGGAAGCCAAAAGAGCGGCAAAGATGGAGAAGAAGTTAAAGATCCTGCTGGGTGGTTACCAGTCCCGAGCAATGGGGCTTATTAAACAGCTAAATGAAGTATGGGATCAGTATGAACAGGCCAACCTGGAACTCAAGACATTTGAGGAGCTGAAGAAACATGAAGATATCGCCATCCCCAGGAGGATGGAGGTAAACATGTGGTCTAAATATTTAAGATACCTATTTAAACATAATAAGATGTTAACCTGTATTAAACTCCAGAGCTGCATTCACAATTCTGCTGGTAACAAAAATCTGGCCATACACATGAGATAAACATCGGTCTTATCTGCTTATTTCGGCAGGCGAGTCCAACAATCCAATGTATATGGGGGCACCCCCGACTGTCCCCTGTCTGTAGAGGTCAGGGGAGCTGCTAAAGAGGGATCCGGCATGCAGCCCGAGGGGTCTTATACCCCCTCCCATTGAAATAAACATTCACACTCAATACAGTTCTTTTATTTTTTTTCTTATTACACTTTGTACCTGAGTGTGGAGGTCACTAAGAACAAATGGAGACTTCTTCTTCTATGGCAGCGGTGCACAACCTGCGGCCCGCAATGCCGTTTTATTTGGCTCCCGTCTCTGGCACAAACCATGTTTGTGGACTCTGCTCTAGAGAGGAAGAGATGAGGTGGCTGCGCATGATGGCGGCTGTGGATATGTTATAAATGTCCCTGGTGGTAAAACCGCTCTAATCCGGTTCATCGTGATTGCATCCAAAAGATGGCTGAGAGTGGGCGCCAAAACAAATCTTAATGATGTTGGTGAAATTGCCCCTCTGTCATTTTTATTGACATCAAAAAGGCGACTATTTAAAAGAAGTCAATTATGATGTCCAACCATTGTCCCGTTGTTTACAGCAGTGGTCTGCAATGCCTGACTCAACAGCTGGGGTGAAACTACAACTCCCAGCCAGCATTCCCCTGCAGCCTACCACCTGGGGGTTGGTATAGATAAAGGAGTTGGTCCAAAGGAGACAACTGGGCACAAATTTGTGGAGCCCGGGGAAAGGGGTTGTCTTTTTCCTCCCCCCCCCCCCCCCCCCATACAGCACTGGACACAACTCCTTTATATATTAGTCCAATTTATGAGATCCTGCATTTAGCACAAACTAATTGGGGGACTTTTTAATAAAAATTAAAACTGAGGGCAGGTCATTTTGATTTTACCACTTTTTGCTTAATGTTCTTTAAGGTCTTGTACGACCGTCCGACAATCCAGAATATCTTCACTATCAGGTCCCATTAAAGGACCAATATCCCTATTGTTTTCATTATCAGCTGGCTGAGGGGCACGGCTTTATTTCCTGGTCTGCTTTTTTTAGTGCGAGCAGTGGGGGAGGGCTCCTGCTGCAGTCAGTTGCCTTACAGGTTTGCAGAGAGAAAGGAAATGGTTGATCTCAGGGGACACAGAGTGCTTTTTATTCTTCTCACAATGTTCATTGCAGTTCAGCTTACCGGTCGTGTATTTTTCATACAATATACATGAAATTCTATACTTTTTCTTTCCCCCCCCCCACAGTGTCTTAAAGAAGATGTGCAGCGACAGGAGGAAAGAGAACGGGAGCTTCAGCAACGATTTGCAGAACTACTTCTGGAGAAGGAAGGTTCAGTACACAAATACTAAACAATGTGACTGTCTCCAGTTCACCGCCCACCACATCTGCATGTGCTCGTCCTGCCGCCTGTGATCAGTACCGACCTGCTCAGTGTATCTGCCGTGCGCTGACGATCCTGCTGTTGTGCGCTGAGCTTTATGCACTGAAGTCCTTTCTACATATAAAACGAGACGCATCCGGTTGAAAGACTTTCACTGAAATGATGAGAACAGGGACGGATATCTTTATTTTGTGATACGGAGTCCCTCCCGCCCTCCATAAATCCATACGACCGTGTGACCGTCTAAGGTGAAGCCACATACTTTTACCAGCTGTATATTTGTTGTGGTTTTTGTTTTTTAATTTTTTTTGTTTCTAATGAAATCATTCATTCCATTGAATGTCGGTAGCGACAGCGTTGTATCATTCTTTAACCTTTCAAGGGTTTCATTGCCTGCGGATTATTGATGTACAATAAATATTACTGTAAAATAAAGACTGACGACTTTCTGTGCTTTGTGACACGTGTCAGATATAGCAAAATTACTTCAAAGGGGTAAAATAAAAAGTTCTGCCACTTTCTAATATCGTTTCTATTACAGTTCCTGCTCGCGATCAGTGCATCTGATGAGGATAGAGCGGCTTGTAAAGGGCTATTCTGCTAGAAGAGGGTGCAGCTGCTTGTTAAGGGTATGTTCACACGCTAAACAAAAAACTGCTGTAAAATACGGAGCTGTTAACAAGGGTTAACAGCCTCTGATTTTCAGCCGTGTTTTACGGCCCTTTTTGGAGCTGTTTTTCTATTTAGACAATGGAAAAACTGCTCAAGAAGGGACATGCGCTTCTTTCTACGGGGCCCATGGAAGTGAAACACGGTTTTTCCCATTGAAATCAATGGGAAAATGTTTGGAGGCGTTCAGCCCCCGTATTTTCAAAACAACTGAAAATAAGCCTTGTGGACATACCCTTAGGGTTAATCTGCTAGTGGAGAATAGAGCTGTTAGTAAAGGGTTAATCTGCTAGAGGAGAAAGATACAGCTGCTTAAGGGTTAGGGTATGTGGACACAATCAAAAATGTGTTTTTTAATGGCCGCTTTTGGAGCTGTTTTTCTATGGAGTCCATGAAAAACTGCTCCAAAAAGGTCTCAAGAAGTGACATGCAGTTCTTTTTCGCGGCCGTTTCGAAAAACGGGCGCGTAAAAAAAGGCCTGTCGGAACAGAATGCCGTTTTTCCCAAGGAAATCAATGGCCAGATGTTTGGAGGCGAAAAACGGCCGAAAATAAGCAGTAACATACCCTTAGGCTACATGCACATGAAAACCGCAGGTGTACGCACATAATTCCGCAGCTAAAATGGTGTTTTTTGTTTTTTTTATGCGGTTTTAGGTGTATTTACATTTTGATGTGGAAATACGTGCGGTTTTATGCTGCGTATTTTGTTGCGTTTTTCTTTTAAACTACTCCATTACAATTCGCAAGCGGAAACGCAGAATAAATTGACATGCTGCGGATTTTAAAATACGCACCGCAGGTCAATTTACGTGCAGAAAAAAATCTACACCGTGTAGATGAGATTTCATTTACTTTGATGGTACTGTATTACGCTGCGTATTTGCCGCGTGAAAATCTGCGCGGCAAAGCCGCACGTAATACACAACGTGTGAATTCAGCCTTAAAACGCAGCTGTGTCCTTCTCTAGCAGATTAAGGGCTAATCTGAGATACTACTTGCACATAGAGCCGGCAGCAGTCATTGAGAAGAAAGCTGTGACAGGATTTACCTTCGCTGCTGGTTTTTCGAGCCTCCGCCTCCATAATACACAGGAATCAATCTTACATTGCTGCTAATATAACAACATCCAGCCGGAATTACCATTGTGGAAGAAAGACGTTCATACTTACCCCCTCAGTCTTCTCTGCGCGTAGTCCAGCATCCTACGATGACCTTGCGGGCCATGCAACGCTGCAGCCTGTGATTCGTTTCAGCGGTCACATGGGATGAATAGTCATCCCTGGAGTTCTGAAGGAGGGTGTTCTGGGTAAGAGTTTTTGTTTTCCGTAGTTGCGATTTGCGCTGTGAATACGCCGCAAATGTCTCAACACTTGGCTTTCTGTTTTGCGGAACTTGCATCCCCATTGATTTTCCGTTGCAGGTTTTCCCCATTGAATTCAACTAAAACGCAGCGTAAATTGACATGCTGCGGAAGTAAATTCCGCACCGCAGGACAATTAAAGTTTATGCTGCATTTTTTTTTTTTCCGCAGCGTGGGCGTGAGATTTTCTGAATCTCATCCACTTTGCTGTTTCCGTAAATGCTGCGGAATTTCCACAACGATTTCTGTTGCAGAGATTCTGCAGCGTTTACGCTACGTGGGAACCCGGCCGTAATCTGCTCAATGCACCAGTCACCCATAGACAGTATGGGTATGTTCACACATCGTAACAAATTACGTCTGAAATTACAGAGCTGTTTTCAGGCGAAAACAGCTCCTGAATTTCAGACGTTTTTGCAAGTAGTCGCGTTTTTCGCGGCGTCCATTACGGACGTAATTGGAGCTGTTCTTCATTGAAGTCAATGAAAAACGGCTCCAAAAACGTCCCAAGAAGTGTCCTGCACTTTTTTTTTTCGTGGGCGTCTTTTTACGCACCGTCTTTTGACAGCGACGCGTAAAATTTCAACTCGTTTGAACAGAACATCGTAAGACCCATTGCAAGCAATGGGCAGAAGTTTGTAGGTGTAATGGAGCCGTCTTCTCGGGCGTAATTCGAGGCGTAAAATGCCCGAATTACGTCTGAAAATAGGTTGTGTGAACAGACCCTAACGGTATACGTTTAACGGATTCATCATGAAAAGCTATTGGAAGCCAATGGTGTTTTTTGGATGCCTGTGATGGATGGCTTGCAGTAGCGACCGCCACCCATAGCCCTACATGTTTAAAAAAAACAACTTACGTTGAACCTATGTTTGTTGTTTTTTTTGCCGGATGAAATAGGGAACTCTACGCTTTTATTCCATACTTTGGTGTTTATTTTCATTTGTTTTTGCCGTAAATTGACATATACCAACCAGGTGTGTGACAAGACATCTTTAGCGTGTTGCTCTCCCGATGTACATGCTGAATTTTAACAAAAAACGTGATGTGATCAGCCCCTAAGAAGCAGACCGTCTCACAAAGCAGTCAAAGTTTTCTGGGACTTTGACTGCCATGCTGCCTGCGTCTCCCTTTAAAGGGCCACAACTCACTAAATTAGGATTTTTTTTATAATTTTCCTAATTCTATAAATTTGAGAAGGGTTTTATTTTTTGGTCTCCTATTACTACTTCATGAGGTCTCCCAGGAGTCCTCTTTAAGGCTATGTTCACACGGGGTATTTTGCCGAGTTTTTTGACGCGGAAACCGCGTCGCAAAACTCGGCAGAAACGGCCCGAGAACGCCTCCCATTGATTTCAATGGGAGGCGTCGGCGTCTTTTTCCCGCGAGCAGTAAAACTGCCTCGTGGGAAAAAGAAGCGACATGCCCTATCTTCGGGCGCTTCCGCCTCCGACCTCCCATTGACTTCAATGGGAGGCAGAGAAAGCGTATTTCTCGCTGTTTTATGCCCGCGGCGCTCAATGGCCGCGGGCGAAAAACGGTGCGATAATTGCCGCGAAAATCGGCGTGCAGGGAGAGGAATATCTGCCTCAAAGTTCCAAACGGAATTTTGAGGCAGATATTCCTCCCCCAAAATACTCCGTGTGAACATAGCCTATGGCTATGTTCAGACAGAGTTTTTTTACGCGAAAACCGCCTCGCAAAACTCGTCAAAAACGGCCCGAAAATGCCTCCCATTGATTTCAATGGGAGGCGGAGGCGTCTTTTTCCCACGAGCGGTAAAACCGTCTCGCTGGAGAAAGAAGGGACATATGCCCTATCTTCGGGCGTTTACGCCTCTGACCTCCCATTGACATCAATGGGAGAAAGAGAAAGCGTATTTTGTGGCGTTTTATGCCTGCGGCGCTTAATGGCCGCGTGCGAAAAACGCTGCGAAAATCCGCTTGCTGGGAGAGGGAAATCTGCCTCAAACTTCCAAACGGAATTTAGAGGCAGAAATTCCGCCTGCAAAAAAACTGTGTGAACATAGCCTAAGGCCCCATGCACACGAACGTATTTTTGTCCTCCTGTAAATACGGGTCCTTGGTCATACGTATTCGACCCGTATTTCACCAGTATTTACGGACCCGTGCCCGTTAATAAGGGTCCGGTGTCACCAGTATTCCACCCGTATTTACGGTCACGTTTTCGATGCAAAATTGCACTGCACTAATCGGCAGCCCCTTCAGTGCAGGATAGAGAGAAGGGGCAGCCCTTTCCGAGGTAAAAGTAAAAAATTCATACTTAACTGGCCGTTGTCTTGGTGACGCGTCCCTCTTCCAGCCCGACCTCCCTGTATGATGCGGCAGTCCATGTGACCGCTGCAGCCTGTGATTGGCTGCAGCGGTCACATGGGCTGAAACGTCATCCTGGGAGGCCGGACTGGAGGAAGAAGCAGGGAGTTCTGGGTAAGTATGAACATAATTTTTTTTTTTTACAGGTTGATCTATATTATGATCGGTAGTTTCTGTCCAGGGTGCTGAAACAGTTACTGCCGATCGTTTAACTCTTTCAGCACCCTGGACAGTGACTATTTACTGACGTCGCCTAGCAACGCTCCCGTAATTACGGGTGCACACACGTAGTCACCCGTAATTACGGGAGCCCCATCGATTTCTATGGGCCTGCCCGTGCCGTAATTACGGCCTGAAATAGGACATGTTCTATATTTTTCAACGGCCCAGGCACCTTCCCGTAAGCATACGGAGAGGTACCCGTGGCCAATAGAAGTCCATGGGCCCGTAAAAACGTGCCGTAATTACAGGGGTTTTTACGTTCGTGTGCATGGGGCCTAACTTTGCCTAGACTGAATACAACTGTATCAAACCTTCAGCTGAGAGAAGTATTATGTCTGTATGGGATTTCATCCTCTGGTTGTAGACCATCATTATTCTGTTTATTGACGTCAAGCAAAGATCCTTAATGTGATTGGATTCCGATTTTCTTAATGTGGCTGCAACACCTAAACCTCCACAGAGGTATTTAGATAATTATAGGCTTCTGTGGGGATCTAAGTTTTTGATTCAGTTGAACCATGGACAAAGGGGGAATGTCTGGATGTTACAGCTGTGTAAAACCTGCCCTAGTCTCACATAGACATTATTTAAATGCAGCAGATGGGCTAGGCCAGATTTTGCTGTGACTGCCTGCTGTGGGAGAGGCACATAGCACTGCTTAATTCATAATCTGGACACAGATCTGTTCACATGGCTGCTGCAGAAACCTCACACGAAGGCCAGATTCACACGAACGAATGCAAACTTGGACGTGAAAAACTGCAGGTTTTTTTTGTGTACTAGATGCACCCCTGTGGGTCCCGTTTTCACAGATCCCCAAAGACTTGAGTCTATTGAGGGATCCGTGAAAACGGAAGGAAATAGGACATGTTCTATTTTTGAACGGACCCTTCACATGATCTGTTGAAACAACGGCCGTGTGAACGGCACCATTGAAATAGTCATCCGTGTGATGGCCGTTGTTTTAACTACCGTCACATGGACCTACACTTCGGTTATCTAAATTCGGCCGAAGTCATAATAATCTCATATAACCTGATGATTTTCGTTGGGGCTGAAATAGTCATTGTACGGGGGGGGGGGGGGGATGGTTCTCTTCTCCAATCTGGGGGGGGTCAATCCTTGTATTTACAACCCAATTAAGTTGAGTGTTTGACTCTCACTGCTGACATTTTATTCTTCGTCCTATAACTGTATATTATAATGTATTCATGTAATAGTCCTCACGCCCGGCTGAATGATAGGCTTGATGTTTGCATGGCTGTGCCAAAGAAAGCCTCCCGTATAATGAGTGGCGTACCTTTTACGACGTGTGACTGGAATCGCGCACAACTATTTTTCTTCTTCTTTGTTCACGGCAGAAACTGCAAATGAATTTCATCTCCTCAGCTGAACACGGGGCGGCTCCAAGCTCCTCTCCGTTCTCTGTAATGTGAAACAGACGTGAGGACAGATTCTTCATAAACTGAGCTCACAGATACTTTACCGCGTGAGTCTGAAGTGGTGGCTGAAAGTGATTGTTATAATATGGCGAACGCCTGTCTGCACATCACTGCGTGGAGCGGGAGCACTTTACTACGGTTACTGATCCCACTGGTCGGGGAGCGGGGCCGTAGTCCAATCACTATATACATGATACTATATCAAGTCTTCCTTTATACAGCACACAAGAAACACCAATGGCACCTAAACACTATAAATAAATATGCATTGCTGCTGAATCTACTTATTACCCCAAGTGCATAAGATCCAACGCCTCGCCCTGCAGTCGTCTTTACAAACGTTTGTGTTATAACGGGTCGTTGTAAAGAGATCACTGAATTCCAGCGTGGTCCTGTAATTGGACGCCACCGATGTAACGAGTCAGTTCCTGAAATGTCTCCCCTCCTAGATATTCCACCATCATCTGTGAGTGATAATAATGTAAACTGGAAGGAACCGCAGTAACTCAGCCACGAAGTGCAGACCACGTAAAGTTACAGAGCGGGGGCGCCGAGTGCTGAGGAGCATAGTGCAGAATAGTAGCCAACGCTCTGCTGACTCAATAACTGCAGAGTACAGACCTCCTCTGGTATTAACATCAGTACCAAAACTGTGCCCGGGAGCTTCATGGCATGGGGGCCGAGCAGCTGCATGCCAGCCTTACATCACCAAGCACAATGCCAAGCGTCAGATGGAGGGGTGTAAAGCCGCCAGCACTGGACTCTGGAGCAGTGGACACGTGTTCTGTGGAGTGACGCTTCTCTATCCTGCGGTCTGATGGATGAGTCTGGGTTTGGTGAATGCCAGGAGAACGTTACCCGCCTGACTGCATTGTGCCAGCTGTAAGGTTTGGTGGGGGAGGGGTAATGTTATGGGGGTGTTTTCAGGGGTCGGCTCCTTAGTTCCAGTGAAGAGAAATCTTAATGTTTCAGCACACTAGACATTTTAGACAATTGGGACTTCCAACTTTGTGGGAACAGTTTGGGGTTCAGCCTTTTCTGTTCCCCCATGACTGCGCCCAGTACACACAGCGAGTTCCATAAAGACTTGGTGGGTTGGGGGAGTTTGGAGTGGAGGAACTTGACTGGCCGCCCAGAGTCCTGACCTCAACCCCATCCAACACTTTTTGGGATGAACTAGAATGGAGATTACAAACCAGACCCCCTCCCCCAACGTCAGTGTCTGACCTTACAAATGTTCCTCTGGATGAATGGGCAAAAATTCCCACAGACACAAAATCTTGTAGAAAGTCCCAAGAAGAGTGGAAGATGTTTTATCAGCAAAGGGGAAACCAACTCCTTATTAATGTCTATGGATTTTAAATGGGATGTCTAACAGGCTCATATAGGTGTAATGTGTAAGTTTCCCAATCTTCCTTGCACATGGCTCTTTACTGTGATTAAAGTGATTGCGAATGGGACCAAAAATTAGGATCAGAATTTACATTCAAGTTGGCAATTGTGAATTCATATATCCCAAACCTCTCGAATTGTCCACCGGATGGAACACTTGATGTCAGGAGAGGAAACGACAGGGGATACTAAAGTATAATAGATAGATAGATAGATAGATTAGATAGATAGATAGATAGATAGATAGATAGATAGATAGATAGATAGATAGATAGACAGACAGACAGACAGACAGACAGACAGACAGACAGACAGACAGACAGACAGACAGATAGATAGATATGAGATAGATAGATAGATAGATAGATAGATATGAGATAGATAGATAGATAGATAGATAGATAGATAGATAGATAGATAGATAGATAGATAGATAGATTTGAGATAGATAGATAGATAGATAGATAGATAGATAGATAGATAGATAGATAGATAGATAGATAGATAGATAGATATGAGATAGATAGATAGATAGATAGATAGATAGATAGATAGATAGATAGATAGATATGAGATAGATAGATAGATAGATAGATAGATAGATATGAGATAGATAGATAGATAGATAGATTAGATATTAGGTAGATTTGAGCTAAATTGGCAGATAAATAAAGATATGATAAATTTATCTGATGTAGATAGATAATAGATCTGAGATATATACACTATATGGCCAAAAATATGTGGATCCCCCCTCCTAATTGACTTCAACTTTCTCAGACACACCCATTGCAAACAAGTGCATGACATCAAGTACACAGCCATGCAATCTCCATAGACAAACTTTGCTTATAGCATGGGTTATACTGAAGAGCTCTGTGACTTTACAAGTGGCACTGTCATAGGATGGCACCTTTGCCACGAGTCTGTTTGTGAAATTTCTGATCTGCTAGATCTGCCCCAGTCATCTGTAGCTAATTTTATCTGCTAGATCTGCCCTGGTCACCTGCAAGTTCTATTATTATCTACTAGATCTCCCCCGGTCACCTGTATGTGTTGTTATTATCTGCTAGATCTGCCCCGGTGATCTTTAAGTGCTATTATTATCTACTAGATCTCCCACAGTCACCTGTAAGTGTTATTATTATCTACTAGATCTGCCCTGGTCACCTGTAAGTGTTATTATTATCTACTAGATCTCCCCCAGTCACCTGAAAGTGTTATTATGTGATAGATCTACCCCAGTCAAGTGTAAGTCCTAATATTATCTTCTAAATCTGTCCTAGACACCTATGAATGTTATTATTATCTGCCCCAGTCACCTGCAAGTGCTATTATTATCTGCTAGATGTGCCCCGGTCACCTGTAAGTGTTATTATTATCTTCTTCATCTGCCCCAGTCACCTGTAAGTGCTATTATTATCTGCTAGATCTGCCCCGGTCACCTGTAAGTGCTATTATTATCTGCTAGATCTGCCCCGGTCACCTGTAATTGCTAATATCTGCTAGATCTGCTCCGGTCACCTGTAAGTGCTATTATTGTAAAGTGGAAATATCTAGGAGCAACAGCAGCGCAGCAAAGCAGTGGATTACGCAAACTCACATCGTGGCCGCTGAGTGGTGAAACCTGTGGTATGTAAAAACCTACTATCCTCTGTTGTATTATTCACTACAGAGATCCACAACATCTTGACTGGAAGTGACATCAGAACAATAACTATGCGTTCGGAGCTTCATGAAATGGGTTTCCATGGCCGATGCACACAAACCTAGATGTATCAGCGCTGAATGTGTCATTTTAACTGTTCTTCTCGTGCATTTTGAGAAAGTGTACTCCAATTCTGAGCTACCGCTCAATCTGACATCGGGCGTTGGGAGAGGCTAGTGCACTCTCGGCGGTACAGTTGCCAAAGCAAATATACCATGCCTGGGGACTGTCATACACGATTTGTACGGTTTTCTCGGCAACTGTATTACCCAGCGTGTACTAGCCTCTCTCCTGATGTCGTATAAGGCAGAAATTGGAGAGATATTTTAAGATAATGCAGTAGGTTTTCTTGGTGCCACATTGTGGTATTATTAAATTCAGCTCTGCTACATCTGTGGTCTAGCAATGCAACCATATTGTGGATTATACCATGAGAATGCATTCATCAATATCAGAGGAAGTAGAAGGTTAAAAAATGGGATGTGAGGCATAAAGTGACTCCACCTCTTCTCTGTGTTATACATAGCTCCCCTAATTTAGAATTTTATTTTGATACAAATCCTTTAGTCTGTCATTTGATGGTTTAGATATCTGTCTCCCCATGCATCCATAATAGCCTTATTAGTCTCAAAGGGGTTGTCCAGAACTAGAAAATAGGGGCTGTCTTTTTTTCTTCGAAATAGCGCCACTGTTGACCATTGGCCGTATCTGGTAATGCAGCTCATCCTTAATCACTTAAAGGGGTTGTCCACCTTCTGACAACTGATGACCTATCCACCGGATAGGTCATCAGTATGTCATCGGTGCGGGTCTGACACCCAGACCCCGCACCGATAAACCGCTCCGGTGGCCTGTGGGCACCGGATGTTGTGGCACATAATGCTATGGACAGAGCCCGGAAGCAGTTGGCTCCATACATAGCATAGCAGCCGTGCTGCAGAACTGCAGGTTCGTTCCTATTCACTTGAATAGGAGCAGAACTGCAGTACTGCAATTCGGCCGCTATTCCGTGGCCGGAGCTAACTGCTTCCGGCTTGTACGTCTGCTGCACGGAGGCACCGGACCAGCTGATCTGTGCAGGGCTCGGGTGTCGGACCCCCGCAGATCATGTACTGATGACCAATCCGGTGCATAGGTCATCAGTTGTCAGAAGCTGGAAACCCCTTTAAAGGCTATGGACACCTTTGACATGGAAAAAATGCTTTATATATATGTGTGTGATTACCAGAAGTTCAAAAAAAAAGTTGTACTAAGTATCAGGCTGCAATCTTCATTCCGTCCTTAATTCATTCTCAGACCTTGTTATGTAGTTTACAACCTATAGTAGGGTGATCCCTCAGGGATTTCAGATGAGTCATAGGTATCCATGGCAAGCATTTCAGTGGGAGATCCGTAAAGCCCTGTTCCACAGCTATCCAATCTTTAAGAAAAGCATGGCGACACCAGTCGACTACTCTAGTCAAGTGTATGGCATGATAATATTGCTCTACATCAGGCAGCCCAATCCCTCCACGACGCTTGGCAAGCACTAAAATTCTCCTCTGTAGTCTCGGCGGTTTATCAGCCCATACAAAGGAAGCGATGTACTGATATACAGTTTTAAAAAAGGACGTAGGTAATTTAATTGGTAATGCCTGCATCGGGTATAGAAATCTGGGTAACACATTCATCTTAATAATGCTCACTCTCCCAAACCAAGAGAACGTCCCCCTTGTCCATCGAGCCAAATCAGTCCTCAATGTTTGTAACAGAGGTAGGAAGTTTAGCTGGAATGTCCGTTCTATACTGGCCGGCAATTGAATACCCAGGTATCTGATCGATTCCCGCGCCCATCTAAAGGAAAAACTAGCACGTAGGCAATTCCCTAGATCATGTGGAATATGTAACATCATCGCCTCCGACTTCTGAAAGTTGATTTTCAGGTAGGACAATAGGCCATACTCTCGAAATTCTTTCATGGGATTGGGCAGATTGGGAAATGTGCGGAGAGGTCACAAAAAATAGCAGATCATCTGCATAAGCCGCCACCTTGAAAACTTTACCCTTCAAAGTTAAGCCACTCACGTTAACATTGCCTCTGATCTTACACAAAAAAGGTTCCAGAGCTAAGGCAAAAAGCAGGGGCAAAAGAGGACATCCTTGTCTTGTACCGTTATGAATCATAAACGGGGAAGAGTAAGTACCATTCACCCTAACAGAAGCCGAAGGCGACGAATATAGTGCCCCAACCAAGGAACGCATGTTAGGTCCCAAACCCAGATGCTCCAGAATTCCAAATAAGAATGGCCACCCGACTCGATCAAAAGCCTTTTCCGCATCTGTGGATAAAATGACAGCAGGGCTCCTCTGTGAGTTGGCCCAATGGACAAGGTTGAGAGCCTTAGTCGTATTATCTCTCGCTTCCCTAGACGGAATGAAGCCTGTTTGGTCTCCGTGAATTACAGTAGTCATCAATGGGGCTAGCCGATTCGCCAGTATTTTAGAAAACAATTTCAGATCTACATTGAGTAAAGAAATCGGTCTATAACTAGCACATGAGGAGGGATCCTTTCCATCTTTCGGTATAACCACTATGGTAGCCCTCAATGAATCTGAGGGAACTGAGCTGCCCGATGATACCGCATTAAAAGCCCCCAAAAATCCATCTGCTAACTTATCTAAGAACATTTTATAGTAACCAACCGTCAGTCCATCTGGGCCTGGGGCCTTACCCTTTTTTGTATCCTGCAGTGCCCCAGAAAGTTCTTCATGAGTGATTGGATGAACCAAAGTGTCACATACATCATCAGGTAGTCGTGGGAAACCTGAGGAGGATATATATTCCTGTATAGCTACCTTAGTGGGAGGAGAATGAGGTGTTAATTGGTATAGGGAGGAGTAGAACTCCCGAAAGGATCGGGCGATCTCCCTCGGAGAGGTTATCTTTACCCCTGTATGGGAAGTAATATGAGGAACATATGCTGAAGCTCTCTGGGTTCTTAAAGCATTTGCCAGTATTTTCCCTCTTTATTTCCATACTCAAAAAATATTCTCCGGCACTTAACTAATGTGGCTTTAGCCTTGACTTCATAAAGTGCTCTAAGTTCTTCCCGAAGTGACAGCAAGACTCCCCTAGTTTCTGATGTCTGACAATGTTTATGTTTGACCTCTACTTCACTAATCTTAGTCAACAGGTCACTTGTTTTTGCCACTCTCTCTCTCTTGATGAAAAAACCTCTTATGTAGCATTTATGGGCCTCCCATAAGATGAGCGGGTTTGCTACTGAGCCAGTATTGGTAGAAAAGTAGAGCTCCAGCTCGCGACGAATTTCAAATTGAGCCTCAGGATGTTGAAGTAAAAACTAGTTGAGTTTCCACCGACCTTGTGTCTGTGAGGGCGGGGCGAAAGAGAGAGAGAGCGCAATTGGCGAATGGTCCGACAAAGGTGATGTGTGAATGTCTGCTCCCACTACTCTATCCAGATGGAAATGACTGATGAAAAAATAGTCTATTCTGGAGAACATATCATGAGTTGCTGAGTAATACGAGTAATCCCTAGATCCCGGGTACAGAGTCCTCCATACGTCCACCAGTTGGTGATCATGAATAATTTTCCTAATGGAGCTGAGTTGAGAGTAAGGAAGATGGGAGGCGCCCCTTGAGACATCCAGGTGAGGCTCCATTGCTACATTAAAATCCCCTCCCACTATGATCACACCTTCCCCAAAAGTCTGGAGCTGTTCCAGATATGCCGCTAGAGCCGCTGATTGTCCCGTGTTTGGTAAGTACAGGTTAGCTAGTGTGACTACCTGTGAGAATAGAGTGCCCTTGACAAATAGAAATCTACCCTGAGGGTCAGCTTGAGAATGAAGATCCAAGGTACATGTTGTGCAATGAGAATACTCACACCCCTAGATCTGGAGTCCTCTGAGCAACCATGATAGCAATATGGAAAGCGTCTATTGGAAAGCCTGGGTACCTTATCTTTCCGGAAGTGTGTTTCCTGAAGAAACGCCACCTGAGTTTTAAGTCTCCACAGTTCAGCAAGAATCATGGAGCGCTTCTCCGGCGTCCCCAGGCCTCGTACATTATAGGAGATCAACTTCGTATCCGTGTTCATGGTTCCCGAGTGCTGCGAGGGAAGAAGCCGAAGGGAGGGAAGAAGAAAAGGGAAGGAAAAGAAAACAACAATAGAGATCGAAAAAAGGTAAGTATATAGGGAGAAACAGGGAAATCTCTAAGGAAGGTTAAAGAAACCGAGGATACTCAGCCAGCGAGACACCTCAGAGGGAATTCCTATAGGGGAGAGTTGGTAAGGAATCTAAGGAAGTGGAGACCACCTCCCGTGCAGATATCTGTAAATCGTACGATTTCAGCGATCACAAACACCCACCCCAAAGCTCTATTAGTAATTCACCAGGGAGAACGGGGAGGTGATACTAATTCAAAACTCGTTGCAATAAAGGTATAGCACAGCTCTGTAGGGATCTCAAACCACTTCCCAGCCCTGGTTAGCTCGCTCATGTAAAGAGGCCCATAAACTCCATAAAGAGCCCTACCCTATGTACTAACCCTTGCAGCGACACTCGTGCTAGCATGAAGCCCCTTCACCCTTTTCAATGGAATCCTGTAAGTTCCCTCGTACCCAGAAGGTGTTATGACGCGTACTCCTCTACCCAGAAAACATCTCCATAACCAATAAGTCCCAACTAACAAATCTTAACTCAACTATTTGGAATAGCCCTATGTATGTCCCATCAAATGTCGCACTACGAACCCTGAGGCCCACATTATGCAGCTGTGTGTGTCTATCTCTTTCCCCTTAAACACAAGTGGCCCATTCCGTGATTTGTTCTAACAGAAATATCTAACCACTAGAAAAACATGTTGAGGGGACTATTCCTTCAGTATGGCTCAATTTGGAAGGATACATTATCTGACCATCTAGTCATTAGATCAGGAAACCAAACATTTGCATCAGGGTGAGCAGGGAGTCCAGTGTCATATGTAATCATGACTCCACAGCACGGCAAGACTATCACAGATCTTGGATTCTCTTCTATGGCGGTTGTTGCCTCGCCGGTCTGATGCGCTGCGGTCTGGGTTGAAGCGGGTCGATAGGGCGGTTTCTGCCGCGTCTAGCAGGGCGATAGTTCAAGGATGCCGCAATCCAGTCCGGAATGGAGCTCGGTGGGACTTCCAGGAAGACAAAAAGGCGGGTAGATCTTGTGGCGAATGTATAGCCATCACTGAGCCTTGTTTCTTGACAATAAGGTGGAACGGAAAACCCCACATATATGTCGCTTCAGCCTCTCTGATGATATCCAGTAGCGGTCGCATCACCCGTCTCATATGCAATGTACGAGCTGATAGGTCAGGCAAGATATGAATTTCACCCCCTCTAAATTTCACGTGGCCCATGGTGCGCATTTTATGCATTAAATTTTCCTTCACTGTAAAGTAGTGAATCCTACATACAATGTCCCGTGGACGATCCGGATCCGCTGACACCGGGCCCAACGCTCTGTGTACCCGATCCAGTTCTATATGATTGCTCAGTGGTTCTCCCAGAATACCGTTAAACAGTTCTACAACTATTGCGCGGAGATTGTGGCCCTCCTTATCCTCTGGCAGTCCCCTGATATAGACATTATTGCGCCTGTTGCGGTTTTCTAGATCATCATGGTCCAGAGTCATAGCTTGTATTAGTGCATGTTGTGAGCGCAGTTGGTCCTCCAACCTATCTAGTCTGTCGCCATGAGAAGATGTCTGTTGCTCAATGGCTGAGACCCGAGAGCACATCTGCTCAACAGATTTTTTAACGTGTTAATTTTTTCCCTATAATAAAAGTCTTATTATAGGAAAAAAAGCAGTTCTTGTTTATATCACTTATAACTTTTATTTTTACACTTTTTAAAAACATTTTTATTATCTTTTTTTTACTTTTTTCACTTGTCCCACTAGGGGACACTTAGACTTACAGCTCTGATCGCTGCTGGAGTACATTACACTACACACGTAGTGTAATGTGTTCTAACTGCTATTGTGACGTAACAGTCACACTGACAGGAAGCATCGGAGGACCGGCCGGAGGCTGATCCTCCGAGGCTTCCGTACATGTCTGGCCTCTGGTTGCCATGATAAGGATCGCCAGCCCCCACAAATGCATGTGGGGGGCTGCCGATCCGCTGTAAACCTCTTCGATGTGGTGATCGCAATCGACCACCGCATCGAAGGGGTTAATTGCCGATTTCAGCGGCGACAGGCCGCTGATCGGCAACGGGGAGAGCAGTGCTGACACCCTGCATAGTTAACCGCTGCTGCGTTGTAGCGCCGCGCGGCGGTTAACTGTTAAAGCGCGGACGTAACTGCACGTGTAACGTGCATTTACGCCAAGGTGTGGGAAGGGGTTAATCAAACAAAAATCGCCAAAAGGTCTGGTGTTTGGAGGAATGGGATGATGGTGGTCAGGCAATCTAATGTCCTGTGTGAACAGGGCAGCGATCAGCAGATGAACAAGCAAACGCTGATCGTATTCTTTTAAAAAAGTTAAATATTATCGTTGTTGGCAGCGCATGTAAACAGAGGGACGCGCTGCCGACATGATAATAATGTACGGGGACGAGCGATTGGAGCAACGACTGCTCATCCCCACCCATAGCTCCGTGTGACAGGAGCAAACGAGCGCCGATCAATGAGCTGTCTCGATGATTGGCAATCGCTGCACCGGCCATAATCGCCCAGTGTAATAGGACCTTAAAGAGGCTCTGTCACCAGATTTTGCAACCCCTATCTGCTATTGCAGAAGATCGGCGCTGCAATGTAGATTACAGTAACGTTTTTATTTTTAAAAAACGAGCATTTTTGGCCAAGTTATAACCATTTTTGTATTTATGCTAATGAGGCTTGCAAAAGTACAACTGGGCGTGTTGAAAAGTAAAAGTACAACTGGGCGTGTATTATGTGCGTACATCGGGGAGTGTTTACTACTTTTACTAGCTGGGCGTTCTGACGAGAAGTATCATCCACTTCTCTTCAGAACGCCCAGCTTCTGGCAGTGCAGATCTGTGACGTCACTCACAGGTCCTGCATCGTGTCGGCACCAGAGGCTACAGATGATTCTGCAGCAGCATCGGCGTTTGCAGGTAAGTCGATGTAGCTACTTACCTGCAAATGCTGATGCTGCTGCAGAATCAACTGTAGCCTCTGGTGCCGATGTGGCCGTCACGATGCAGGACCTGTGAGTGACGTCACAGATCTGCACTGCCAGAAGCTGGGCGTTCTGAAGAGAAGTGGATGATACTTCTCATCAGAAAGCCCAGCTAGTAAAAGTAGTAAACACGCCCCGATGTACGCACATAATACACGCCCACTTGTACTTTTACTTTTCAACACGCCCAGTTGTACTTTTGCAAGCCTCATTTGCATAAATACGAAAATGGTTATAACTTGGCCAAAAATGCTCGTTTTTTAAAAATAAAAACGTTACTGTAATCTACATTGCAGCGCCGATCACATGCAATAGCAGATAGGGGTTGCAAAATCTGGTGACAGAGCCTCTTTAAGACTCTTATGAGCTATCAGCAGCATATTCTCTCTCCAGTCCTGATAATTTGTTACAATGTATAAGTGCAGGTAAAATGTATAAGTCTGAAGTCCAGACTGTTTACCTCACAGAGGACGGTATAGACTGAATGTAAAAAAACAACTCTTGAAAATGATGAGGAATTGAGACCCAAAGAATATAAGAAAACGTTTAAAAAAGAACAAAAAAAACACCAAAGTGCTAAATGACAATACGACACTTGCTACATATGACATGCAAGTGGAGATACAAATTAAAGGGATTGTCAAGGATTAATAAAATTGAGTTTACTCTTGTCCATGGGTTGTTTCTGGTACTGCAGATAATCGACATTGAAGTGAATTGGTCTTGGCTACAATACTAGTAACAGCCCATAGATAAGAGCGGAGCTATTTGTGAAGAAAATAAAAAAAGCGCCAGACAGTTTTTCTTTATCCTGGACAACCCCTTTAAGTGCAAATCTTCCAGCACTGTGAGCACTAGGGACACTACTAACACGTCTCCGATACATGTCAAGAGTCCTGTTTTTTGCGGGACTATCCTGTGAACCTGACCACAAAAGGGGTGTGGCTTATGCAAAACTGCGCTAAGGCCAAATTCACACAACCCTGTTCGGTCTCTGACTTCCGGTCCGCATGTTGGGGCGCATTTCCCAGATCGAACACACTGCAGGGAGCCGGGCTCCTAGCATCATAGTTATGTACGATGCTAGGAGTCCCTGCCTCGCTACAGGACAACTGTCCCGTACTGTAATCATGTTTTCAGTACGTGACATTAGTTCCGCGGAGAGGCAGGGACTCCTAGTGTCGTACATAATTATGATGCTAGGAGCCCGGCTCCCTGCAGTGTGTTCGGTCCGTAAAACATGGCCCGAACAAGCTCGTGTGTATTAGACCTAAAAGGGATGTTTATGGACAGTTTTGGGAGCTTAAAATGTTCTGTGTTACAGCAAAGTACACATTAGGGTTCAAAGACATGGTCAAATTAGGGGATTTCTACGACTACACTTCAACTGGCAATTTTTCTTTTTCCTTATAGGGAAACATTAAAGTGACCTTATGGCCACGCTACAAAATCCCACAAATTTGAATCTTTTGCAATGGTTGTAAGGTCACCTGCAACTTTTTTTTCCCCATAGGCGGACATTCAAGAAACACTGCGGTCGCTGTAATCCGGTGATTTTACTGCAATTTGTAGGCGACGCCATGAAGTCCTAGCCTAAAAACAGCAAAAAGTTGCAATCAGGCCGTGCACAATAATAACAATGTCAACTGAAAATCCCTATTTTCCCAGCACGAGCAGCAGTACAGATGATTGAGTGATCTCCGTACAGTCAGGAAGAGGGTGAAGAAATGAAAACATAGCTCCAGAGCCGCTGTGGTTATGGTTCCTCTGCACACGTCTCATTCTTCACCTCGGAAGATCAGCTTTTGCTCACATATTGTTATCGGGGGAGATTTCTGGTCAGCTAAAATGCTTCTTTCAAGTAGGAGTCAAAGGTTTTCCCTAATCCGATAAAACAGGCTTGTCCTGCTGGCTCGTGAGATCATTTTTACATTTGCAGCTCGTAACAATGTTTCTGAAGTATTTAAATTGCCGTTGGGTTACTATCCCCGGTGGAAATACCGAAAAAAAAATTCTATCCTCCTCAGATCATTTATGGGCAGTGATAACATTTATGAGCTGTCCTGGGAAGCAGAGACCACATTTTTCATGTACGCAGCTCATTCATCAGCTTCATTGCCAGCTCCATGTCACAGGTAAGCGCCATTTCGCATCTGACCGAACGCATCTTGTCTTTGATATCGTGTGCCGACACATCGCAAGGTTCTCAAAAACATAATTACCCACAATGTAATTCTAATCATCTTTCATAGGGCAAGCACGCTCGTATTGCCGATACAGTTGAGTTCAATGTGATCCAAGATTACACAATATGGGAGCGGGCTATAAAGTCTACAATATGGGCTTTATAAAAATACACCTATAATATAACAAGCGACGGGAAAATATTCTACTTTGTCACTTTAAAATAGACCTCCAGTTAAAAATAAAAAATTGCCTGAGTCCTTATGTGCCGTTACTGTCTTCAAAATATTCCCGAATCCGGTTTTTGGGACAGGAAGTAACTGTCTGGCAACTATCATATCAGCCATATTTGCTCCCACAGGGCTGCTTTTCCTGTCACCTGGTCACCCAAGGTCAATCACAGTTAAAGAACCATCCCTCTTGGGGACAAATGCAGGAATTTTAAAGAAGGATTTCCAAATGTGTGGATGCCCACAGCGGAGACGGTGGTTTAGGATGGTGAAGAAGTCAATGGTATTGTGGTCCTTCGCAGTAAAGTGTACATATAATTTCATTTTATTATAGTTAACCCCTTAAGGACGCAGCCTAGTTTTGGCCTTAAGGCTCAGAGCCCATTTTTCAAATCTGACATATTTCACTTTATGTGGTAATAACGTCGGAATGCTTAAACCTATCCAAGCGATTCTGAGATTGTTTTCTTGTGACACATTGGGCTTCATGTTCGTGGTAAAATTTGGTCGATATATTCAGTGTTTATTGGTGAAAAATTGCAAAATGTAGAGAAAATTGTGAAAAAATAGAATTTTTCAGAATTTAAATGTATCTGCTTGTAAAACAGACAGTTATACCACCCAAAATAGTTACTAGTTCACATTTCCCATATGTCTACTTTAGATTGGCATCGTTTTTTGAACATTCTTTTATTTTTCTTGGACGTTACAAGGCTTAGAACATAAACAGCAATTTCTCATATTTTTAAGAAAATGTCAAAAGCCTTTTTTTTAAGGTACCTGTTCAGTTCCGAAGTGGCTTTGAGGGGCCTATGTATTAGAAATCCCCATAAAACACCCCATTTTAAAAACTAGACCCCTCAAAGTATTCAAAACAGCATTTAGAAAGTTTTTTAACCCTTGAGGCATTTCACAGGAATTAAAGCAAAGTGGAGGTGAAATTTGCAAATTTCATTTTTTCTGCTGAATTTCAATTTTATTCAATTTTTTTCTGTAACACAGAAGGTTTTACCAGAGAAATACTACTAAATATGTATTGTCCAGATTCTGCAGTTTTTAGAAATGTCCCACATGTGGCCCTACTGCACTCGTGGACTAAAACACAAGCCCTAGAAGCAAAGAAGCACCTAGTGCATTTTGAGTCCTCTTTTTTATTAGAATATATTTTAGGCAGCATGCCAGGTTTGAAGAGGTGTTGAGGTGCCAAAACAGTAGGAATCCCCCAATAGTGACCCGATTTTGGAAACTACACCCCTCAAGGAATTCATTTATGGGTGTTGTGACCATTTTGACCCCATAGTTTTTTCACAGAACTTATTTGAATTGGGCTGGGAATTAAAACAAAATTAATTTTTTCAAATAATATGTAGTTTTGGCTGAAAATGTCTTATTTTCACAAGAAACAAAATACCCCATTCTGTTGCACAATTTGTCCTGAGTGCCGCAATACCCCATTTGTGGTGATAAACTGCCGTTTGGGCCCATGGGAGGGCTCAGAAGGAAAGGACCACCATTTGGCCTACTGGGGATTTTCTGGTGCGAAGTCATGTATGCAGAAGCCCCTGAGGTACCAGTACAGTTGAAACCCGCAAGAAGTGACCCCGTTTTAATAACTACACCCTTAAGGCATTCATCTAGAGGTGTCATAAGCATTTTGACCAGAGACATACACCCCATAAACAGTAATGTGGGCTCTCCCGGGTATGGCAATACCCTACATGTGGCTGTTATCAGCTGCCTGGGCACACAGCAGGGCTCAGAGGGGAAAGACGAGGGGGGATAAGCTGTGTGGAGTGCATCAGGGTAAGTAAAATTGGGGTAAATTATAAACCAAGGGATGTATGATAAATTTTAAAACACTTTCAGACAGAGCTCTGGTTATTCGGGACACGTGTCACATTGATATATTGTGTCATCCATTATCGCCCTCTTATAGCAGACTTTGCACCTCTTTTGACTTTTTCCCTTCTTGCCAGTTTGGGGAACTTCTCCTGGAAAGTGTTGCCCTGGTACGATGCGTGTGGCCTCACTTCCAGGAGTACTGGGTGCCCCCCCCCCTTCTTGGTCCCTAAAGATTAGGTTCTTGATAATCACCTCTTGAAATTCCAGGAAAGTTCCCGTCTGGCCTGCACATTGACGTAGCACGTACGCATTGTACAATGCCATCTGTATGATGTGCCCGGCCAGCTTCTTATACCACACCGCATGGCACTGTAGGGCTTCAGGACTTGATCTGACAAGTCCACCCCTCCCATATACCTATTGTAGTCCAGGATGCAGTCTAGTTTGGGGGTCCCTGTACTTGACCTGCCTAGGTAGAGTCGTGTGTTAACCTTAAACCATACTATCCCCCACCCCCATTTAGTAACGACACATGACACCGAGGTTGGATGTGAAATGGCCACAGCAGCCGTTTATTAATTTCACAGTTTTATAAAAACAATTTAAATCCGAAACATTCGGATAACTAGTTAGGAATCCACCAGAGAATTCCTCCTAATAATTCACATGACCCAACATGGGTCAGAATCATAAATAACAATTAAACGTTAACATTAACCCGAGCAGAGGAAGTCCTTGAAGCCCCTTCAGATGTTCCTTTCAAGAACACACCGAATTAGCCATCTGCAAACCACTAATTACCTCCAGCCGTAAACCAGCTCGGAAGCACCGTTCACCTCTGCAGATGGCTCCAACCACTAGAAGTCCACTTCAAGGGGATAACACCCGTTGAAGCCCTCAAGTGATATACCGACCACTAGAAGTCCACTTCAAAGGGATAACACCCGATGAAGCCTTCAAGTGACATACCTTCTACCAGAAGACCACTTCAAAGGGATAACACCCGATGAAGTCTTCAACCATGTACCTTTTTTGGGGGACGCATACCCCCGATGCGACCCCCCCACCATTTTGTACTGACTGGCCTCAAGGACTCCCCCCGCCAGCTGCCATGACAACAGAACCTACTCCGGAAAAAAGAAAAACATGTTAAATAAACACACAAAATAAAACACAACGCTCATATACGGACGTACAGAAGACCTAAGGAGTAACAAAACAAGGGTGGGAGGGTGGGAGCTTTGCTTCTTGTGTATTACTCCTCCCGCTGCTTCCGGCTCAATGCCGAGAAACAGCGGGAAGCGCAGTAACGGCCCCCCCGTCCCCCCTAGCTCCTCCCCGTCCCTCCTTCAGCTCCTTCACCTTTCCCTCACCTCTTAACATTAACCCTTTCCCTACCAGGACGGTCATGTCGGCTTCCCTCAAGCCTGCAGCTGCGTCCAGCCTCTTCTTGACCTGCCTAGGTAGAGTCGTGTGTTAACCTTAAACCATACTATCCCCCACCCCCATTTAGTAACGACACATGACACCGAGGTTGGATGTGAAATGGCCACAGCAGCCGTTTATTAATTTCACAGTTTTATAAAAACAATTTAAATCCGAAACATTCGGATAACTAGTTAGGAATCCACCAGAGAATTCCTCCTAATAATTCACATGACCCAACATGGGTCAGAATCATAAATAACAATTAAACGTTAACATTAACCCGAGCAGAGGAAGTCCTTGAAGCCCCTTCAGATGTTCCTTTCAAGAACACACCGAATTAGCCATCTGCAAACCACTAATTACCTCCAGCCGTAAACCAGCTCGGAAGCACCGTTCACCTCTGCAGATGGCTCCAACCACTAGAAGTCCACTTCAAGGGGATAACACCCGTTGAAGCCCTCAAGTGATATACCGACCACTAGAAGTCCACTTCAAAGGGATAACACCCGATGAAGCCTTCAAGTGACATACCTTCTACCAGAAGACCACTTCAAAGGGATAACACCCGATGAAGTCTTCAACCATGTACCTTTTTTGGGGGACGCATACCCCCGATGCGACCCCCCCACCATTTTGTACTGACTGGCCTCAAGGACTCCCCCCGCCACCGCGAAACAGGCCTTGACCACCTTAAGCCTGTGAGTTCCTCCACACCACCACCGCCCTTTCTATGCCTTCTGCTATAGCCAAGCTCCAAATATCAATGCCAACCTCGGTCAGATGAACCCCGTCACTCCTCCAGAAATTCCCCAATCCTGACTCCAAATCCCTATGCCTCACGCAAATGCCCCCGTTCTTTGCCACAAAACGGGACACCGCCCGGTTAACTTTTATCCGAGCCTTATTGACTCTCTCCACCGATCTAGCTAACCGCCAATGCTTCCTTGGGACTATGTCCGACCACACTACCACCAACTTGGGATAAGATACCCACAAACACAACAAATCATGTTTGATATCCCGCACCAACTCACGAAAAGGGCGGACTCCTAAGTCATTCCCACCCACGTGCAACACTAAAACCTCCGGAACCCTATCAAGCCGCACATATGTCTGGAATTCCGCCAACACCCTGTTCCACGACATACCTCTAAACCCCAGCCAATGCACAACCGCATCCTGTCGCGGAATGCGCAACTGGCGACCATCCGGGCGGACGTCCGCCCTCAAAGCCCCCCAGTGCACGTACGAATGACCCATCAACCACACCAGACAAGGAGGCGAATCTGAAACGGAAAACACAGTTAGGCACCACCATATAACATTTGCAAGCATAAACAACAAAATTACAACATATGGGGGCGGACATAGGACTTAAACCTTTTTGACTCCCAACGACCAATACGCCTCACCCCCTCATCATCCAACCCCCAGCGCCCTGCTTCCGTTGCTGCGCCAATCCGGAAGGAATGAGATGAATATGAGCCTGCCGCAACCCCAACCGCCGTCAAACATTTTTTAAAAACAGCTCCAAACTGAAACCTGGACAAGAACGACCCGTCCACATGACGTAACAAAGGCAAATCTGGAGACCCCCTGTTTTTTGTAAAACCCCGCATGCACTCTACTGGGCACATGACCGACCCCGGGAGAGCGAACAAAACTATCAGTTTTCCCTTCCCTAATTGGTCAGTTTTTGATCTACGCAACCATACCTCCAACCGATCTGCAAAAAGGCTCACCTCCCCAGATCTCAGCCCCCCTGCCTGTTTAGTACTTGGCGACACCAACTCACCTATTCTAAATGCTCCGAAGAACGCCAACGAGAAAGCCAACCGAAACAAATCCATTTCATCTGAAGAACGACATACCGATGCCAATGAACCGCCCAACAAGCCCAGCAAAGCAAACGACACCGGCCTTCTACTATCCGCCTCCACCCTACCTCTGCGCAACCCCTTCAAAGCCTGCGATACCAGAAATTCCTTCGATACATCCCGCAAGCCCCGCAACTTAAGCCCAAACGCCACCGCGGATATAAACCGGTTCACCTTCGCTACTGAAAACCCCCCCTCCCAGGCATCCCCTAACCAATACAAAAGTGCCACCAACCTGTCTCTATCCGTATTAACATCACCCAACTCTCTTACCCACTCCTCCCACTGCCTCCAACAAGCAGCATAAGCCCTCCACGTCGTGCGCGCCAAAGACCTTTGTAACAGCTGCTCTACGGGACCGATACCAGATCCCATAGATGATCCGGACACGCCAAACCGAGACGTTCCGCTCCCGGGGCCAATTGCCGAAACCGGTCCCACTGCGAGCGAGAAAGAGCATCAGCAACACAATTCCGTACACCCGGGACATGCACCGCCACCACCCACGCGTTCAGCGACAAACACACCAACACTAAATGTCGCAACAATTGAACTACCGGAGGAGAGGACGCCGTGATGTTATTAATGGCAAGCACCACCCCCATGTTGTCGCAGTAAAAACGGACCTTCTTATCCCTGAGCCTGTCCCCCCAAATGGTAGCCGCCACCACGATGGGAAACAGCTCGAGCAGGGCCAGATTCCGCGTCAATCCACTGGACACCCAGCTAGCCGGCCATTGACCTGCGCACCACGGACCTCCCCCGTAAGCTCCAAAGCCACCCGCCCCAGCCGCATCCGTGAAAATATTCAGATCACTCGTATCCTGCGCTGGGGCCATCCATAGCGAGCGACCATTGTACTGGCCCAAGAAGTCATCCCAAACCTGAAGATCAGCTCGGTGCTCCTCCTAGAGCCTCACAAAATGATGCGGCGCCCGCACTCCCGCCGTTGCCGCCGCCAACCTTCTACCAAACACCCTCCCCATCGGCATAATCCGGCAGGCGAAATTCAACTTCCCCAGCAGCGACTGAAGCTCCCTCAGCGACATTTTCTTCCTTCTACAAGCCCGTCGCACCTCCAGCCTCAAAGCACCCAACTTATCCGCCGGGAGCCGACACTCCATTGCCACCGAGTCAATTTCGATTCCCAAGAAACAAATCGTCGCTACCGGGCCCTCCGTTTTTTCCGGCGCCAAAGGGATCCCAAAATCCCTCGCCACCTTCTGCAGGGCATGAAGCAAGTTACCGCAAACCGGCGAACCCCCCGGGCCAACGCACAAAAAATCATCTAAGTAATGGATCAACGAATCGACCCCGGATACTCCCCTCGTTACCCACTCCACGAAGCTACTAAACGCCTCGAAGTATGCACAAGAAAGAGAACACCCCATCGGAAGGCACCGATCCACGTAAAAGGCCCCATTCCAAAAACAACCCAACAGCCGTTGGCTTTCTGGATGCACCGGCAACAACCTGAACGCCGCCTCGATGTCGGTTTTTGCTAGCAGCGCCCCCGGACCCGCAGCCCGCACTAACCCCACCGCCTTATCGAATGAGGTATAAACTACGGAACACAACTCGTGATCAATCCCGTCATTTACCGACGAACCTTTGGGATACGATAAATGTTGAATCAAACGAAACTTTCCGGGCTCGCGTTTAGGGACAATACCCAAAGGGGACACAACTAAATCTTTCACCGGCGACTCCACAAATGGCCCCGACATGCGCCCCAACGAAACTTCTTTTAACAACTTTTCCGACACGACTTCCGCATGCAAGTAAGCCGATTTTAAATTTCTCCGCGTAACCGGAACCTCATAAGGAGGCGGAGGAATAACAAAACCAACACTAAACCCTTCATAAAGCAACTTAGCTGCCGCCCTATCCGGATACTCATTTAGATAAGGGGCCATCCTTTCCACCCTCACCGGCGACACCCCCTTGACCAGCCCCGTGCTGGTTCCCGGACCTCTTTTTCCGCAGACATTTTGCCGCCCCGTGTGATGCCCCATTACACTCGGAGCACACGTGCTTGAACTTGCACGTGGCCCCGAACTTGCACTGGCCTTCATTGAATTGCCAGCAAAACCCCGCCTTTCCCCCGCCGCTTGGTCCACTCTGACTAGTCTGGCCTCCCTGGCCACCGCTCCCGGGAAAGGGCTGCCTAACCGGAGCCGTAACCCGTAACCAGAGAGCAATATCCTTCTGGTCCCACCGAATCGCCGGCCGAACCGCCTTCCGCTGACGGAATTGCTCATCATATCGCAGCCACGCCTGACCCCCATACGCCCTATGAGCCTCCCCAATAGCATCAAAATAACAAAATAACGCCGAACAATTTTCCGGCGCCTTTTCCCCTATCACACTAGCCAATATGGCGAACGCCTGCGACCAATTAACGAACGTCTGCGGGATAAGCCTATACCGCCGCCGTTCCTCCTCGTCCTTTTTACTCTCATCCCGCTTGCTCTTATCCAAATTGAATTTAGCCAGCGGCAAGAGAGAAAAAATTTCAACATATTCATCTTTCCAGATCCGATCACGCACCTCCTGCTTTAAATGCGCCCCCAACGGACCCTCAAAACAAACATACACCTCCCCCCGAGCACGATCGTCCATGCGCACTCGATCGCCGTCCTTCTGTGCCTCAGTCTGCACCGACACCGCGACCGCCTCTCTAACCGCCACCACAGGACGCGCCTGCAACGATCCCACTTCCCTGGGGCCTTCCCAAACTACCGCAGGGGACACTTCCGTTACTACCGGCGCCGCGGCCCTATCCAGGCGCCCCACCAGCTCCCGTAAGCAACCCACTAAATCTGCCAAACCCGCTCCGTCGCGTCCGCCCGCGCCACTACCGGCCCCCGATGCTATGCTAGCAGCCCCCCCGCCGACACCCGACATAAAAATCGCTGGATAAGACAATAATGGAGTTATACACTCACCGGGCTGCACAGGCGCTGTGTTCCCGTCAGCCGGACCATCCTGACCTCGACGATAGACGTCCAGTTCACCTTCCTCCAGTTCTTCTCTCGCCGACGACTGTCCCTCCCAACGACCTCTTCGGAAAGGGGATGAGGACGCGCTGACCGATGGGCCGGCAACCTGCCGCCCGACCGCCGGGACCCAGACTTCCGACCGGACCTGTTGCCTCGACGTCGCTGCAGATCTAGTCGTCCGTCTAGACGATCCTGACGAAGCCTGCCCCCTGGCCGGAACATCACCATGCGGGGCGGCCGTACCTTGCTCTCGACATCTTCCATCTGATGGGGGAGGGGTGACAGGGAGCCCGGCCTGCGACTCCCTGCTTACCGCCGGACCCCGTCGCGGCCTGGGATTCCTGCCAGGACGCAGGGCCTGGGAAGGGGCGGTCCTCCCAGCTGCCTGGCCTGCAGCGTCCGGGATCGGGCTCCCTCTGCGACGCCGTGTCCGCGGGACTACCTCCGGACTCAGGCGCTCTGGAGGTCGGGACCGCCGAGAGGGACGGGTCGACACAGCCTGCATCGCCGTCACCCCTGCTACCGCTCTCTGCCTGCCCAGCGCAGGAGCGGTTGTTGCCGACTCCCCCCCCGCCGCCATAGCCATGCTCGTAGGGGGGCCGGGGGAGGGGAGCCTGTCCCTTACAACAGACCCCGAACGCCGTGCCCGACGTGGCGAAACGGCGTCCGGGATCCGCGTTAATGCAGCCACGGTCTCCTCCAGCCATCCGGGACCGTGGTGCACAGCAGCGGCACGCAGCCGCTCTAAAATCAGGGCCTCTGCCATACTAAAAAGCCGGGCAACGGGGAGCTTTGCTTCTTGTGTATTACTCCTCCCGCTGCTTCCGGCTCAATGCCGAGAAACAGCGGGAAGCGCAGTAACGGCCCCCCCGTCCCCCCTAGCTCCTCCCCGTCCCTCCTTCAGCTCCTTCACCTTTCCCTCACCTCTTAACATTAACCCTTTCCCTACCAGGACGGTCATGTCGGCTTCCCTCAAGCCTGCAGCTGCGTCCAGCCTCTTCTGGTACCTCGTACAGGTACATGGGTACTGGTGTGACATCTCTCTTGTCTTGTACTTGACACACAATATGTTGCTGCTAGATTGTGCCCAGCTCTCACCCCTTCTTGTTTGCCCAAGCAGAGTCTTAGGGAGGCCTCTCAGATTTCTTCTAGCAGTGCCGCATGCCGCAGGACTTCTGGAAGCGAGGCAGTTGAAGAGTGGGACGCTGGTATAAAAATTATCCAGGTAGAGGTGGTGACCTTGGTCCAGCAGTGGGTGCACCAAATCCCACACAATTTTTGCATTAACTCCCAGTAAGGGGGGGGGGTGGGGGCACTTTGGGGGCTGAATATTGCTTATACATCTTCACGCCATACCTTGCCCTCTTACCCGGCAGGTACTGGCGGAATTGAACCCTCCCTTTAAAATGTACCAGGGACTCATCAATAGAAATACACTTCTCGGGGGTGAATGCTGGGAAAACCGGGCACTGAAACGGTCTAATAGGGGTCTCCGTTTATACAAACGGTCAAAACTGGGGTCATCTCGGGGTGGGCACGGCTCATTATCAGTATAATGTAAGAAGCGAAGTATTGCCTCATTTATTTATTTTTTTAGGTTCCAGTTCAGTTCTGAAGTTGCTTTGAGGGGCCCATATATTAGAAACCCCTATCAAACACCCCATTTTAGAAACTAGACCCCTCAAAGTATTCACAACAGCATGTAGAAAGTTTATGAACCCTTTAGGTGTTTCACAGGAATTTAGAGCAAAGTAGAGGTGAAGTTTACATTTTTTTTTTGTCAGAAAATCCTCTTTATACCATTTTTTTTATAACACAAAAGGATTTATCAGAGAAACACAACTTAATACGTATTGCCCAGATTCTGCAGTTTTGAGAAATATCCCACATGTGGCCCTAGTGTGGTAATGGACTGAAGCACCGGCCTCCGAAGCAAAGGAGCACCTAGTGGATTTTGAGGCCTCTTTTTTATTAGGCACCATGTCCGGTTTGAAGAGGTCTTGTGGTGCCAAAACAGTGGAAACCCCCCAAAAGTGAACCCAATTTGGAAACTAGACCCCTTGAGGAATCCATTGTAGTTTTCTTGGGGTACATGCGACTTTTTGATCTCTTTTTATTCCATTTTTTGGGAGGTGAAGTGACCAAAGAATTGTGATTGTGGTCGGTTTATTATTATTTTCTTTTACGGCGTTCACCGCGCGGGATAAATTAAAAAATAATTTTGTAGTTCAGGCCGTTACGGACGCGGCGATACCAATTATGTATAGTTTATTTGTATGTTTATATATTTTTATTAATAATAAAGGACTGATAAGGGAAAAAGGGGAATTTTTACTTTTAATACTTTTAAAACGTTTATTTTCTTATTTTTACACATCTTTTTTTTTTTACTGTATTACTTTGTCCCACTAGGGGACATGAGGGCAGGAGGCCCTGATCGCAATTCTAATACACTGCACTACATGCGTAGTGCAGTGTATTAGAGCTGTCAGCTACTCACTGACAGCAAGCATAGTGGGTCCTGACTTTGTCAGGACCCATTAGGCTTCCGTCTATGGCATATCCGGACGCCATTGTTTGGTGTCCGGTTGCCATAGTCACCATCGCCGGCCGCTATCGTGTAGCAGGCCGGCAATGGCAGCTTAACCCCTAAAAAGCCGCGATCTCTATTGAACGCGGCTTTTAAGGGGTTAATCAGCGGGGACACAGCGATCGGTCCCCGCTGTAGGAGCTGTGACAGCTGCTGTATGAGACAGCAGCTGTCACAGCTCCTGTATGTGTCGGGAGGATGGCCAAAATGGCCGTTACTCCCGAGACGTACTATTAGGTCATGGAGTGCGAACGATACAGCTGCCATGACCTAATAGTACATCCAGGAGCGGGAAGGGGTTAAACTACAGTAAATAGATAATAAATTCTGCAGTGAGTCTTTTCATAATACGAGGTCAGAGCTCTATTTCTATTTTTTGGCACAGAGCTCTAAATCCCCTTCACACAGCCATATAGCTGAATTATAATATTATTTTTGCCTGCATCCACCACTAGGGGGAGCTAATTGCATACAGAGTTATACAGCTCAATCTGAACTCAATACTAGCTGTATAAAGGTGCATGGCTACCTCTCCCACGCAGGATACATAGATTTCAGGGTGCTACCCCCATTTTAGCTTCCTGCCTAAACCTTAAACTTCAGTAGGTGTAGACTCCAGTGCTGCTGACAGTGGCGTAACTACCGCCGTAGCAGCAGTAGCGGCTGCTACGGGGCCCGCGGCATGAGGGGGCCCGTGTCGCACGGGCCCCCACCATGGCCGGAGGCTCCGTTTAGCAGCCGCTATGGCTGCTACAGCGGGACGCCACTGAACACTACGGCAGAGCAGGGAGGTATCTCCCCGCTCTGCCATTAACTGGTTCCCGACCGCTGGCTGTATTTTTACGGCCAGCGGTCAGGGTCCTTAAAACCCGAGCCATAGACTTTCTACGGCTCGAGTTTTAACTTGCTGCCCGCGCGATCGGGCAGCTGAATGTCGGGTCTCCGGCTGTCAGTGACTGCCGGGGACCCTGAGGAGAAGATAGAAACAGCTTTCGCTGCTTCTGTCTTCTCTGATCACTTGTACACAGCGCTGAATGCGCGCTGTGTACAGGAATAGAGACAGCAGCAGCGGCGCTGTCTCTATTCCTCCCGGTGATCATGTGACTGGTCACATGATCACCGGGTGCCGTTAGTGGCAGACTGTTGCTGGGTCTTACTAGACCCAGCACAGCCCTATTAGTGACAATCGTCACTATGAGAGGGCTGATTTCCCTGTGCAGCTCCAGTTACAGTGGAAAAACATGGTGTAAAAGAAAGAAAAAATATATATAAAGTTCCCCAAAGGTCTTCTTTGATCTTTGGGGGACAGACCATAGTAATAAAAAAATAGTAAAGTAAAGTGCAAAAAAAATGTAAATAATAAATACACATAAAATACCCACCCCAAAAAAAAATATCCCCCCCACCAATCATTGTTGTAACGCTAGCGCTGACCCAATTACCCTAATATAGACATGTAATATATAAACATTTACGGTAGACAATGACGATCACAAATAAAAGGTCTATTTTAGGGTAAAACTATGTTATTACCAAAAAAAAAAATAGCTGAAATGTAAAAAAGCTTATTTTTTTACTATTATTTTCAAACTTTATGAATAAAAATTCTAAAATAGCAAAAAAGGTGTGTATAAAAATGATAAAAAAAGAAACCTGCATTGTCTACGGAAAAAACGTCGCAAAAATCACGTCGTTAGCCCAACAAATAAAAAAGTTATAGCCATTTAACTAACACGTGCTAAAAATGGCTAAACGGTGTCTGGTCCTGAAGGCGCAAAATAGAGCAAAAGACATGTATCCCCCCCCCCCCCTCTCCACAGGACATGTATCCCCCCCCCCCCTCTCCACAGGACATGTATCCCCTCTCCACAGGACATGTATCCCCTCTCCACAGGACATGTATCCCCTCTCCACAGGACATGTATCCCCTCTCCACAGGACATGTATCCCCTCTCCACAGGACATGTATCCCCCCCCCCTCTCCACAGGACATGTATCCCCCCCCCCTCTCCACAGGACATGTATCCCCTCTCCACAGGACATGTATCCCCTCTCCACAGGACATGTATCCCCTCTCCACAGGACATGTATCCCTTCTCCACAGGACATGTATCCCCTCTCCACAGGACATGTATCCCCTCTCCACAGGACATGTATCCCCTCTCCACAGGACATGTATCCCCTCTCCACAGGACATGTATCCCCCTCTCCACAGGACATGTATCCCCTCTCCACAGGACATGTATCCCCCTCTCCACAGGACATGTATCCCCTCTCCACAGGACATGTATCCCCCTCTCCACAGGACATGTATCCCCTCTCCACAGGACATGTATCCCCTCTCCACAGGACATGTATCCCTTCTCCACAGGACATGTATCCCCCCCTCTCCACAGGACATGTATCCCCTCTCCACAGGACATGTATCCCCTCTCCACAGGACATGTATCCCCCCCTCTCCACAGGACATGTATCCCCTCTCCACAGGACATGTATCCCCTCTCCACAGGACATGTATCCCCTCTCCACAGGACATGTATCCCCTCTCCACAGGACATGTATCCCCTCTCCACAGGACATGTATCCCCCTCTCCACAGGACATGTATCCCCTCTCCACAGGACATGTATCCCCTCTCCACAGGACATGTATCCCTTCTCCACAGGACATGTATCCCCCCCTCTCCACAGGACATGTATCCCCTCTCCACAGGACATGTATCCCCTCTCCACAGGACATGTATCCCCCCTCTCCACAGGACATGTATCCCCTCTCCACAGGACATGTATCCCCTCTCCACAGGACATGTATCCCCTCTCCACAGGACATGTATCCCCTCTCCACAGGACATGTATCCCCTCTCCACAGGATCTCCACAGGACATGTATCCCCTCTCCACAGGATCTCCACAGGATAGGGGATACATGTGTGATCGCTGGCAGCGATAGGGAGAACGGGGGACTGAAAGTCCCCTGAAGTTCTCCATCACAAACTTCGGACTTCCGGGGTCTGTGTCGGCAGCTCCGTAGAAATGAATGGAGCGCTGGTCGTGCTTGTGCGCATGCGTGACCAGCGCTCCTTTCATTTTTATTGAGCTGCGCAGACGCCAGAAGTCAGAGGTTTGTCATGGAGAAGTTCAGGGGACTTTCAGTCCCCCGTTCTCCCTATCGCTGCCAGCAGTCACACATGTATCCCCTATCCTGTGGAGATCCTGTGGAGAGGGGATACATGTATTTTGTAGGACACACTGTAGGTCGCATTTTTTTGGGAGGGGGGACGCTGTATAGCGTTCCCTACAGGGGGGGGGGCTGTATGACGTTCCCTACAGGGGGGTCTGTATGGCTTTCCCTACAGGGGGGGGGGAGCTGTATGGCGTTATCTACAAGGGGATGTATGGCGCTATCTACAGAGGGGGGCTGTATGGCGTTATCTACAGGGGGGGCTGTAAAAAAGGCACTATCTACAAGGGGGGGTTGTGTGACACCCAGCGGAGGGGGGGGGCCCCAGTCAAAAGTTTGCTATGGGGCCCAGTCTTTCCTAGTTACGCCCCTGGCTGCTGAGTACACAGAAGGGCAACCAAATCATCTTGCTGTGTGCTGAGGTCAGAGAGCCAAGGGACAGACACCTGAAAATTTTGGCGGAAAACCTCAGCAAATATTTGGGGTTTGATGATCTCAGAAAATGTCAATCTAAGCCAAGGTTTTTGTATTTTGGGTTGGACATTTGAATAAACATATAAAAGACAAAGTTTATGGGTGTGTGTCCCTATACAGACCGACAGTATCCTATCAGTGCTGACAGAGTAAGACTTTGTAGGGACAGGCCCTATGACAGGGGGAGTTGTAACACCCAGTTGTCAATTTATTCCTAAATTTCTAGGAGGAATAAAAGAGGAACGGCACAACACTAGCCACATTGTTATCTACGATCATGGGCGACATGCCTCTGATGTTGCTTAGAGAGGAATGAGGGATGGCAAATTATTCAAACTTTGGCTCTGCCATGAAATGCCCATATTTATATACTCTATGTATATATAACTATACTGCCATAATGCCATACTGTGTCTGAAAAAATACTGAACACATTGCCCAAAGAAAACAATACAGTGCCCAGACAAAGCCATTACACCACCCGTTTACTGCATGCAGTGCACAGATAATACATAAAGGGCCAGTTAGTTCCATGTACTGCGTAAATATATAGTGTATGCTATGTTCCCAGAATGCAATACTTTGCTCACATAGTGTCATATAGTGCCAACGAAGTGCCACTTGTTGCCTTTATTTTGCTTAAGAATGTCCAAAGATTGCAATACTTTGCCCACATGGAGCTTTATTATTCCCACATGGTGCTGAACTGTGCCATGAGAGCGCCATACTTTTTAATATATAGCCTTATAGTTTCCATGTAGTGCCATATTGGGTCCGGTGCCCAGAGAATGCCACGCTTTGCCAATATAGGGCCGTAACATGCTCACATAGGGACACAGTGCTATACTCTGCCCAAATAATGCCACTATTATAGGCAAATGCTCCACTTTTCCTTTGCACTAGTTTTGATAAATATCCTCCATAGTGTCCAGAGAGTGCCATACTTTGCCTAGATAGTGCCTATAGCCCCAAAACCCTTGACAAGCTACAATCCACATCACAACCACTGGGTGGCCTCACATAGACACATAGAGCATAGATATCTCATGACAGAGTATCGTGAGATCATGTTTTTTTAAAGCTGGTCATCTCGCACCACACATCTCAGGATATGTTGAAATAAGGGGAAAGGTAAGGAAGGATACATGTATATGATAATGTGTAGCTGTCGCATCCATTCAGCGATTAAATCTATTCCTTCGTAGGGTAGTGCCATGCTCGTGCCACATCCTAGCTCATGGCATAGGTCCCGCTATTGGCTTTATACCCAACTTGGCACATGATGTATGTTCTGAAGGAATTGACATTGATATGGATCAAGCCTTGATGATTAAGCCTCTCAATGAGGGTTTATACGTACAGCAGGAATGCAACTAACATGGTTATCTGTGCATCTAATAATAATCCACCTCTCATTCCAGATCACAGTCAATTCTTGGCCCCCGATGGGACCGGGCAGGAAGCCGGGGGATTTATTCATCATCTGAATTTGTAGCAAATCAACCAAGCGCCTATTGTGCTGCGATAGCCCTGCCAATCCCGGTTACTCCTTAATAATCAGCCTCTGAAGACAATGATTAAAGAGTTTAGGAACCTTCAGGCATGTTGATATGACTTAATAGCTGGCTCTCGGAGGACTTTAGGCTTAATCAGATTCATGTCTGTGATTGTGTTTGGAGATTTTCCCAATCTTTAAATCTAATATTTATTTTTTTTAACAGACAAGCATTAAATAAAACCTCAAAAAGCTATATTTTTTATCTTATTTTTTTTGGGGACGGGGTGGTATCTGGATTTACTAGGCTTAGTGACCCTTGTCTACAAAAGCAACTTTATCATCTCTCTTGTGCATTTTATCAGTACCACCATGAGATATTCCCCAAAAAGTTGACCCCTATAAATAGAAAAACAGAACAACTATGATGTGTATCTGACAATCTATAAAGGGTACATACAAAACTGGCAGATGTAACGGACCTTCAGGGTAACTAAGTAGGATTATATGTGTAATGTCCACTGGGGTTGTAAACCCACTGGGCCACTCCACCGTAACGAAGTAGCAGCTGGTCACACAGTATAGGTTAGTCACTAGACCATGGTACCTGGATGGCAGGCTGTGCTGGATAGCTGGAAGCGGCTAGTGCTGGATCATTGGAAACTTTCTTGTGCTGGATTATCGGAAACTGGCTTGTGCTGGATCATCGGAAGCTGTCTTGTGCTGGATTATCGTACACGGATACTGAAGTCGTCATGGACACTGGACTTGACATGGATACTGGAATCAGGTACAGGCCACGAAACCTTTGTAGACTAACGCAAGGTTAGCAACAACATTGCTCAGGCACTGGGGAAAGGCTCAGGGTCACTTATAAGTCCAGGGTGCGCAGGTATAGGCTGGAGACAATTTTACTGGCGCACGCGCTGGCCCTTTAAGAATTGGCACGAGCACGCGCGCGCACCCTACGGGACAGACAGGGAGAGGAAGCAGAGAGCATAGTGTGTTGGCATCCCTGGGAAGGGAGACGCCGGAGAAGAGGCATAATCCTGCAGTCGCGGCTGCCGGTGTGAGGGGGATGCTGGCGGTCCACGGCCGCGGGCATTACAATATGTGATCAGTTCAAACCGAGTGCCCCCATAAGCAATTGTGGTATTATTATTGGGGGTCTAGAGCCGTAAAGGTGTTCATGGATACATCCCTGGTGGTCTAGAGTAGTAAAGGGGTTAAAGTGTCCATATTATTTTTCTTTTACTTAACTGGTTTCCTGGCGGACAGTACGCGTGACTCGTTCAGTCTGTAATAGGGTAAACCTTTAAATGCTATAACCTCCCCCGAGGATGTACCTCCCCTATGTTGGTCTAATAAGTGATGGTGGAGATGGTGCTCTTCATGGACGTAGAAGGGAATGAAGAAAGTCAGCTCTGCATCTTCTCTAAGGGAAGAGGAGATGTTTAGCTGTGAGAGATGACTATGTTCCCACCACCAAGTGGAGCCACCTCATGTCTGGTGAGTGCAGGGTAACGCAAGTACATTGCTGGGGAGCAAAGAGCCTCAACTTCTCATCTTGGTGACCACCATTTGAATATATCTAGAATTACATGTACTGTAAGTGCCCAGAGGTGTCACTTGTAGCTCTAGGGCTCCAATGCAAAATCTGTAACAAGACCCATCAACTATGACATGTCAGTGACACTGCCGATGTCTTATCATAGGGCAGGAACCGCTTAGACACCACGACTTATTATGGACGCAACCTCTGTATCCCATATAGTTATGCCCCTCATGGTGCCCAAAAGCAGTTGCATGGTGGAGACAAGGTCCATCAGAGGTTATTTATAAAAAAATAATACTATATAGCCTAGGGGCCCCAAAGGTCCCCCTGCCACATTAAGCCTGACATATAAGGTCCTGACGTTGGCTAGTGAAAAGAAGAGAAGTCGGTAAAGAGAAGTGGTAAGTAATTCAAATTTAATATTTTTTTTAGTCTGATCTGGGGTCTGAATTATTTAGGAGTCTGGTGTCTGAATTATTTATTTTAAGGTCTTGTCTTGGGTCTGCATTTTTTTTAGGGTCTGGTCTTGAGTTTGATGCCTTCCATGTTGACATCCTTCATTTCCTACTTATGATGTGGCTGTTAGTAAGTGTTATCATTGTCCCAGCATGCCGTCATTTGTCAGATTAGTTTACTTATACAGAAGTTTTGGTTTATTACTGCGACTCAGTGTACCCTCACCTTTACAGGATAACATCGAGGCACAGTTCTAGGGAAGGGTACAACAAAATTGCTGCAGCATTAAAGGCTCTGAAGAACACAGTGGTCTCCATCATTCTTAAATGAAAGAAGGTCAGAACCGCCACTGCCCGGCCAAACTGATCTAATGAGGAGGAAGGGCCGTGGTCAGGGAGTTGACCAAGAACCCGAGGGTAAGGGCTTATTCAGATGAACAGGATATACGTCCGTGCAACGCGCGTGATTTTCACGCGCGTCACACGGACCTATATTAGTCTATGGGGCAGTGCAGACAGTTGCGTGATTTTTCCGCAGCGTGAGTCCGCTGTGAAAAAGTCACGACATGTCCGTTCTTTGGGCGTATTTCGCGCATCAGCACCCATTGAAGTCAATGGGTGCGTGAAAATCACGCATGCCACACGGAAGCACTTCCGTGGGGAGCGCGTGATTCGTGCAACAGCAGTGAAAAGGATGAATGAAAACAGAAAATCACCACGTGCTTTTCTGTTTACAAACATCCAAATGGAGTGTCAGGCTGGATTCACACGAGCGTGTGCGTTTTGCGCGCGCAAACAACGCGGTGTTTTTCGCGCGCAAAAGGCACTTGACAGCTTTATGTGTCAGCCACGTATGATGCGCGGCTGCGTGCTTTTTGCGCAGCCGCCATCATTATGACACTCCGTTTGGATGTTTGTAAACAGAAAAGCACGTGGTGCTTTTCTGTTTTCATTCATCCTTTTCACTGCTGTTGCGCGAATCACGCGCGTCCCACGGAAGTGCTTCCGTGTGCCATGCGTGGTTTTCACGCACCCATTGACTTCAATGGTGGCATGATGCGCGAAATACGCTCAAAGAACGGACATGTCGTGACTTTTTCGCAGCGGAGTCACGCTGCGGAAAAATCACGCAACTGTCTGCACGGCCCCATAGACTAATATAGGTCCAAGCGACGCGCGTGAAAATCACGCTCGTTGCACGGACGTATATCCCGTTTGTCTGAATAAGCCCTCCTAATGATGGCGGCTGTGCGAAAAGCACGCATCATACGGGGCTGACACACGGAGCTGTCAAGTGCCTTTTGCGCACGCAAAATGCCGCGTTTTTTGCGCAAGCAAAACGCACACGCTCGTGTGAATCCGGCCTCATTCTGACATAGCTCCAGAGTTCCACTGTGAAGAACCTTCCAGAAGAAAAACCATCTCTGCAGAAAATCATCGATTCCGCCAATATGTCGACTGGCCAGACGAAAGCCTCTCTTCAGTTAAAGCCACATGACAGCCCAGTTGGGGTTTTCCAAAAGGCACTTTAAGGACTTCAGACCATGAGAAACCAGTCAGCAGAGCATGAAGAGGAAAAGTGCACGCCCCCACGGATCGCGGTACAGAGAGTGGGATACCCTGACAAGAGTAAGTGCGGCCGGCTTCAGTGCTGTGCACCTGCGTCTCTTCTCCTCAGCCTCCACATCTTATTAGATAGGAGGAGGATGACCATGGTGGCCACCGAGTTTTACAGATAGTTACTAGGAATCTGTCAGACATTGAAGGAGGGCGACAGTAGCAGGCAGGAACACAGTGACCCCCACCACATTAACATTTCTGGGTGCACCCCTCAACAAAACTATCTAAACCCTGTCTTCTTCTATCCAGTAGCTACAGTACATACCACTTTTTCAATTCAGAGGAAGAAATTGCCAGTCTTATAATGTAAAAACATGAATATGGCCCAAACACACACACAATGTTAGTTTTTCCAGGCAGAAGGAATTTTCAGGAAATACATTAAATGTGCTGGGATTTTATCGTAGGTCTTTCCTTGGCCATAACCAAAAAGGATAATGCCATAATTATCTGCTGTTACAAGATGGTAACCCGAGACAGCAATAGTCCCAGGCCAAGGTGTTTAATATGGCCGTCCTATTACTCCTGAGCGGCCTAATATACCAGAAATGCTGCAGATGCCAACTTTCACATTTACTTTACCTATTTTTTTCTGCAATGAAATACGAGCGAAAGGAACAATTTTCTATTAATTTGTTTCTAGAGAATTTTTGTTAAAGCAATTTGAGTTGTAGGATTTAAGCGAAATGCGTGAGGTTTAATGGGATTCACAATCTATAAACGCATACAGGACCGTGGCAAAAAGTCATAAATAAAAGGGGATTTTGAATTTGTACTTTGGGCACTAAAAGGGGATTCAGATTGAAGTTTTGAGGCAGAAATGTTCAGAGTGTATAATCTCCTGCCTTATGCGGTTCTGAATTTCTCCATACATATTATTAATGCATATAATATATGACTGAACTTTGACATATATTTTCATCATAATCTCACAGACAATGTCAGTACATCCGAGAGATCTGTGGCAGTAGCGCGGCTGTAATTCTCAGCCACAACTGCTGGAACCAAGGAAAAATTCCAGGCAGTTAACCTGTTCAGTGCTGTGATCATACATGATTGCAGCCCCGTATGAGGTACAGAACCGTCTTGTAACAGTGATCGCTGGTCTTGGTGGGTTAATCACCATGCCAGTGACATAAAGGCAGCACAACCGAGGGTAGGGAGCGCATTCCAAAACCTTTGCTTCGGGCACCAAGTGAGATTGCAAACTTATGTTATTTTTGACGTAACTGTATGTCGTGATTTTCCTCGCCTGCTTACATTTAATAAGGAGCAACTTTATTATAAAGCTGGAGGGCGATAACACACCATCGTTGTTTTTAGTCCTGATCTTCACAGGACAGTCCATGAAAAGTCGGTCTGTGGAATATTTTTTGGCCCTTTGGGAGCATTGACAGGCAAAATGTCCCGTGATTTGGAATTTAAATGTTGGTATGTCACGCCATTGATAATACTTGATGGGGACAGGTCATCTCCTCCCCCCCTACTCTCACTCTATACACAGTGACCTTTGTATATGATACAGAGCATGCCCACTACACTTTCATGGAAGTCAATGAGTTGTTTCCTGACTTGGTTATGTCGTGTCCATGGGCCGGTTGTTGAAGAAAATCAGGCAAAATGACTTCCCCATGTTTAGAATTAAAAATATACAATCAGATTTCTAATTAGTAAAGAACAAAAGTGAGACTGTACATTCCCTTTAAGTTCTGGTCTAATGTGAATACTAATTAATAGAAATCATTATGATAAATTAAAGGGGTTGTCTGGTTTGGAACGCCTATTTTCTTATTAATATAGAGGGGGTCCCACCTTCGGGACTTTCATTAGAATAAACAGTGTCTACATAGAGTCTCTCTGTCTCTGGAGGACCCAACACAGACAGCTCATTGATTTCAATTGGCACCATGTAATACTTCATTGCTCCTGTGGTGGCGCTGCAGTGTAAATGTACAATTATTGTTAGATTTCTTCATAGATTACACCTGATCTTTGGGAGTCCAAGCAGTAAAACTGATCAGGATAACTCCGTAGGTTTACTTGCACTCCTAGGAAATGACAAACTCAGCTCTGCTACACGATGAGGAGATCCAAGTGCATACCATTTATTTCACTGGACCTTGAACTTTGTAAGGACAATATCTGGGCTCTCTATTTAAATTCTCTCTTCTAGTGACGTCTTAAAATACTCTGATAAATCTTGTAATGTAAACTAAGCATTTCTAATCCCCGGAGATTGGAAAATGTACAGTAAATTGGAATCAGAGCAAAGATTAGAGGGAATCTTTTTCCCCTGGAAAATATCTATGAAATTAGCTTTGTCTAGTGTTACTCGCTGTTCCATACTGAAAATCAATGGCACTCTGTGTTTCATTCTGTATATCAGCAGAGGGAAATTTGTAGCTAACTGCCAAAGGAGAAAGATGGATTTTCTGTCAAGGAAAACACAGCTGGAATTTCCTCCTTCTTTCTTTTTATTCTCCTTTTCTCCTGTACTTCATAAGCAAGGAAAGTAATACGGCACAGGTCAATCAATTATTTGGAGCGGAGCGTCCTGTGCGCGGCTTATTACATGTGATCTGATGGATGATACAATGACATTCAGGTCGTAGCGTGACACATTCTTGTGAGGGTGGAGTAACGCACTTGTAGGTTTTCTAACACTGATACATTATAAGAAGTCTTCCACTCCACCTATGGCCTTACATATATCGCGCCCGGACCAGAAGAGGCTGGACGCAGCTGCAGGCTTAAGGGAAGCCGACATGACCGTCCTGGTAGGGAAAGGGTTAATGTTACGAGGTCAGGGAAAGTTGAAGGAGCTGAAGGAGGGACGGGGAGGAGTTAAGGGGGGCGGGGGGGCCGTTACTGCGCTTCCCGCTGTTTCTCGGCATTGAGCCGGAAGCAGCGGGAGGAGTAACACACAGTAAGCAAAGCTCCCCGTTGCCCGGTTTTTTAGTAATGGCAGAGGCCTTGATTTTAGAGCGGCTGCGCGCCGCTGCTGTGCACCACGGTCCCGGATGGCTGGAGGAGACCGTGGCTGCATTAACGCGGATCCCGGACGCCGTTTCGCCACGTCGGGCACGGCGTTCGGGGTCTGTTGTAAGGGACAGGCTCCCCTCCCCCGGCCCCCCTACGAGCATGGCTATGGCGGCGGGGGGGGAGTCGGCAACAACCGCTCCTGCGCTGGGCAGGCAGAGAGCGGTGGCAGGGGTGACGGCGATGCAGGCTGTGTCGACCCGTCCCTCTCGGCGGTCCCGACCTCCAGAGCGCCTTAGTCCGGAGGTAGTCCCGCGGACACGGCGTCGCAGAGGGAGCCCGATCCCGGACGCTGCAGGCCAGGCAGCTGGGAGGACCGCCCCTTCCCAGGCCCTGCGTCCTGGCAGGAATCCCAGGCCGCGACGGGGTCCGGCGGTAAGCAGGGAGTCGCAGGCCGGGCTCCCTGTCACCCCTCCCCCATCAGATGGAAGATGTCGAGAGCAAGGTACGGCCGCCCCGCATGGTGATGTTCCGGCCAGGGGGCAGGCTTCGTCAGGATCGTCTAGACGGACGACTAGATCTGCAGCGACGTCGAGGCAACAGGTCCGGTCGGAAGTCTGGGTCCCGGCGGTCGGGCGGCAGGTTGCCGGCCCATCGGTCAGCGCGTCCTCATCCCCTTTCCGAAGATGTCGTTGGGAGGGACAGTCGTCGGCGAGAGAAGAACGGGAGGAAGGTGAACTGGACGTCTATTGTCGAGGTCAGGATGGTCCGGCTGACGGGAACACAGCGCCTGTGCAGCCCGGTGAGTGTATAACTCCATTATTGTCTTATCCAGCGATTTTTATGTCGGGTGTCGGCGGGGGGGCTGCTAGCATAGCATCGGGGGCCGGTAGTGGCGCGGGCGGACGCGACGGAGCGGGTTTGGCAGATTTAGTGGGTTGCTTACGGGAGCTGGTGGGGCGCCTTGATAGGGCCGCGGCGCCGGTTGTAACGGAAGTGTCCCCTGCGGTAGTTTGGGAAGGCCCCAGGGACGTGGGATCGTTGCAGGCGCGTCCTGTGGTGGCGGTTAGAGAGGCGGTCGCGGTGTCGGTGCAGACTGAGGCACAGAAGGACGGCGATCGAGTGCGCATGGACGATCGTGCTCGGGGGGAGGTGTATGTTTGTTTTGAGGGTCCGTTGGGGGCGCATTTAAAGCAGGAGGTGCGTGATCGGATCTGGAAAGATGAATACGTTGAAATTTTTTCTCTCTTGCCGCTGGCTAAATTCAATTTGGATAAGAGCAAGCGGGATGAGAGTAAAAAGGACGAGGAGGAACGGCGGCGGTATAGGCTTATCCCGCAGACGTTCGTTAATTGGTCGCAGGCGTTCGCCATATTGGCTAGTGTGATAGGGGAAAAGGCGCCGGAAAATTGTTCGGCGTTATTTTGTTATTTTGATGCTATTGGGGAGGCTCATAGGGCGTATGGGGGTCAGGCGTGGCTGCGATATGATGAGCAATTCCGTCAGCGGAAGGCGGTTCGGCCGGCGATTCGGTGGGACCAGAAGGATATTGCTCTCTGGTTACGGGTTACGGCTCCGGTTAGGCAGCCCTTTCCCGGGAGCGGTGGCCAGGGAGGCCAGACTAGTCAGAGTGGACCAAGCGGCGGGGGAAAGGCGGGGTTTTGCTGGCAATTCAATGAAGGCCAGTGCAAGTTTGGGGCCACGTGCAAGTTCAAGCACGTGTGCTCCGAGTGTAATGGTGCATCACACGGGGCGGCAAAATGTCTGCGGAAAAAGAGGTCCGGGAACCAGCACGGGGCTGGTCAAGGGGGTGTCGCCGGTGAGGGTGGAAAGGATGGCCCCTTATCTAAATGAGTATCCGGATAGGGCGGCAGCTAAGTTGCTTTATGAAGGGTTTAGTGTTGGTTTTGTTATTCCTCCGCCTCCTTATGAGGTTCCGGTTACGCGGAGAAATTTAAAATCGGCTTACTTGCATGCGGAAGTCGTGTCGGAAAAGTTGTTAAAAGAAGTTTCGTTGGGGCGCATGTCGGGGCCATTTGTGGAGTCGCCGGTAAAAGATTTAGTTGTGTCCCCTTTGGGTATTGTCCCTAAACGCGAGCCCGGAAAGTTTCGTTTGATTCAACATTTATCGTATCCCAAAGGTTCGTCGGTAAATGACGGGATTGATCACGAGTTGTGTTCCGTAGTTTATACCTCATTCGATAAGGCGGTGGGGTTAGTGCGGGCTGCGGGTCCGGGGGCGCTGCTAGCAAAAACCGACATCGAGGCGGCGTTCAGGTTGTTGCCGGTCCACCCAGAAAGCCAACGGCTGTTGGGTTGTTTTTGGAATGGGGCCTTTTACGTGGATCGGTGCCTTCCGATGGGGTGTTCTCTTTCTTGTGCATACTTCGAGGCGTTTAGTAGCTTCGTGGAGTGGGTAACGAGGGGAGTATCCGGGGTCGATTCGTTGATCCATTACTTAGATGATTTTTTGTGCGTTGGCCCGGGGGGTTCGCCGGTTTGCGGTAACTTGCTTCATGCCCTGCAGAAGGTGGCGAGGGATTTTGGGATCCCTTTGGCGCCGGAAAAAACGGAGGGCCCGGTAGCGACGATTTGTTTCTTGGGAATCGAAATTGACTCGGTGGCAATGGAGTGTCGGCTCCCGGCGGATAAGTTGGGTGCTTTGAGGCTGGAGGTGCGACGGGCTTGTAGAAGGAAGAAAATGTCGCTGAGGGAGCTTCAGTCGCTGCTGGGGAAGTTGAATTTCGCCTGCCGGATTATGCCGATGGGGAGGGTGTTTGGTAGAAGGTTGGCGGCGGCAACGGCGGGAGTGCGGGCGCCGCATCATTTTGTGAGGCTCAAGGAGGAGCACCGAGCTGATCTTCAGGTTTGGGATGACTTCTTGGGCCAGTACAATGGTCGCTCGCTATGGATGGCCCCAGCGCAGGATACGAGTGATCTGAATATTTTCACGGATGCGGCTGGGGCGGGTGGCTTTGGAGCTTACGGGGGGGGTCCGTGGTGCGCAGGTCAATGGCCGGCTAGCTGGGTGTCCAGTGGATTGACGCGGAATCTGGCCCTGCTCGAGCTGTTTCCCATCGTGGTGGCGGCTACCATTTGGGGGGACAGGCTCAGGGATAAGAAGGTCCGTTTTTTACTGCGACAACATGGGGGTGGTGCTTGCCATTAATAACATCACGGCGTCATCTCCTCCGCTAGTTCAATTGTTGCGACATTTAGTGTTGGTGTGTTTGTCGCTGAACGCGTGGGTGGTGGCGGTGCATGTCCCGGGTGTACGGAATTGTGTTGCTGATGCTCTTTCTCGCTCGCAGTGGGACCGGTTTCGGGAATTGGCCCCGGGAGCGGAACGTCTCGGTTTGGCGTGTCCGGATCATCTATGGGATCTGGTATCGGTCCCGTAGAGCAGCTGTTACAAAGGTCTTTGGCGCGCACGACGTGGAGGGCTTATGCTGCTTGTTGGAGGCAGTGGGAGGAGTGGGTAAGAGAGTTGGGTGATGTCAATACGGATAGAGACAGGTTGGTGGCACTTTTGTATTGGTTAGGGGATGCCTGGGAGGGGGGGTTTTCAGTAGCGAAGGTGAACCGGTTTATATCCGCGGTGGCGTTGGGGCTTAAGTTGCGGGGCTTGCGGGATGTATCGAAGGAATTTCTGGTATCGCAGGCTTTGAAGGGGTTGCGCAGAGGTAGGGTGGAGGCGGATAGTAGAAGGCCGGTGTCGTTTGCTTTGCTGGGCTTGTTGGGCGGTTCATTGGCATCGGTATGTCGTTCTTCAGATGAAATGGATTTGTTTCGGTTGGCTTTCTCGTTGGCGTTCTTCGGAGCATTTAGAGTAGGTGAGTTGGTGTCGCCAAGTACTAAACAGGCAGGGGGGCTGAGATCTGGGGAGGTGTGCCTTTTTGCAGATCGGTTGGAGGTATGGTTGCGTAGATCAAAAACTGACCAATTAGGGAAGGGAAAACTGATAGTTTTGTTCGCTCTCCCGGGGTCGGTCATGTGCCCAGTAGAGTGCATGCGGGGTTTTACAAAAAACAGGGGGTCTCCAGATTTGCCTTTGTTACGTCATGTGGACGGGTCGTTCTTGTCCAGGTTTCAGTTTGGAGCTGTTTTTAAAAAATGTTTGACGGCGGTTGGGGTTGCAGCAAGCTCATATTCATCTCATTCCTTCCGGATTGGCGCAGCAACGGAAGCAGGGCGCTGGGGGTTGGATGATGAGGGGGTGAGGCGTATTGGTCGTTGGGAGTCTAAAAGGTTTAAGTCTTATGTCCGCCCCCATATGTTGTAATTTTGTTGTTATGCTTGCAAATGTTATATGGTGGTGCCTAACTGTGTTTTCCGTTTCAGATTCGCCTCCTTGTCTGGTGTGGTTGATGGGTCATTCGTACGTGCACTGGGGGGCTTTGAGGGCGGACGTCCGCCCGGATGGTCGCCAGTTGCGCATTCCGCGACAGGATGCGGTTGTGCATTGGCTGGGGTTTAGAGGTATGTCGTGGAACAGGGTGTTGGCGGAATTCCAGACATATGTGCGGCTCGATAGGGTTCCGGAGGTTTTAGTGTTGCACGTGGGTGGGAATGACTTAGGAGTCCGCCCTTTTCGTGAGTTGGTGCGGGATATCAAACATGATTTGTTGTGTTTGTGGGTATCTTATCCCAAGTTGGTGGTAGTGTGGTCGGACATAGTCCCAAGGAAGCATTGGCGGTTAGCTAGATCGGTGGAGAGAGTCAATAAGGCTCGGATAAAAGTTAACCGGGCGGTGTCCCGTTTTGTGGCGAAGAACGGGGGCATTTGCGTGAGGCATAGGGATTTGGAGTCAGGATTGGGGAATTTCTGGAGGAGTGACGGGGTTCATCTGACCGAGGTTGGCATTGATATTTGGAGCTTGGCTATAGCAGAAGGCATAGAAAGGGCGGTGGTGGTGTGGAGGAACTCACAGGCTTAAGGTGGTCAAGGCCTGTTTCGCGGTGGCGGGGGGAGTCCTTGAGGCCAGTCAGTACAAAATGGTGGGGGGGTCGCATCGGGGGTATGCGTCCCCCAAAAAAGGTACATGGTTGAAGACTTCATCGGGTGTTATCCCTTTGAAGTGGTCTTCTGGTAGAAGGTATGTCACTTGAAGGCTTCATCGGGTGTTATCCCTTTGAAGTGGACTTCTAGTGGTCGGTATATCACTTGAGGGCTTCATCGGGTGTTATCCCCTTGAAGTGGACTTCTAGTGGTTGGAGCCATCTGCAGAGGTGAACGGTGCTTCCGAGCTGGTTTACGGCTGGAGGTAATTAGTGGTTTGCAGATGGCTAATTCGGTGTGTTCTTGAAAGGAACATCTGAAGGGGCTTCAAGGACTTCCTCTGCTCGGGTTAATGTTAACGTTTAATTGTTATTTATGATTCTGACCCATGTTGGGTCATGTGAATTATTAGGAGGAATTCTCTGGTGGATTCCTAACTAGTTATCCGAATGTTTCGGATTTAAATTGTTTTTATAAAACTGTGAAATTAATAAACGGCTGCTGTGGCCATTTCACATCCAACCTCGGTGTCATGTGTCGTTACTAAATGGGGATGGGGGATAGTATGGTTTAAGGTTAACACACGACTCTACCTAGGCAGGTCAAGAAGAGGCTGGACGCAGCTGCAGGCTTAAGGGAAGCCGACATGACCGTCCTGGTAGGGAAAGGGTTAATGTTACGAGGTCAGGGAAAGTTGAAGGAGCTGAAGGAGGGACGGGGAGGAGTTAAGGGGGGCGGGGGGGCCGTTACTGCGCTTCCCGCTGTTTCTCGGCATTGAGCCGGAAGCAGCGGGAGGAGTAACACACAGTAAGCAAAGCTCCCACCCTCCCACCCTTGTTTTGTTACTCCTTAGGTCTTATGTACGTCTGGCTATGAGCGTTGTGTTTTATTTTGTGTGCTTATTTAACATGTTTTTCTTTTTTCCGGAGTAGGTTCTGTTGTCATGGCAGCTGGCGGGGGGAGTCCTTGAGGCCAGTCAGTACAAAATGGTGGGGGGGTCGCATCGGGGGTATGCGTCCCCCAAAAAAGGTACATGGTTGAAGACTTCATCGGGTGTTATCCCTTTGAAGTGGTCTTCTGGTAGAAGGTATGTCACTTGAAGGCTTCATCGGGTGTTATCCCTTTGAAGTGGACTTCTAGTGGTCGGTATATCACTTGAGGGCTTCATCGGGTGTTATCCCCTTGAAGTGGACTTCTAGTGGTTGGAGCCATCTGCAGAGGTGAACGGTGCTTCCGAGCTGGTTTACGGCTGGAGGTAATTAGTGGTTTGCAGATGGCTAATTCGGTGTGTTCTTGAAAGGAACATCTGAAGGGGCTTCAAGGACTTCCTCTGCTCGGGTTAATGTTAACGTTTAATTGTTATTTATGATTCTGACCCATGTTGGGTCATGTGAATTATTAGGAGGAATTCTCTGGTGGATTCCTAACTAGTTATCCGAATGTTTCGGATTTAAATTGTTTTTATAAAACTGTGAAATTAATAAACGGCTGCTGTGGCCATTTCACATCCAACCTCGGTGTCATGTGTCGTTACTAAATGGGGATGGGGGATAGTATGGTTTAAGGTTAACACACGACTCTACCTAGGCAGGTCATGGAGACGTTCATATTGACGTCTTTGAGGTTGACGATGACGTCTGTACAACAAGGAGAACAAACAACAGGATTCTTGACCAAACCTACCTGGCCGAACCTTCTACTTGACCCAACTGAGGCTTTGTCTTACTCTAGAGATATCATGAAAAGATCCAGCTCATAGGAAAATGCAATTGTGAAGAATTTTAAGGGAAAAAGGACAACCAGTCACAATAAGACAGAAATCATGAGAAACCTGATGACCCAAAGAGAAGACAGGACTTTCTGAAGAAACATTAGTCAAATGATCACCAGGAATTGATTGTACATAATAATAATAATTTATGGTAGTAAAGAATAGGAGGGATCCTCCAGCTCACCTGATTTTGTATTCACATTGCCTGTAGCGCTCGGGTCCTCGTGTCAGCACACGTATTGGATAAGCAGGAAAAATAAAAGGATGGGTCCAGCGCTGAGACCAGGTGTGTCTGTTAAAATCGGAAACTTCTTCCAAGTTTTATTCCACAAGAAAAGGTAATTTAAAATAGACAATCCGTGTTTCTTCGAAGTACAATGGCTAATTGAAGAGTATAGTCAGGTGCCTACGCGTTTCAGACGCGGTCTGCGTCCTTAGTCATGGCTTTTTGTAAATACTTGGAAGAAGTTTCAGATTTTAACAGACACACCTGGTCTCAGCGCTGGACCCATCCTTCTATTTTTCCTAATAATAATAATTTATGATTATCTCTCAATACATAATGGTGGCTCAATAAACCAGTAACAATAACCGTGAGGTCAACCTCTTTCCGCACCCTGACATTACAAGGAAGGGAAATATTTCCTGTACTGTGATAAACTGTTACGGGGCACTCAACTACTTTTAGTGAAGTTTCATTTGCCTGGGTCTGCCATCAGGTGAACGTCCGAGCTGAAAACCAACAGTAAAGATATGTTCACAAGAGTTGGATTTTCCATACACAAACCAGACCTGTGGATCAGCAGCAGAAATCTAAGGCTATCTGTCCCCTCTAAATTGTTGCACACAGTGTCCGCTGTAGAAAGTGCTATACAGTGCCCACTGTAGAAAGTGCCACACAGTTCCTGCTGTAGATAGTGCCACACAGTGCCCGCTGTAGATAGTGCCACACAGTGCCCACTGTAGAAAGTGCCACACAGTTCCTGCTATAGAAAGTGCTATACAGTGCCACACAGTTCCTGCTTTAGAAAGTGCTATACAGTGCCCACTGTAGATAGTGCCACACAGTGCCTGCTGTAGATAGTGCCACACAGTGCCCACTGTAGATAGTGCCACACAGTGCCTGCCGTAGATAGTGCCACACAGTGCCCCTTGTGGATGATGCCACACTTCGCCCCCTGTAGAATGCTCCACACAGCGCCCCCGGTAGGAAGTGTTACACAGCACGTTTTGTGGATAGTGCCACACAGTACCTCCTATAGATAGTGCCACACAGTGCCCCTGTAGATCTTGTCAGACAGTGCCCCTTGTAGATAGTGCCACAAAGAGCCACCTGTAGAAAGTCCACCCAGTGTCCCACTGTAGAAAGTGGAACACAGTGCCCCTTGTACATTGTGCCACACAGTGCCCCTTCCTCTTCTGTCCTGGCCTGCTCCAGCAGAACAATGCAAGTGACAGAATGACATCATTGTGCCGCCTGCATTACAGGAAAAGCACAGAATGGCATGGTTCCTTTGTCCCCGCCAGCACTAAGTGAGGGAGTTCAATTGTATCTGTGTCCTAAGGACATGGGTACAATTGAGTGCAGGGGTCCGGACAGCTGGCGTACACATCTGGATTCGGACTGTGGTCCACCAGGTGAGTGCCCCTGTACTATTATATGAAGGCGATCACACAGACATTGCTACTGACATCCCACTTCCACTCTCACTGCTGTATAAAAATTATATCACCGGCAGTTAAATCCTTCAGTGCAGTGATCAAACCTGATTGCAGCACTGATAAAAGGGGGCCCCAGTGACGCAATAGCCAACCATTATGGAGACAGTCTGGGACCTGACAACAGATCCCAGGGTCGCTACAGATGTGCTGGCTTATTTCTAAACATATTTATGTTTATATCAGGAGTCCTAATCTTGAGGCTCTCAAGCTGTTAGAAAATTACAGCTCCTAGCTTCCCTTACAGCCTGCACTTACTGGGAGTTGTAGTTTCTCAACATGGGGAGCCACAGTTTGGATATCATTGGTCTATATTTTAAGCTCCTTTACCACCTGCAATAATATACAAAATATCATTGACTGCAGGTAGAGCAAGACCGAGGGGTTGAAATAGAGATCAAGCCCTAAGAGAAGCCCTGATGTTTGATCCTCTCTTTGTCTGCCAGCACACGGCTTGGTGGGTCCTGGTGTTCCAAGTGGTTCTGCAGCATTTTCAATATGAATAAATGGGTGGTCAAAGAAACTATCAAGTAACTGAGATGCTGAGTCTAAGGAATCTTCCCAATTTTTACCCTAGAAGGGTTTTGTCTTTCCCGGTCGGATTTCAAGGTTTATGGTCTCCAATTGGACTGTAGGAATCTTTGGAGTGAGGCGGAATCAGAGTCAGAGAGAAGCCAGGCGTCATCACCGGGAGGTCGGTCAGCATGCGACAAACCAGAGGAGAAGATGAAGATGCAACTATAAGACGGACTAAGGATCGAAACCAGAAGCTTTCACTAGAGCCAGGGTCAAAATACAAGCAAACTTTCAGACGTTATCAGAGCAGGTCAGGAAACCCAGGTACTCACATATTCACCTATTGTGGTGGTGTGTGGGGCACAGTTTGGTAGTGGGGAAAGGTAATAACAGGTTTGGGAAAGTGTATTGTAGATGGCGTACCTACCATAGAGGCCCATGGTGTGAAGGAGCCTGGCACCAAATTGCTTCTCCTGTTTGTCGTGATATTGCCCTACCACTAGAGGGAGATCACTGTATACAGATTTATACAGCCCCCATTGATTTCAATACTAACTGTATACATACCGTACATGTGTAGCTCCCCTAGTGGTGTCTGCATACATCCAGAATTATACCATTCATCAAGGCAGAGATACAGATTCATTGTTACGGTTTATTTCCCACAATACCCAGAGAATGAACCATCCGGGTGGCACTTTTCACCTATAGAATCCTCCTTTCTCCACAAATTTGGTTAGGGTCAGAGCCGGCCCAGGAATAATGTTGTTATAGGTAACAGCAGAAAAAGTCTATAATTTAGGTAAAGTTAATGTAGCAGAACTGGGTGGGTAGTACAGGAGCAGTAGACAGGAGGGAATTCAGGCAATACAGTGTTGAGTAATGGTGATGTAGCAGAGTCGAGTTGTAGAACAGGGTAGTATCCAAGAGGGTTGTAGGGACGGAACAATAAGTAAAAAAGTACAAAATAGCAAAACTAGTTTAGGGAGTTAACACTGAGGCCGGCGTGCAGGGAGTTTAACTAGAGCACCCTGCGCTCTGACTGGTCTGGCGGCCGCTCGCTCTGCACATGCGCCGCCCGACATCCCTACCAGCACTGCCAACAGTCGCATTCTGGCGGCAGAGGTAAGTACGTTACATTACAATCCTCACAATATTTTAGACATAAAATCATAATAATGGACATTCACTTTACCAGGTCAACCATGCCGCCATCATCCGTGACCATTTTCATGTTATTGGAAATTGAGAGAGTCGAGTTTTGCCATGAGATGAAAGGCTCTGAGGCTAAATGAAAACAGTATTTTTATGTTTTTCCCATACAACAAGAACCTGCAATAAACGAGAACGACCTGTAATTACATAATTACAAATAAAAGTACATAAAATGACGTCATGGAAACACTGCTGCAATTTTCTACATCCCGGAGTCCGCAATTATCCTAAACTCAGGAGGGAAATATTATTAAACTCTTCAGGAGGGCGTCTAGCGCACATTGCTGTGGTTTTATTGCGCAATTCTAAGGCCTATTTAGTTACTGAAGGCAAGAACAGTGACAGCTCCAGTGCCACCATAACACCGGCGAATCCCTGTACACCTGGGCAGAGTGCCATGGTCACAAGGCGTCTCCAGCTTTCGGTGGTAGATAAAGCACTAGTAAGTGAACTCCATAACTTCTCATACAAATAATGATGGTGGTTTACACAGAAAACAGGAGGCCCCATAACAAAGATCCAAATGGGGTAGATCCTATGGAGAGGGGAATCCTGCACAGATTCTCAAAAGGGGATGGGACCAACCAGGCCTGGGCACCTTCTCTTCAGTAGACCCCATAGCAGTCACATGGCCTGCCTCTATGGTACGTACAACTTTGGAAGGGACCGCTTTAAAAAGAACACTAAACCAAAGGCCCTCTCAATATGTTGAGCAGTTGAGTACAATTTATTTCTTCTGTACGTTCACGAGGGAATTTTCTTGTTTATATATGTTATATTGTGCACATTGATGTGGATGGTGACTTGGACCCACACCATAGCCCACATTTACTAATGCCGTCTAATAGTGAGACAGCGTAAACTCAGACCAGGCAGGCACAAAATGCGCCAAATTTATCAGAGTGGTGCATACTGCAAGATAATTTTGCCGAAACTTGCATGACCTGTTAGACAATTTTCTCTTCCTTATACCACCTTTGATTTGACTTATTTTGCGCCAGAATTTACTAACGTCTAGTGAGGTGCAAACATAAAAATTGCGCCAATTTGTGCCAAAGTTTGGTTCACTTTTTGAAACATTCTAGACCTACACTCAGTACTAAATCTGCCCTAATGTTTCTATGACAAGGTTGAATAAAGCCAGAGCACAGGCAGAAAATGTGATGAAGAAATAGTTTCCGAGGAGGGTGGGATCAAGGCATTTATAAAATTGTTTGGAGGAAAATACAAAAATGATAAATGTTCCCATATACTTACTTAATTTATACAGCAATGTCCTCTGTGCCTCACCTCGCTTACCTTGTTTACAGCGATGCATCATGTCGTTCTGTCTACAGCAACTTCCATGTCTTGTCTGAGAAGCCCTTTAGGGAACTGGCAGGTGAGGCCCCTGGACAATTCCAATTTTTGCCCTTCCTGGCTGCAAACCTGTAACCTCAAGATCTCATGACTCAGAAATAAGCTGTTCGAATGGTTGTCCCATCTAGATAACCCACAGGATAAGTAATAACTTTCTGATTGCTGGGACTCCCACCAATCGTGAGAACGGGAGTTTTGAACCCCCAGATTCTTCTCAGTGCACCCCCTGCAGTAAGGAGGAGCTTGAATGGAGTGGTGGTCAAATAATAGAAAGTCTATGAGTCCGTACATCCTCACACTCTACTTTCCGAGGAAAGCCGATCAGAAACAAAGCGGCACAGCACTTATCAGACTGCTTCTGCCGCTTCGTTTTGGTGATCGTTGAGGGTCTCTCTCAGTGCTCGGGCCCCCACCGATCAAAACTTCTGACATGTCACTATGACACGCTTAAAGTTTTTTAAAAGCCTAACTAGAGGGAAATGATGGACCCAGACAATTCCCATTTGGCCCTCCATTAATAAGAAAGGCCACAGTCCCTGCGGGACAGAAAAGTTCTATACAATGTGTTACAGTGTTATTGTATTTTATAGAAAGGAGATAATGGTGATAAGATCAATTACAGTCCGTAGTACCTCCTCTAGATATATAGTACATTTCCAAAATTTTACGGGATGAGTAAATCTGCTTTTAGCATTGTGCACACAAATCATACCAGAAAAAGTAATTATTGTTATATGTAACATAGCCCAAAAAAACTCAACTTCCGTCACCTTGGCTGCTCAATGGGCCCAACAGATGATCCTGGTTTTCTGGTGGGTCAGCTTAACCCTTGATAAGATGCCAACTTCTTATTATTTTATATCTTCACACCAAAAACATGAATCTTCGATTTACATTTCTATTTTTTATTTTCAATTACATTTTTTGTAGGGAAAAATATAATAAAAAAATATATAAAATAGAAATATTATTTGGCGCCATGGAAGGTAGTCATTTCTGTCACTGCTCATACAATTTCTCCAGATTTATGAAAACTATAAAATGTGATAACTAAATGTAAAAATGTTTTCATATGAAGGGCTATCGGCTTCTAGAAAAACACAATGTCTGGAAGGAGCGCCTCTGCTGTTGCTCTTGGCATTATGAAATGTGTGCCTCGTTGTTTTTGTGTTCCCTGGCAGGCTGACACATTGTAATGCTGTTATTATATATAGTGTGATGGAACGTATGAAGGAAAGGGATGTACTATGGGCTAAAATAGAAGGAGTGATTTTCTTGTTTGCTTAGGGTTTGGAAATGAGATTCAGGTCTTGGAACAAACTAAGGACAAACCCAATATTTAGAGAACCATTTGTCTTTTTACTCATCTATTGTTAAAATAAAGAAATTCTAAAAAAGTTTTATTAAAGGTTTCCCATAGAAAAGTCAATGGGGGGAATTTATCTACCGTTCACTGTCAGTTTTCTGGCATAGAAAAGTCTCAAAAAGACTCAAAAGTCGCAAATTGCATTGAAAATGTCAACTTTTCGGCATATTACGCCGGCTCTCACCAGTTTTGTAAAAAACTGGCAGCAGAAATCTATGCCTGGTCCAAGCTGGCATAGGTTTTACCCTGTGGGGTGTAGCAAGGTAGAGGCCTGTTCCAGGTCCCCTAGCTTGCCCTGCCAATTGTGACGCATAGCCAGCGGATAGATGCAACAGTTTTTTTAAGAGGCGCGCACCTTTTAATAAATCTGTCGCATCTTAGTCCAGCGGGAACAGAAAGCTAAGGCTGGAGTATGAAATGCCAGTCTTAGTAAATTTGAAAATTTGAATAATGGGTGGAGTGTAAACAGGTTTTGAGGTGAACCTTATAAAAGTAGGATTAGAATTTACTTTGGTAAAGTGAAAACCCACTTAATCCTGTTATTTGTGATGTTGTTGTTACGATGTGTAAGTCCGGATCGCAACACTGCACTTCTGTTAAAGGGAATGTGTCGCTAGAAATTATTATTATTGTTTTTTCAGTTAAACAATTAGTATTTGAGTGATTACACATTGTTGTTTTTTTTTGTTTTTTTTCACAAGTCAGGAAATATTATAAATTTGATTCTAATTTATAACATTTCCATGTGCTGACCACTAGAGGGAGCAGTTCCCAAAATTGCAGCATGTTCAATGTGGTAAAGCAACCTCAGTGCTTTATGCTGCAAATTTGGGGTGGACACACTCTCCTCTAGTGTCCTCACACAATCCCCCCTCCCTCCCTTCTTCTGGCTAGTGCCAGGAGAGCGAGGGGTTTGAATCTTCAAACCTCCTACACTGTGTGCCGCCATTTTCTGAGCGACTGCACAGTGTAGGAGGATTAGATACAGGGCTCAGCAGACAGTATCACACGAACATAATACACACATCACATACACGAACAAAAATTAACTGCTCCTGCCGCCGCCACCGCCTCCGCTGGTCTACGTTCCTATTCCTTGCGCCTTCGCTTTGTTGAACATATGGCCGGAAGCCGCGGCCGGAAGTCATCATCTTACTGTCCGGCAGCGGCTTCCGGTCCACATGAAACTGGCGCCGGATTCAGTGGTGTACCACGGTGAGTAAACCACTAGTTACATGGTTGGTTGGACTCGACTGTGGGGGGACATAAGATGGGCAGCAGGTCCAACGGATGTGTAGGGCCTGGGCAGTCACAAAAGTCTGTTGAATGTGACATAAGACCTTTTTTAGATTCCTCAACATTGTGTTACATCCTAATAAGGTGAGTTGTCCTGCAATCGTACCATAATCTTCTGTTCCAAGTCTTCATGATGCTTTTTTGAAGAGTTGGTGCCAATGTTTGCTCTATCCAGAGCTTTAAATAAAAAAAAATTGATTTTCGAATATACAAATCCTGATGAAATTCGGAAGTTCTACACATCACTAACAGAGCCTTTATACACTGACAAGTCCTTACATTGTAGTAGAATGTCTAAGAATAAGCTGTAGGTTACTGCTTTCCATCTAAGGAAAAAGATTCTTCTTCCATGTGTTGGTGGTGACCAAAAAATAGCCATTCTTGCATAATTTTTTATTGATTTATTTTTCGCGATGTTCACCATGCGGGTAAAATAACATTATAGTTTTATAGTTTGGGTCGTTATGAACGCGGTGATACTAAATATGTGTACTTTTTTTAAAGTTTTAATTTTTTTCCTATAATAAAAGACTTGTGACAGTCACTCTGATAGGAATACCTCGGAGGACCAGCCTCCAGCTGCTCCTCCGAGGCTTCCGTAGATGGCAACCCGGAGGCCATTGTCTGGCCTCCAGTTGCCATGACAAGCATCGGCAGCTCCCACAATTAGTTTGTGGGGGCTGCCGATAAGCTTCAAACCCCTTAAATGCGGCGATCGCAATCGGTTGCCAAATTTAAGGGGTTAATTGGCAAAATCAGCGTTGATGGTCCGCTGGCCGACAAGACTGGAGTGTCAGCCGTCGGGGACAGCTGACCTCCCGGTTCCTGGACACTGTCCGTTAGGACAGTGTGCGCCGGGAACCGCTCCGCAACTGTACGTCCTGCTGCGGGAAGTAACCCCTCTCCAAGACGTACAGTTGCGGCGCAGCGCGGGACGAGGTTAAGGAGTTTTAAGGTTGTTCAACGAGGCAAAGAGTCAAGGATCCTCCAACTCTTATTTCCATATGCTTTATTTGTATAACATACTACGCGTTTCGAGACCGGACCGGCCTCTTCCTCAGGTAAAATACATCATGTAACAATTTAAGTTTCATCTATACGGTCAAAATTACGACAACAAAATCCCTGCATCTGTAGAAACCTTTGTTCCGGGTGACCCCATTAGTCACGTTGTGGTGACTTCATAGATATTTTAGCAACAAAATTGTACTGAGAAACATTCATGAGAATTACAGGAGGTGAGCTCGGCCAATATACAGTAATATACAGATATGTTGGAAGAACAGGATTTACATATTTATATGGTTTTACATATTATCTAATTCTAATGGGCAACAAGGATGATTATAAAGATGTACAACAACAGATGTAATGTTGCACCTACCACACTCGGGTACTTTCTGTGGGTGTTTATGGAATACAGAAAATGAAGAATACAGAAAGGAAAAGGACTATAGACAATCCATTTTGGCGTCGGTGACGACTATTGAGCCAACGGTGGGCAGCAAAGAAAACAAAGATTTGGAGCTGTTATTTTACTCTGGACATACATTATCTGGCCAAGATTATGTGGACACCTCACTATCAAAGCATATGAGCTCGTTGGACAATCCATCCAAAATCATGGGGGTTATTATGGAGTTGGGCCCCTTTCGCAGCTATAGCAGCCTCCACTCTTCTGGGAAGGATTTCCACAAGATTTTGGAGTGTGTCTGTGGGAATTTGTGGTCATTCAGCCAAAAGAGCATTTGTGAGGTCAGACACTGAAGTATGGGGACTTTCTTTCTAAATTGCTTGATGGGGTTAAATAGCTCCAAACCGTTATCCCTCCTTCACAAAATGTAACGGGCACTACGTATGCTGGTAGTTAGTGGGCTCCTGGCATACACGAATGTAGATTCCTCCATCAGAGCCCCAAATAGGGATCCGTTATTTATCACTCCAGATAACACGCTGCTCTAGAGTCCAGTCACGAGGTTCGTTACACCACTTCAGCCAACCCTTGGCATTGTGATAGTAGGCTTGCTCTTGTGCGGATACCAATTCCAGAGGCAATGTGGATCTCTGTATTGACTGATAAAACAGAGGATACTCAATTTTTACACGACACACTTCAGCACACGGCGGCCCCTTTATGTACATTTGCGCAGTCTACCGCTTCGTGGCTGAGCTGTTATAACTCCTAGGTGAATCCACTTCACAATAATAGCACATACGGGTGACGGGGCAGACGTAGCAGATAATAATAACAACACTTACAGGTGACCGGGGCAGATCTAGCAGATAATAATAACACTTACAGGTGACAAGGGTAGATCTAGCAGATAATAATAATAATAACACTTACAGATGACCTTGGCAGATCTAGCAGATAATAATAACACTTACAGGTGACCTGGGCAGATCTAGCAGATAATAACACTTACAGGTGACCAGGGTAGATCTAGCAGATAATAATAACACTTAGAGGTGACCAGGGCAGATCTAACAAATCCAAAAATGTAATGAACTGTCTTGGGGCAAAGGTATCCTATGAAAGTGCCATGTGTAAAGTCACTGAGCTCTTCCCTATGACCCACACTATTAGTAATGTTTGTCTACGGAGATTGCATAACCATGTGCTTGATTTTATTCCCCTGTTTGCAATGGGTGTGGCTCAAACACCAGAACTCAATTATTAAACATACTTTGGGCCATGTACAGTGTATTATGAGAAAACGGTCGTTGAAAATTATGTTTAGAAGAGTTGAAGAAAAATAAGAAGACTATTAACAACAAATCATGAACATGTCATTGATAAGCCCGAACAGAAGACAGGAAATTATGAAGAAACACGGCTCATATTCATATACGGTAGTTGCCAGGAGCCACAAATAACAGAGCAAATATCTTTTTTATCATGATCTATTATGATCCTATATGTTGTACTACCAGTTTTATCAGCATTGATCATTTTATTTATGGACACTTTTATTTTCACATTTAACACCCAAAATAGATTATTTCAAAAAGATTTATAATATTAATAATTTACAATTTCTCAACATGAAAACTAAATTCTGCGACCATTGTCATAGGCATGCCCCAGCAATGGGATCTGACCAATTATATAATGATTATTATTGTTTTATTAGGAGTTAATATAATGTATTGTTATGATTCTCACCCGTAAAGTGAATTCTTAATCTGCAATCGGTTTGGCACAGGCTAAACTGTGGTGCAGAGTCTAGGTAAACTCCCCGTTCTTCACTTTTAATCCCCCGCAAAGAGGTATGAACTTTCCAGGTCAGACTTCCAGGTCGTGGTCCCCAGACAGGTTACGGATAGGCGGCGGATGCGCTGCTATAGATGTGCGGAGTAGGATTGGCGGCAAATTCAGGATTGAAGCCAAGGGTCAGGATGGCATGCGCAGTTAGAAACAAAGCCAGCGGTCGTCACCAGGAGAGCGGTCATGATACGACAAGCCAGAGGAGGTTGCAAAGACAAGATCCAAAAACAAGCCAGGGGTCAAACCAGACGATCTAACACAAGCAGCAGGCGACAAATTCGAGGAAGACAAGTGCAGAATCCGGTAACAAGACAAAGTGAGAGATCAGGATGAGCGTAAACGCCAGCTATAGGAAGCAGGCCGGGATGTCAGGCTGGAATATTTTTTTAAATGAGCCGCCATCGACGCGTCCAGCATATTACTGCTACATTTACAATTGTTTTTGCATTTTCTTTTACTAATGTAGCCATTTAACCACAATTATTTCAATGTGTACCTCTTGTTATAGTGATAGATTGATATAATGGAGTGCATACCTACCTGCACATTTTCATCCTACACTTCATAGCTCAAAAATGTTTGCCTTACAAGATGATCCCACAAGGAACTGCCCAGTGCCATTCATAAACGTATGCAGAGACAACGTCAGAAAAATGCCAGGAAAGCGGACAATGATGCGCTAAACCAGAGGAGAAGACGAAGACATAACCAGAAGAAGAACCAGGGATCAATAACCAAAAGGACGGACAACAGAACAAGAGGAAGAAAGACAATGGCATAAATCCAGAGACGAAGAGCAGGTAAAGATCCGGGTAAAAATGCAAAACTGGCCAGTAGTAGGAAAATGTACCTTAACAAAGGGTAGATAATCCATGACAGAACTTCCCCTGAAATCTACCACCATGCATGACGTCATCAGAGTGGACTGGTTGCCGATAAGGCCAGCAGCTGTAATCTGAGTAACAACCTAAATACAAAAAAAACATTAAAAAAATCTGCCTCCATCCTTAAAATTTCCCTCTTCAACTTGGTCTGGATTCCATCATTTTGGTTTAATCGTTACGGTTCCTGTCGGATTTCTCATGGTAAAATCTGTCAGGTGCCGCCATCAGTTGTCCCGTTGGATTTTACTGATGGAACATAGTGACCCATCTAAAGGTCGCGGTGTTGCAACTGCGCCCATCTCATAACCCTTCCATTGGCTTAAAAGGTGTGAAGCATGTTTCCCCAGATCACCATGGGCATCTACAATCTGCCCCTGATACCAGCCCTAAAAAGCTTAATTTTTATTGGATTCTGTGGGCACCATCATCGTAAGGATCAGAAAAATTGTGTGTAGTTCCGGGAGGACAGCGGCCATGTTTTCCTGTACAACTTCTTTATGGCACGCTATAATGTACAGTATAAGTGATGATACAAAGTCGGCAATGCACTTGGTCAACATCTTATAAAAGAGTTAATAAATTCTTGAGTCTTAATTAAAAGAAAAACACTCCATAAATGACCTCAAACGTAAACGCTGATGTCTCGAGCCGCATTTTTTTCAAGCTGGAAGTAGATGTGTTTCTTAGCTACTGGTCAGACTACTGCCTCCTGCCAAAAAGCTTTCAGGGAATTTCCTCACCATGTAACTGGTTTATGAGTCATATGAGTAACTGGGAAATCTTTCAAACAGCTGCCTCCAGTTGACTTGAAGATTTTACAACACCTCTGTGCATCCTCTTTATTGCAGGCCAGGAGAAGGCTTTATTGGAACATCAAATGGCCTCAGATTCCATTAGAAGAAGAGCCGCTCTGAAAATGGATCGAGAAGGAGCTGAGAGCTTCCAGTATAGATAAAGCACATAGAAGACGGAGGGTGACCTGACAACCGGGCGCCTCAGATGGAATTGCTCATTCTGTACTTTCATCTGCACATGATGATAGACGCGAAGAAGAATAATAGACCAGTAATGCAGAGCGCCGTACTGAAAAACATACATATAATGAAGAACTCTTAATCCGTAAAATAAGACACCAGGGCTCCGGATAATCTGGCAGATACTACAAATAGTCCAATAGGTTTAAAAAATTTGGGACACATTTTTACTAAAAAGCTGAGTATATAGGGGCAGTATTTATAGTAGTTATATTCTTGTATATAGGGGGCAATATTATAGTAGTTATATTCTTGTATATAGGGGGCAGTATTATAGTAGTTATATTCTTGTATATAGGGGCAGTATTATAGTTGTTATATTCTTGTATATAGGGGGCAGTATTATAGTAGTTATATTCCTGTATATAGGGGGCAGTATTATAGTAGTTATATTCTTGTATATAGGGGCAGTATTTATAGTAGTTATATTCTTGTATATAGGGGGCAATATTATAGTAGTTATATTCTTGTATATAGGGGGCAGTATTATAGTAGTTATATTCTTGTATATAGGAGGCAGTATTATAGTAGTTATATTCTTGTATATAGGGGCAGTATTATAGTAGTTATATTCTTGTATATAGGGGACAGTATTATAGTAGTTATATTCTTGTATATAGGGGCAGTATTATAGCAGTTATATTCTTGTATATAGGGCACAGTATTATAGTAGTTATATTCTTGTATATAGGAGCAGTATTATAGTAGTTATATTCTTGTATATAGGAGCAGTATTATAGTAGTTATATTCTTGTACATAGGGGGCAGTATTATAGTAGTTATATTCTTGTATATAGGGGCAGTATTATAGTAGTTATATTCTTGTATATAGGGGGCAGTATTATAGTAGTTATATTCTTGTATATAGGAGCAGTATTATAGTAGCTATATTCTTGTATATAGGGGCAGTATTATAGTAGTTATATGCTTGTATATAGGGAGCAGTATTATAGTAGTTCTATTCTTGTACATAGGGAGCAGTATTATAGTAGTTATATTCCTGTATATAGGGAGCAGCATTATAGTAGTTATATTCTTGTATATAGCAGGCAGTATTATAGTAGTTATATTCCTGTATATAGGGGCAGTATTATAGTAGTTATATTCTTGTATATAAGAGGCAGTATTGTAGTAGTTATATTCTTGTATATAGGGGCAGTATTATAGTAGTTATATTCTTGTATATAGGGGCGGTATTATAGTAGTTATATTCTTGTATATAGGGGCAGTATTATAGTAGTTATATTCTTATTTATAGGGAGCAGTATTATAGTAGTTATATTCTTGTATATAGGGGTGGTATTATAGTAGCTATAATCTTGTACATAGGGGGCAGTATTATAGTAGTTATATTCTTTTATATAGTGGCAGTATTATAGTAGTTATATTCTTGTACATAGGGGCAGTATTATAGTAGTTATATTCTTGTATATAGGGGGCAGTATTATAGTAGTTATATTCTTGTATATAGGAGGCAGTATTATAGTAGTTATATTCTTGTATATAGGGAGCAGTATTATAGTAGATATATTCTTGTAGATAGGAGCAGTATTATAGTAGTTATATTCTTGTATATAGGGGCAGTATTATAGTAGTTATATTCTTGTATATAGGGGCGGTATTATAGTAGTTATATTTTTGTATATAGGGGCAGTATTATAGTAGTTATATTCTTATATATAGGGAGCAGTATTATAGTAGTTATATTCTTGTATATAGGGGTGGTATTATAGTAGTTATAATCTTGTACATAGGGGGCAGTATTATAGTAGTTATATTCTTGTACATAGGGGGCAGTATTATAGTAGTTATATTCTTATACATAGGAGCAGTATTATAGTAGTTATATTTTTGTACATAGGGGGTAGTGTTATAGTTGTTATATTTTTGTATATAGGGGCAGTATTATAGTAGTTATATTTTTGTATATTGGGGGCAGTGTTATAGTAGTTATATTCTTGTATATAGGGGGCGTATTATAGTAGTTATATTCTTGTATATAGGGGCAGTATTATAGTAGTTATATTCTTGTATATAGGAGGCAGTATTATAGTAGTTATATTCTTGTATATAGGGGCAGTATTATAGTAGTTATATTCTTGTATATAGGGGGCAGTATTATAGTAGTTATATTCTTGTATATAGCGGGCAGTATTATAGTAGTTATATTCTTGTATATAGGGGCAGTATTATAGTAGTTATATTCTTGTATATAGGAGCAGTATTATAGTAGTTACATTCTTGTACATAGGGGGCAGTATTATAGTAGTTATATTCTTGTATATAGGGACAGTATTATAGTAGTTATATTCTTGTATATAGGAGCAGTATTATAGTAGCTATATTCTTGTATATAGGGGGCAGTATTATAGTAGTTATATGCTTGTATATAGGGAACAGTATTATAGTAGTTCTATTCTTGTACATAGGGAGCAGTATTATAGTAGTTATATTCCTGTATATAGGGAGCAGCATTATAGTAGTTATATTCTTGTATATAGCAGGCAGTATTATAGTAGTTATATTCCTGTATATAGGGGCAGTATTATAGTAGTTATATTCTTGTATATAAGAGGCAGTATTGTAGTAGTTATATTCTTGTATATAGGGGCAGTATTATAGTAGTTATATTCTTGTATATAGGGGCGGTATTATAGTAGTTATATTCTTGTATATAGGGGCAGTATTATAGTAGTTATATTCTTGTATATAGGGGGCAGTGTTATAGTAGTTATATTCTTGTATATAGGGGGCGTATTATAGTAGTTATATTCTTGTATATAGGGGCAGTATTATAGTAGTTATATTCTTGTATATAGGAGGCAGTATTATAGTAGTTATATTCTTGTATATAGGGGCAGTATTATAGTAGTTATATTCTTGTATATAGGGGGCAGTATTATAGTAGTTATATTCTTGTATATAGCGGGCAGTATTATAGTAGTTATATTCTTGTATATAGGGGCAGTATTATAGTAGTTATATTCTTGTATATAGGAGCAGTATTATAGTAGTTACATTCTTGTACATAGGGGGCAGTATTATAGTAGTTATATTCTTGTATATAGGGGCAGTATTATAGTAGTTATATTCTTGTATATAGGAGCAGTATTATAGTAGTTATATTCTTGTATATAGGAGGCAGTATTATAGTAGTTATATTCTTGTATATAGGAGCAGTATTATAGTAGTTATATTCTTGTATATAGGGACAGTATTATAGGAGTTATATTCTTGTACACAGGTGGCGGTATAATAGTAGTTATATTCTTGTACATAGGGGGCAGTATTATAGTAATTATATTCTTGTATATAGGAGCAGTATTATAGGAGTTATATTCTTGTACACAGGTGGCGGTATAATAGTAGTTATATTCTTGTACACAGGTGGCGGTATAATAGTAGTTATATTCCTGTCCAATAGTTATATTATTTAGAAGACTTTATTTACAGGATACTTTCATGCCACAAAATAATTTGTGCACTTAATAAAATCTATACATTTCAATGTAAAATATATTTTTCAGCTAAAAACTTTTAACTGTATTGTAATGCAGACAGACTGTATTTTAGTATGGGAATTACTTCTGAAAATCTGAAGCAAGCATTATCTTTATTAAGTCTCCAAGCTTTAGTGAATCTTTTTGCTTGCCTTTACTTTTAAGACTATAGTAGTAGCAATGAAGTGTTTATCCTAATCTAAGACTACACATAATATACTCCGAACTGTAATAAAATGTGCATTTCATATAAAGCTGACAATTATAGTGTTCCAGGCCAGACATGACCGCTGACTGTTTTGCGCTGCCGTCCTATTGATCTGTAGTGCTACCTCCAGCGCTGCATACATCACTTTGCGTCTCTCGGGTGTGATTAAGGGTGCAAACATATTTACTGTTATTGCCCTTGGCACAAGTTTTGGCTGCCACCTACTGCTGGTTGTAAAATAATTGCAACATGTTAAAACAGGCCTTTTCCTGCATGACCCTAATGTCTTTATTATGTACGTGTGGTGGAACTTCCATGTATACATAAGTATTAAAGTGCTCCCACTATGACAATAAAAGGCAGAGACAATAAATTCAAAGTGTATAACAAACGTCACCGCACTACTAATATAGGAAGGAGAATAACATTCAATAGATCAATTGTTAAAGGAGAATTATAGCAGTGACATCAATTTACATTGATGAACTCCCTATAGAACGTATAGAATGGAAATGTACAGTATAAATCCCTTATTTTTCTTTTTTTTAGTGAAGTATCACATCACTGTGTGCGCCTGACAGTAGTCACCTAGGAAAAAGATAGGAACAGATAATTAACCCCTAGAGGACATACACAATTTTTGGATTTTGCCTCTTTGCATCAGAATGTATGTGTGTGTTTATGCCGACATGTACCTACCCAGCGGATGCCAAAAGGACACTCTCATGAGGACGGTTGTATCCAGTGGTGGCATGCAGCAGGTTCACCTGATCCATCTGTCAAAATAATTGCTGGTGCGCAGGTGGGATGTCTAACCGGTACCCCTCCCCTGGATTCAATTATAACCATGTCCTTAAAATGCGGGTACAATTGAATATTGTATCAGTGCCTCAGACAGCCCTGTTAGGTTCCCTGCCATGCAGCTCATCACCTTCTATTTGATGCAGGGAGCATGATGATATAATTGTGCCACCCCTGCCATTCCGCAGGAGTCTGGCAAGAAGAGGCTAAGCAACGGCCAGAAGATGGGGCAGGAATGTTGGGGGGAGTCAGTATTCTTTACTAGGGTGAGCAGCTGAGCTTGTTTTATTCACGGGCCATTTATTTAAGTGGTACAGTCTGGGCATTGTTTATTGAGGGGGCACAGTGTGAACATTTGTTATATTAGGGGGGAACTGTGCAGGCATTCTTATTATTCAGGAGCAAAGTGTGGGCATTTTTATTATTCAGGGGGCACAGTGTGGGCATTTTTATTATTCAGGGGGCACTGTGTGGGCATTTTTCTTATCCAGGGGCCACAGCAGGGGCATTTTTTTTTTCATTAAAGCAGTACAATGTGGGCATTTTTAATATTCAGGTCTCACAGTATAGGCTTTTACTTTATTAAGAAAGCACAGTGCAGGCATTTTTAATTAAGGTGCACAGTGTGGGCATTTTCTTATCATGGGGCACAGTGTGGGCATTTTTTATGCAGGAGGCACAGTGTGAGCATTTTTACTTACTGTGGGCATTTATTATTAAAGGGGCATAGTGTAGGCATTTTTTATTATCCATAGGGAATTGTGTGGGCCATTTTTTTCTCTTCAGGGGGCACAGTGTTTGGTATTATTATTTTCAGGAGGCACTGTGTGTGGCAATGCTATTTTCACGTTCACACTGTATGGCACTATTATACTCAGGGGCACAGTGTTTAGCCCTTTTATATTTAAGGGTAGAGTGTGGCGCTATTATATTTAGAGTGCGCTATATGTGCTATGGCTATTTTCAGGAGCACAGTGGGGGAATGTGCTGCAAAAGCGAAGAGCTGGTTTGCAGAACCGGGAATAAGCAGGATGTCTACCCGATACCCCCTGCTGGATTCAATTGTATCCACATCCTTAAAATACAAGTGAATTCTGTAACAGTGCTGTGGGATGCCCCGCTAGGCTCCCTTCACCCTCTTTGTGATGCAGGCGGAGTGATGATGTAATTGCGCCACCTGCATCATTCCGCAGGATCATGCAAATAAGAGGCTAAGCAACGGCTAGAACACGGTCTGGGAACATTCGTGGGTTAATGTTCTTTACTAGGGTGGGCATCTTGGCTTGTATTAATGACGTTGCCATATTATAAAGTGGCCAGAGTGTGGGCATTTTTTATTAGGAGCACACACTGTACTCAGTGGCACAGTGTGTAGTACTTTTATATTTGGGGCACAGTGTGGCACTGTTATATTTGGGGGCACAGTATGTAGCACTATATTCTGGGGCACTATATGTGATATTGTTATTTTCAGGAGCACAGTGGGGGGATGTGCTGCAAAAGCGAGGACCAAAGACATCTGGGCAGCAAACTCTGCAGAGACTAGCAGGGCCGCAATCAGAAATGTCTGGGTTCCATACAGTCAAGTCGTTGGAGCCCTCCATTACCAGGGGGTTTGGGAGGTGGCAACGGACAGTGTCAGAGAGACGTAAAGTGGCAGTGGCTCTGTAAGGCAATGGCTATGTAAACTGGCAGACATACTCGAAATCATGCCCAGAAGAAATCATCATGGCAGTCTAGGACGGATGAAGAAGAAAAGAAAATAGATGACTCCCGTCAATGAAGGCGCCACCTGTGGGAAGCTGGTTGTAAATGTTTTTTTCCTATGACTGTGTGATCAGTGTCTTCTAATACTTGTGATGGTTCCCGTATAGTACCCGGTATTATTTGGTATCTGTATGACTGTATTATCATATATAGATAGGTGTTTATGGCAGGGGCAAATTGATTGGGGACAGGGCTAATGCCGCACAAACATTTATGGATACATCTACCAGGTCTCAGACCTCTGTATTTAATTATAAAGGAATATCAAGGGAAAGTGTACTGCTCAGGTGGTGTGTCTAAGGGCCCGTTCACATCAGTCGACAGCACTATTGTTTCTGTGAAAAAAATGGAAACCTTACGGAACGGAAACAAACGGAAACCAATTGCAATGGAAGCATTACCAATGAAATCAATGGGAGTGCAGAACGGAAGCTATGGTTTCTGTTTGGCTTTCCGTTCATGGGTTTATCCGACAGAAAGGTCTACCAGAAGTCATGAACGGAACCCCGATGATGATTTGTCATATAGCTACGCTGTCTTCGATACATATATATTTTTATTTTTTTTGGGGGGGGGGAAGAAATGATTTGGAGCAGCGCCCATTAGGTTTGTCTTTCTGTTTTAGCATGAGATATATATATATATATATATATATATATATACACACACTGAAATTCCTTTAATTCAGCATCTGACCAAACAGAAAGTCTGATAATCTGGGACTTGTATGAAAATTCAGGAGCAAAAGACTGAGCATAAAACAAGGTAATTCTCTGAATGAAAAGCACAATGAGATTTTGTGTTAATTCGGAACTACGCAGATACTATTGAATGTGACATCCAATGTGTAGCAGCCATAGCGGTGCCACCGGGCATGGGGGGGGGCAATGCCGGCTGACGGCACGGGTCTTCTCATGACGCGGGCCCCGTAGCACCCGCTATGGCTGCTACAGCGGTAGTTACACCACTGCCAGGAGTCCTGTTCACCTGTACCGCGGTCGGGCTGGGAAATTTGTCTGCCACATGGATGGTTTTTCACAGCCTGATCGCGGTCGTGTGCAAGAGCTGTAAATAGTTCTGTATAATGGTTTGATAATCCTCAATATTCTATAATCTGTGTTGTCTATGAGTTTTATTAAGAAGAAACTGTCACCTCTGACATGTCTGTTTTAGTAAATACTTGTATCACTCATGAAATACAGAATGTTTTCTTTAACGTCTACGTTGTGACGTTCCTCCGTTATTCCTTCTAGAAATGGAAGAATAAATAGATAACTGAGTGTTACCATTCCCATTGTTCGTTCTGTCAGCACGGAGTGAACGATATCAGACTGTATAGGGTCACACTGGTAACACCCAATTTTCAATTAATTCATATATTTGTAATAGGAATAACAGAGGAACGGCACAACGTAGGGGGAGAGAATTCTAGCTGGGGTGGCGGAGTGTTTAAACTAGGACTGAGGAGGGAGGCCAATGTAGGAAATAAAGGGGTAGTTAGGTTAGAGAGGGGTCAGACTATATTGGTGGGGGGAGAAACAGACGGTGGGGAGAGGACTAGGCAACAAGATAAGGAGATCCTTTCGTTACAAAACAGCAGTGAAAATAAAAAGGCCCAAATGTCAAATAATCACATTTCTGATAGTGAAATTGAAACATTTAAAGGCAAGTTAAAGTGTATGTTCACAAATGCCAGAAGTCTAGCAAGCAAAATGGGGGAGCTGGAGGCCTTGATACTGGAAGAAAATATAGATATAGCTGGTGTTGCTGAAACATGGCTGGACTCTTCACATGACTGGGCTGTAAATCTACAAGGTTTTACACTGTTTCGGAAAGACAGGACAAATAGGAAAGGTGGTGGTGTATGTCTGTATGTGAGAAGTGATATGAAGGCGAGTGTGAAAGAGACATTAGAGGGTGAAGATTGTGAGGAGCTTGAAACCTTGTGGGTGGAATTACAAAGGGAAGTAAACACTGAAAAAATTACTTTTGGTGTAATCTATAGACCCCCCAATATAACTGAGGAGATGGAAGGTCAAATATATAAACAGATGGAGCGGGCTGCACAGGCGGGTACTGTAGTGATAATGGGAGATTTTAATTTCCGGGATATTAATTGGTGTCATGGTTCAGCTTCAACTGCAAAGGGGAGACATTTCCTCAACCTGTTGCAGGAAAATTTTATGGGCCAGTTTGTGGAAGACCCGACTAGAGGTGAAGCTCTGTTGGATCTGGTCATTTCTAATAATGCAGATCTTGTTGGGAATGTCAATGTTCGTGAAAACCTCGGTAACAGTGATCATAATATAGTTACATTTTACCTATACTGTAAAAAACAAACGCAGGCTGGGAGGGCAAAAACATTTAATTTTAAGAAAGCCAATTTCCCCAGGATGAGGGCTGCAATTCAGGATATAGACTGGGAAGAACTAATGTCAAATAATGGAACAAATGATAAATGGGAGATTTTCAAATCTACCTTGGGTAATTATAGTGCAAAATGTATTCCTACAGGTAATAAGTATAAACGACTCAAATTAAACCCCACATGGCTTACACCTTCTGTGAAAGGGGCAATACATGACAAAAAAAGGGCATTTAAAAAATACAAATCTGAGGGTACAGCTGTAGCCTTTGTAAAATATAAAGAGCTTAATAAAATCTGTAAAAATGTAATAAAATCAGCAAAAATACAAAATGAAAGGCAGGTGGCCAAGGATAGTAAAACAAATCCCAAAAAATTCTTCAAGTATATAAATGCTAAAAAGCCAAGGTCTGAACATGTAGGACCCCTAGATAATGGTAATGGGGAGTTGGTCACAGGGGATCAAGAGAAGGCAGAGTTACTAAATGGGTTCTTAATATAGTTCAGACTATGGAAGATGTTCATGAATTACAGGCAGATTTAAACAAACTAAGTGTTTGGGCATCCACTTGGCAGATGAAGTTTAATGTAGATAAATGTAAAGTTATGCATCTGGGTACCAACAACCTGCATGCATCATATGTCCTAGGGGGCGCTACACTGGCGGATTCACTTGTTGAGAAGGATCTGGGTGTACTTGTAAATCATAAACTCAATAACAGCATGCAGTGTCAATCAGCTGCTTCAAAGGCCAGCAGGATATTGTCGTGTATTAAAAGAGGCATGGACTCGCGGGACAGGGATGTAATATTACCACTTTACAAAGCATTAGTGAGGCCTCATCTAGAATATGCAGTTCAGTTCTGGGCTCCAGTTCATAGAAAGGATGCCCTGGAGTTGGAAAAAATACAAAGAAGAGCAACGAAGCTAATAAGGGGCATGGAGAATTTAAGTTATGAGGAAAGATTGAAAGAATTAAACCTATTTAGCCTTGAGAAAAGACGACTAAGGGGGGACATGATTAACTTATATAAATATATTAATGGCACATACAAAAAATATGGTGATATCCTGTTCCTTGTAAAACCCCCTCAAAAAACAAGGGGGCGCCGCCTCCGTCTGGAGAAAAAAAGGTTCAAGCTGCAGAGGCGACAAGGCTTCTTTACTGTGAGAACTGTGAATCTATGGAATAGTCACCGCAGGAGCCGTCACAGCAGGGACAGGAGATGCTGCAAAAAAGGCAAAGATAATTTCCTAGAACAAAAAAATATTAACTGCTATGTGTAGAAATTTTTTACTTCCCCTTTCCCGTCCCTTGGTTGAACTTGATGGACATGTGTCTTTTTTCAACCGTACGAACTATGTAACTATGTAACTATGTAACTATGTAACTATGTAGCGTTCTAAGAGTTAAGTAGTGACATGTTCTCTTTGGAGCCAAATTAAAGGAATTGTACTATACATTATAAAATAAATAAATATTAGACATATTAGGCCTCATGTACACGACCATAATGGTTTTTACTGTCCGAAAATACTGATGCACATCCGTAGCTGTCCGCAATTACGGAAGTGCCCACAGACTTCTATGGGTGAGTCCGTGCTGCAATTGCAGACAAGACTAGGACATGTTCTATATTTTGTGGATCATTTCTACGGCCTAGACACACATCCGTAAATATACGGAAAGCTGTCCGTGGCCAGTAGAAATGAATGAGTCTGCAATTTCATCCATAATTACGAATGAAAACTACGGTCATGTGCATGGGATAGATAGATATGAGATAGATATGAGATAGATAGATAGATAGATAGATAGATAGATAGATAGATAGATAGATAGATAGATAGATAGATAGATAGATAGATAGATAGATAGATAGATAGATAGATAGATAGATATGAGATAGATATGAGATAGATATGAGATAGATAGATAGATAGATAGATAGATAGATAGATAGATAGATAGATAGATAGATAGATAGATAGATAGATAGATAGATAGATAGATAGATAGATATGAGATAGATATGAGATAGATATGAGATAGATATGAGATAGATAGATAGATAGATAGATAGATAGATAGATAGATAGATAGATAGATAGATAGATAGATAGATAGATAGATAGATATGAGATAGATAGATAGATAGATAGATAGATAGATAGATAGATAGATAGATAGATAGATAGATAGATAGATAGATAGATAGATAGATAGATAGATAGATAGACAGACAGATAGATAGATAGATAGATAGATAGATAGATAGATAGATAGATAGATAGATAGATAGATAGATAGATAGATGATAGATAGATAGATAGATAGATAGATAGATAGATAGATAGATAGATAGATAGATAGATAGATAGATAGGTAGATAGATAGATAGATAGATAGATAGATAGATAGATAGATAGATAGATAGATAGATAGATAGATAGATAGATAGATAGATAGATAGATCGATAGATGATAGATATGAGATAGATAGATCGATCGATCGATAGATAGATAGATAGATAGATAGATAGATAGATAGATGATAGATAGATAGATAGATAGATAGATAGATAGATAGATAGATAGATAGATAGATAGATAGATAGGTAGATAGATAGATAGATAGATAGATAGATAGATAGATAGATAGATAGATAGATAGATAGATAGATAGATAGATAGATAGATAGATAGATAGATAGATAGATAGATAGATCGATAGATGATAGATATGAGATAGATAGATCGATCGATCGATAGATAGATAGATATGAGATAGATAGATATGAGATAGATAGATAGATAGATATGAGATAGATAGATAGATATGAGATAGATAGATAGATAGATAGATAGATAGATAGATAGATAGATAGATAGATAGATAGATAGATAGATAGATAGAGCTGCTGGGTCATGTCATTCGCAGATTGCAGGTGAGAAAGAGTAAAATGACATAATTACCTTACAGAGCCAAGATCTCAGCTGTCTATAATTCAGGAAATTTGTTCTCTGGTAGAAGTTTCCTCTGAGCTGTTCCCCGGTATTGTTCTGTATATTCGCCAGCAATGTTGTATTATCTGGACGTTCTCTGCCAAAACCCCGAGCATTAGGATCAGTGCAGTCATCCTGGCCGGGCCGCGCTCCTCTCCCGCTCCTCACATCCAGACTCGATGCCAGAATGAAACACTTCGGGGGCCCGTCCAACACCACATCATACAATTTACAGCCAGGCAAGTGAGCAGGGTGGGTGGTAGACTTCATCTGGAATTCAGTAGCCTCTTTCCTAAATCAATAAGTCTAACAGCCGTGTAAAGCGATAGGTCGTACGGTTCATTTGTTTACATTTTCCTTATAAAAAAAGAAAATGGATTCCCAACAGACTGTAAATGGATCCCTCAGATTTGTGATCTTAAAGTGAATTATTTCAATAAACTTATACGGCCGAAGTTAAAAAAAAAAAAAGAAAAAAATCTTAAAGAGTTTAGTCTGGAATACATAAAGCGTAATTATCTAGAAGAATTCTACGAGTCTTGAGTTGCAGACAATTTTTTTATTTTATTTTTATGAGCCAGGACTAAATTGAAAAATAATAATATTAAGCCGGCGGACTATTAACACTTCAGGGGGGGGGGGGGGGGGCGGAGCCGAACAATTTCCTACTATACATAATACGTCCATTGTTCAGGTCTAAAAATAGAGAACATGGTTAAGATAAATCGCTTACGGAATTATCCGGGATTGATTCATCATCATAGTATCGGTTCATGACAGAATATAAAAGAGGTAGATGGGTTGTCCAGACCCGGGACTGCTGGTGTAACGTTATCGGCCTCCTTCCAACAATTACGAGTGTTCAATGTCAGATGACAATAGCAGCTGCGCCGTCCCGGAGATGTCGCGTCTCTGCGGCCGCGGGAACAATTTGTATAACCGGCCAATTTTGTTCATTTCGGCCTCCATCGAGAATAATGTTAAAAAAGGAGCAGACAATGTATCATTTTCTTTGAACAATGAAGAAAGTCGCAAACCGTATGACGCCATTAGCTATTTCCGATACGGTAAGTATTTGTCAATGAAGCCTACGGGTCCGTCAACAGCGACGAATGGAAAGAGTGAATGAGTGTCTGGACACGGGTCCTGCTCGAGCTGAATATTAACCTGAGTCGATGTATTGTAATTCTAAGTGTCGCTACGAGGGGCAATGACCGCCACCGCCAATGGCTACCATGATCTTTAGCTATGGACAATTTTACGTTGGGACATGATATTAAGGACAACGAGGCCATGACATCAAAAGGACGCCGCTTCATATCGCGGTCAGTGTTAAAGAGGATCCGTCATCAGACAATGCTGAGGACAGCATATAAAACAGGAGCGTTAAAATAATTCACAGGCATAGTCTGATGACGGATCCACTTTACAGCAGGAAGGTATATTAGGTATTTTTTTTTACAGCAAAAAGTGATAAATCGCGCAAAACAATTTTCCGCTCTGAGTGTCTAGATATTCCGGTAACATACATAATATAGCGCCCCCTGGTGTTTTTATTTTTATTATTTCCACCCAATGTCTACAAAGTGAGAGGGATGTAGGGCGTTGTCATAAGGCTGGGTTCACACAGAGTTTTTTTACTAGTTTTTTGGCGCGGAAACCGCTCTGCAAAACTCGCCAAAAAACGGCCGAAAATGCCTCCCATTGATTTCAGTAAAAACGGCTCGCGGGAGATAGAAGGGACATGCCCTATCTTCGCGCGATTACACCTCTGACCTCCCATTGACATCAATGGGAGGCAGAGAGCGTATTTCGCGGCGCTTTATGTCCTTGGCGCTCAATGGCCGTGGGCGAAAAACGCGGCGAAAATCGGCGTGCAGGGAGAGGAAAATCTGCCTCAAACTTCCAAATGGAATTTTGAGGCAGATTTTCCGCCTGCAAAAATCTATCCTTTGGATATGCCATAAATGTTTAGGGTTCAAAACCCTTTTAATCATTATATAATAAAACATTATTCAGCTTTCTAATACTTTATATAATTATCAAGATCTCTGCTTGCTGCCAACAATCGGTTTTACATACAGAGTCTGAAAATCCATTCTGACATAGTTTGCTCACTCAACAAAGGCCTCATGCAGACGACTGTAGTGGTGTGCACGGGCCGCGACTTGCGGCTCGGAAGGCCGCAGAGTGTCACCCACGGCCGCGTGCATTAATTTCTATGAGCCTGGACCGCAATACACGGCCGTAATAAGAAATTTTAGTTCTTTTTGCGGTCCAGGCTCCTGGGCCATGCATAGACCGTAGAAACCACGGTCGTGTGCATGGGCCCATTGAAATGAATTGCGGCCGTAGAAATACGTTTGTGTGCATGGGGCCTAAGGGTTTGTTACAGTGTATCATGTCCTATCCTAGACTGCAGGCTGATATAGTGTAAAAAGCTCATTAGCTGTAGGAGCATGAGGAGGTCAGAGTATATTTTCAGCCCATGTATATAAACAAGAATATTGGCAGCAAGCAGAGATCTTGAAAATGATGAGGAATTGAAACAAAAAATTTATTACAAAGTTGCAGAACATTCATTATAAGATTTCATTCTATCATGTTATCTGTCAACGATTGGAAACATTCATCATTTACATTCCAAGGCTGAAACCCCATCCTGACCTAATCCTTCACATTCAGCTGAGGGTTTGTTACAGTGTATCCTTTCCTGTCCTATACTCTCGGCTGACACTGCTTACCTACACAGATACATTGTAACAGGCTCATCAGCTATATGGATGGATTTTTAGCCTCTGAGTAAAAAACAGAATGTTGACAACAAGCAGAGATCTTTAACCACAAAATAGCTTAGAAAGCTGCAGTACTTTCATTACACAAAAGGACTGGAAACCCTGCCAAAAAGGGTTTTCTATTTTTATGTAAATCAGGCTGAATCACTGAATAAATGAAAAACTTTCTACAACTTTCTAATAGACCATGTGTTTTAATTTCTGACCATATTTAATATATTTGTTTGCTGTCAGTGAATAAGAACACTCTTGTTTGCATTCAGAGGCAGCAAACCCATACATACCTAGTCCTGCTCTAAGCTGAGAAGTGGATACAGATATATCCAGTCTAGGCAATGATCTGTGAGCTAAACAGTCTGGACTATAGACTGATACATTGAACCAAACTACCAGCGAGATTTGTGCAGCTGCTGCTGATGGATTTAGCTCAACAATCATTGCCTAGACTGGATATAATTGTATCCACTTCTCAGCTGTGTACCGCTTGCTGCCACTGAATGTTAACCCAAGTGTTTTTCGTTCACAGACAGCAAGCAGTGATCTTGCAAATAGTGAGGAATTGAAACACAAAGTATATTAGAAAGTTGTAGAACTTTTCATCTATAGAGAGATTACGCTTTATTTATATAAAACCGGAAACCTCCATGAAGAAAACGTTGTCTTACTCACACCTTTACCTGCAGGGCATCCCATGGGCAGATAACAGAGAGCGAGTCCACGAGTCGCACTTTACACCAGTCCGCAAATAAAATATTATGATGTCTCTTTCCGCTGTCGCATTTATTTCCTTGCTTGTCTGCGTTATTATTCTGTCCGGATTCTTTCCTGTTATTTTCAAGATCCCATGTCAATACTTAAAGACGTGAATCTTGGGCGACTCCAACCCATCGGGGGTTCACACGGTACATGAAAGACAAGTGCGGGCTAATTGCTGCTTCTAGATGAGCTTTATGTTTTATTATTTAGGTAATGTCTGCGGCCGTTACACCTCAAGCTGTGCAGTGATTTTCGGGACTTGGCCAGACGATGTTTTGTCTTTAATACACTAACAGATGGTTCACTTTTTTTTCCGACTTTAGTCTCGCTGGCCAAAACGCGTTGCTTATCCTACTTGAAGGAGCTCTAAACCTAATATATGAACCGTCTTATATAAAATCACCAGCGATAACGTTCTCCTAGGTGCCTGGAAATTTACAGAAAAGAAGATATTTGAGATATATTGGTAAAACATATGGAATATTTTTTTTGGGGGGGGGGGGGGGGGGGTGAAATTTTGTAGCCATTGATATGAGAATCTAAGAGTACCATGCTCTTAAAGCAGAGCTCCTTTTTATCATTAGTTATATTAGATTTAAATTTACTTTGAATACTGAGTGACATTAAAATGGATTTGATTTAATTGTCTTGAGTTATATGATGTCATACTCCATTCACATTCAAAGCTGCGTTCAAAGTTTTGCTGAATGACACTGAGGAACATGTCGTTTTTCTGCATCAAACTACTATAATCTACATTCCTGCTGTGCAAGACAATGAACCACAAGGCAGAAAGATTTGAGATAATGTAACCTAGCAGGAAACAGAATATTGTATACAGCTTTGTATGTGACTGGAGAATAAGTCATGATGTTATTTATGATTGGTACTACATTATTAATGCAGCTGGTTTGCATAGACGCTCTAGATCATGTAGTGTGGGGGTATGCAGTTGTATCACAGGTGTTTTAAGATCCCACTCTTGACCAATCTTATGGCTTTTCGTGGGCTGTGAGATTGCCCAATAAATGCCTCCGCAGCCCATGGGAACAGTTGCCTTAAAGCCCTGAGGTTGTGATCCAGACCAATGAGGGAAAAAAAATCCATATCATACTATCAAGATGAGACGTCACCAATAAATAAAAAGAAAAAGTGACATCACCTTGAAGTCAATGTAATTTCCCAAAATTAGTTTCGGGTCCGATCCCAACGAATCGGCTGTCCAATTAGGTCCAGATAAATTTTTCCTTAAATCCCAAGTGCCCAATTGCCCTGAAAACTGTGTCTGACACTTTGCTGTCTTCTAGGACTGTATCCAAACCCCTCTAACTACAAGCCAGCGCAAGGCTCCATGCACACGACCGTCTTCTTCATCAGTAATTGCGGACCCATTCATTTCCATTGGCCACGGACACCTTTCAGTATTTTTAGGGATGGGTGTCAGTAATTACGGCAAGGCGTCTCCCATAGAAGTCTATGTAGCTTCCGTAAATACGGACGGTATACGGATGCACATCAGTAGTCGTCCGTATTTACTGAAGCTCCCATAGACTTCTATGGGAGACGCCTTGCCGTAATTACTGACAATAGGACAGGTTGTATAATTTTTTCAGCACGGACACCATCAGTAAAAATACTGAAAGGTGTTCGTGGCCAATGGAAATGAATGGGTGCGTAATTACAGATGAAAAAAACGGTCGTGTGCATGGAGCCTAACCACAGTGCACTTTGGGAAGGCTGTCTGCAAGGCATTACGGGGAAGCCGGTCCGAGATCATGTGATTCTTTTTTTAATCTGTAAAACTTCTCCCTGGCGGACGCCCGTTTTTCTACAATTCGCGCTGCTGTACGAACCTCAAAAGTTTCAGCCTTTGCCAAATATGAACGTTTTGGGAGAGTCAGAACGAATTTGATTTGTGTGGAAACGATCAGCTCATCTCTCATGACTGGGGACAAAATTGTATCCACTGGAAGTAAACAACGAATGTTCCTACTGAATAACAACAAGCAAATATTGGAAAATTTGTATAATTTTTAATAAACAAAAAATAACATTAATGTATTGAAACCGTACAACCCCTTTAAGTGACCTTACAGATGTTCCAAATAGCGAATCTTTTCTTATATACAACCTAATATATTTACTCCTCGGTTAAGGACTTAATTTTCTCATGAAATAAATTCAATACAATAATGCGACATATTAGTAAAACCCCGGACAGGCTGCTACTCCCACCACAACCACTGGGTGGCCACACCTATAGCATAGACATCTCGCGACAGAGTATCGTGAGATCAAGTTTTTTTTTCAAAGCTGCTCATTTCGCGCCACACATCTCAGGATATTTTGAGATATGAGGTAAGGTGAGGAAGGACACATCTTTACAGATAAACTTACCTAAATAATGCTGAGGTTTATCCATCTATGTTCTGCTAATGACAGGCGCCATTTTGTTTTTATTGCCAGCCTCTCCTCTGGCACTGCACATGCTCAGTAGCAGTAGCTGGTCTGTGCAGTGTACTGGCATGCCAGGATCTTCTCCATAGTGATTGGCTGCAGCTATTCACATGTGACATACAAGTGGCCACGCCCACCAGACTCCGAGCACAATTATATATATAAAATTATATTTATAATTATATGATATAAAAATGGTATTATTATAACAGTTTTATAATTGTCCGTCTGTCTATACCTTATAAACTAGAGCTGAGAAATAAAAATGACAGATCTTTTTTCAGAATTATAATGAATGTCGATATCACTTTAAATGCATCGTATAAATTAAATACAATCTATTCCGTATATTTAAAGGCTTAAAACTTTAATGCACGCTTCAAAGCGAAACACAAAGTTACTGACATGGAATAAATACCATTTATTGGCCAATCTAAAGTAAAACATTAGATATTTTTTGGCAGAAAAACAAAGAGTTGGTTCAAATTGAGCTTTAGAAGCCCCGGGGGGGATGACATCCTCTACCTCGTATCTGGCGGGAGCAGCAATTGTATTTGGTCTGGTTTATTATGGTGACTCCTATTAAACTGTGGCCTATATACAGGCAACGAATAATAAATGTCCGCCTTTTACTTAAAGGGGCTGTCCAATCTGGATAACCCCTTTTCTAAATAATAAATTATGGGCAATGAGTTGATCTACTGTCGCACTCGCATGCATCGTTTTTATACATTATCGTATATAAATATCCCGAAAAAACTGTAGTTTTTGGAGAAACGGGGCTATAAAACCTGTGTAAAGGAGAAACTGTTTTTGTTGCCCATAGCAACCAATCACAGCACAGCTTTCATTTTCTCAAGAGCAGAATATGAAATGAATGCTGCGCTGTGATTGGTTGCTAAGGGCAACAAAGACAGTGTCTCTTTCAGGGTCGATGCACACGATGCGTGTGGCAAAATCACAGCGTAATACAGTCCCAGCATAGACAATGAGATTCCAGGGAATCTCATGTCCACGCTGCGGTTTTGTTCGGGATGTAAATTGACCCGTGGTGCGTATCTTTGAAACCGTGGCATGACAATTTATCCCGCGATTCTGCAGAAAAATGCAGCAAATCCCGCAGCATAAAAACACTGCGATTTACAAATTTCTTGCGGTTTCCTGAAATTTTGCTGCGTATTTTCCGCAGCAAAATACGCAACGTGTGCATGTGGCCTTACACTGCTTTTCTAAATCTCCACTGTACACTGTCCCCGATGTTCGCCTTGTATTGTGGTCCTGTGTAAACTTGTGAAAACGTGTAAAGTTTCCTGGCTCCGAGGAAGGAGATGTCAATTGAAAAGCGTTTAGGGTATATTCACACGCCCTATTTACGGACGTAATTCAGGCGTTTTACGCCTCGAATTACGGCCGAAAAAACGGCTCCAAACATCTGCCCATTGTATTCAATAGGTCTTACGTGTTCTGTGCAGACGGGCTTTTTTTTTACGCGTAAAAAGACGCCCCGCCTCTACGAAGTGCAGGACACTTCTTGGGACGTAATTGACTCCAATGAAAACCAGCTCCAATTACGTCCGTAAAAGACGCAGCGAAAAACGCGTGCACTTGTAAAAACGTCTGAAATTCTGTCATTTCAGACGTATATGGCGTTGTCGTGTGCACATACCCTAAGGCTGAGTTCACACGGGGCGGACACACTGTGTAATAGCACGCAGCATATTCGCCCTGTGCGCCTCAGGGAATTCCGAGTGAAAAACCGCACCAAACTGTAGTGCAGTTTTTCACCTGGAATGTCCGCTACGGAAAACTGCAGCACTTAGCCATCCTGCTAGCTGACATTTCATCCCAGGAGACTGCTGCAGCCTGTGATTGGCTGCAGCGGTGGTCACATGGGTTGAAGCGTCAACACAGGAGGCCGGCCCTCTGATGTCATCCAGTCCGGACTTCCTGGGATGATGTTTCATCCCATGTGACCACCGCTATAGCCTGTGATTGGCTGCATCGGTCACATGGGATGAAATGTCACCGCAGGAAGCTGTGCTGGTGGGAGTAACACAGACTTTTGGGTAAGTATGAGATTTTTTTTTTCTGAGTTGCGTTTTTTGCTGCGAACCCGCCTAAAAAAATGCAACAACTGCTATTTGTTGCGGCTTTTACCTCCCCACTGAATTCAATGGGGAAAGCCCGCAACAAATAAGCAGCATTTACGCAAATACAATTGACATACTACGGAATAACGTTCTGCACCGCAGGTCAATTTCTGAGTGTTTTTCCCGCTCAGTATTTACGCAGCGTGTGGATGAGATTTGTTTTATCTCATCCACTTTGCTGCTACTGTATTTGCTGCGGATTTTCCGCAACAAATTCCGTTGCGGAAAAACCGCAGTATTTATGCAACGTGTGAACTGGCTCTTATAGTCGCTATGAGAAATGCAGGGAATAGTCTGCGGGATATTGCTCACCTGCAGAAAGTTTCCCTTTGTGGTGTGCAGCGTACCCTCAAGATATACGCCCAAAGCTAGAGTGTGCGTGATCGACCACGACCTGGACAACCTCGAGTGACCACAAAACAGGAGGACAAATTTATCAGAGTGTTTTCCAAATGGGACAGATTCAATCAGTTCGTCAGATCCGTGCTGCTCTGATGGAAACGAAGAAGAAAAGCGTGTCAATCGCGTATGTCAAATGCCGCCTTGTAGCCATTGGCTTGAAGGAAAGGGTTGAAGGCCGACAAACCGTTGCTTAGGCCCATTAATAAAAAGAAGAGGCTATTGAGGGCTGTAAAGCAGAGGAGCTGGACCAGTAGTCAGTGGAAGAAGTTTCTTTTCACAGACAAGTCAAAGTTTGAGGTGTTCGGTTCAAGAAGTTCATTCGTCGTGTACGGTGAGCGCACGCTTCCCGCTCGCATTCAGCCCACAGTCAAGCATGGAGGAGGTTCCATTATGGACTGGGGATATTTCGAAGGTGGTGACGTACTAAAAATCAAAGGAATCATTGACGCCAAGTGCTACCACAAGATCCTGGTGTGCCATGCCATCCCTACCGGCACCCGTCTTATTGGTTGGGGCTTCGCACTTCAGCAAGATAATGACCCAACTCATACCTCCTGTCTTCCAAAAAAGTATATTCTGTCAAAGGAACGACAACAGGTGCTGAAGAACATGGTGTGGCCACCCCAGAGTCCTGATTGCAATCCAATTGAACTCCTTTGGGATCATCGGGACAGGAGTATTCGAGATGTGAAAGTTACAAATCAAAATCACCTTTGGGAGATGCTACAAGAGAAGTGGCTGCAATTGGAGGTGAAGCTACGGACAAGTTGACCGACAGAATTCCTCGCGTTTGCGCTGCTGTGATCACTGCTGGGGGTGGAAACTTTGATAAATAAAAAAATAAATAATTAAATAAATACGTGTGTGTGTATACATACATACATCCATCAGCTAGAACATTTAGTCCTCCTGCACAGGCTGCAGATTTTGTTGCAGAAGTTTCTGCGACTCAGAATTTGTTCCATTTATCTGAATGGGGTTGTTTCTGCACAGGTGTGTGGATTTCTGCAACAAAATCTGCAGTGTGCGCAATGAGCCTAGGGCTGCATGGACACGTTGCGGAATTTGACATGCGAAATCCCCACAGGTAAACCCAGGTAAAATCCGAACTTAATATTGCGTTTTTTATGCGTTTTTGGGTCCTGATTCGACATTTTGTTGCGGAAACATATGAGGATTTTATGCTGCGGATTTTGGTGCGTTTTTTTTATAAACTTGTCAGATGCAATCCTGAGACGCAAGATAAATTGACATGCTGCACATTTTAGAATCCTCATCGCAAGTTAGTTTATGTGCAGGAAAATTCTGCAACGTGTAGATAAGATTACTTGGAATTTCATTTACTTTGCTTGTACTAAATTACACTGTGGATTTTCCGTAAGTGAATAACATGGATTATCTGGGTACTATGGCGCCTGTCAAGGGGTGGGATATATTAGGCAGCGAGTGAACAGTCAGCTCATGGGCGCCTAAGGCTCAAGGATGCGCGTGTGAGTGGAGGCTGATCATCTGGTCCGATCACATAGAAGATCTACTGTAGCACAAATTGCTGAAAAAGTTACGGCACGTACCACCTACCTAAACATTGCTGCAGACCAAGTCATGACAACAGTATTCCCTAAAGCACCTGCCACACTGCAGAAATTATTCAGGAATGGTTTGAGTAATATGACAAAGCGTTCAAGTTGTTGGCCTCCAATTCCCCAGATCTCAATCCGATTGAGCAACTGCAGGATGTGCTGGCGAAAAAAGCCCAATCCCTGGAGGACGCACCTCACAAGTTACAGGACTTAATGGATCTTCTGCTGACGTCTGGGTGCCAGATACCACAGGACACCTTAAGAGGTCTTGTGGAGTCCAAGATTCGATGGATCAGAGCTGTTTCGGTGGCACGAGTGCTCCCCAGGCAAGAGTCAATGAATCTCACAGTCCGGCAGCTTCTCTCTGATAATGCAGACCCTGCATTATATTTGCCACCCTAAGCACTGGCCTCTAGGAACCTATATGTTTCTTTACTTGAGTCCTTAGCAAACAGTCTCGGATTACTCAGCTGTGGCCAGACAAGGGGTAAGGAAATGTTGTAGTGCCCAAACAAGACTTTTCTTCATCTTTTGCTCCATAGTAGTCTTTTGTGTGTCTGGGGGTGGGCACAGGGGTGGGTTTAAGTTTAGACAGAAAACCTATTTGAAGAGCAACTCCACCCAGTGATGAAATCCACTATATCATGAGTTTCATAGTTAACAATCCAGAGGGGTTAAAAAGTGAGACCTGCTGTTGGCACCATCTTTGAAACTCAGAGCAGTTCTTATGTCCAGTGCCGGAATAATGATCCTTCAGCCACTAGGGGAGATGATTCTGAGGTCCACAATTTATCTACATATTCACATCCACTTTTAAGTGCATTGTAATCTTTGTTGTTATCATTGCACAGATTTGTAATTCATCCCATACGAAATAGACACTAGTGGAAAATGATTTGCTTCAAAGTCGACTCCAAAAGGGATTGTGTTCTGCTGGAAACTTGGGGCCCAGTTTTGTTTCAGAGCATGGGCCTAACGGAAGACCCTATGGGCCAGTCCAACCATGCTTATGTCCCTTTCCTCACATCGAAGTATAGGAGACCTACCCAAGCTAGGAGACATGGATATGGAGCTTTTTGATGCATCTTAGTATCACGGACCCGTGGATAGTGAGACTGTCACAGTGCCTGCAGAAGATGGTGTGAAGCCAATGTGTCACCAACGGATTTAAAGTGGGGCCAAACGGGGAGCGGAGTTTAAGGGGATCCCAGCAGGTCTTCACCTTTTAACCCCTATACAAGGATCTGGACTTTGGTGCTGTGGAACCCCAGGCCACTACCCCAAGAGTAGTCTACCTTGGTGACGCCTAACGTAATAGTACAAATCAATTGACAGTATGTGGAGGCAGGTATAGAAAGGGTCAGGACTGGCGGTAAATGGCCACTCACAGTTGGTTGAGCAAAAGGTCAGAGAAGGTGGCAGAGGTTCATTACAGGTAAGAAGCAAGAGGTCAGGGCAGGTGGCAGGCAAGGATAGTCAAAAAGTACAAGCAGAGGTCAATCACAGGCAATCCAACTAAGTCATCGCATGGAATCTCTAGACAACCTGGGAAGAACCTAATTGTTCAGGCAAGTGGTACAGGAAAAGGTGGTTCCCTTATACCCACCAAAAGCTGGGAGCACTAGGAGCCAGAGCAGAAAGGTGAGCATTGGCGGAAGGGGATGCCGCCAGGAGCAGAAATCGGGGGAGAGGAGCGGCGCCGGCCAGAAGCCAGAAGATGCCGGTACCTGATAAGTGTATGGTGGTGGCGGGGAGCTCCATTACACTTAGTCCTAATCCTGTATATGAAATTGCTCCTTTGCATACACCCATTTATTCTTGCTCGTTTGTTCTACTGTTATAGACAAATGCAAAGTTTTTCATTATCATTAACACAACAAATGGCCTCTGATCTTAAATAGACTATATAGTATTAATTACCATTGTATATGACGTGTAAGGAAGTCAATATCGTTGCAGGAGAGCAAAAATAAAAAAAAAGAGTTATTACAATTTATGTTTATCTGGGGAAGTCCAAAAATAACAGATTCATCTTGGATCCCAACATTATGGTCCCCACGAGAAGTAATAGCACCTTTTTCTCCTGTCAGCACCTCTCCGTTCCTCTCCGAGCTCACATCTGCTGAACAAATCCCGGGTCCCAGCATCTGAAACCAATAACATGAAGCTTAATGACATCAGCCGAGAGAGACGGACCACTGGTAGAAAGGAGCATTGAGTGAATTAACATCTAGTCAGATCAGATTATTACTCACGCTGCTAATCGAAAACATCAAAGTAAAGGACTCCATTTCTAGAATATATGGACAGGGATGGCCTGATATTCACCGTGTGATAGACAAAAAAGTAGATTGTAAGATGCCCATAATAGACTATAGAAAAACATCAGTGTAATGTATTCTGATGGCACGCAACCTTTAATGTATTCATCACAGGAATGAACTGTCTGTTAATGTCATCTTAGAATTATCATGTATCGTCCAGACTGCTACGTCTCAGCATACAACTACAAGCTTTGAACTAGATTCAAGTTGGCTTGTTCTGTCGAATGCCTTTTTCCTCCTCCCATATGAGATTTGGTGGATACAGGGGTCTATGTAGACGAGGGGGGACCCCATAGCAAAAATCAAAATGGCCATCCAGGACAGGTCAGTTTTGACACCCAGGGCAGAAGAACAAGCGGCATAACTATGGGAGGTGCAGAGGTTGCAGTTACACCATGCCTGAAGCTCTATATGAGGAGCCCCATACTATAAATTACACAGGGTAGTTGGGGGGCCCTCTTACAGACTTTTGCATCGTGGCCAAGGAGCTTGAAGTTACGTCTCTGCAGAAGGGCCTTGTGTTTGTTTCCCTCTCCACACTGTTTCCATGACCCTTGGGCAAAGGCCCCACACAGTTATTTGCTAATAATGGAGTTCCTCCAGAACGGGGAGTCCTTCACAGGTTCAGGCCACCCAATAACAAAAGGGATGGGACCAATCAAGACTGGTCCCGCTCTCTCCAAGTAGTCTGTTACATGATCTGCCTCTATGGCATGTATGCCTCTAAGTGGATATTAAGTGAGAATTAACAATAGATGGTCACTGCATTTATCATGATGTATCCTTCATGTAAACCTTGGTAATTCTACCTGTCAGTTCTTTGGACTGTCCAATGGGGAACAATAAATGGGGTGTTCTGACAAATCGTAAGGTGCGGCCTAGGTGGCACATGGTCCTCACAGAAATGTTGTGGCAAAAATGGCACCAAAGAGACGTTCTTGCATCAACGTAACTTATATTTTCAGAGCAGCACCAATGGTGCACACGGCCACACCATAAATTCAGATCTTTCCAATGTGGTAACACTAGTTTGGACACAATTCAGGTAGACTTGTTGTACTATTGCAGACATAGCTAAGGGTGCCCGCAATGTAATGCCGGGGTCTTGTCTGGCAATGTAGGCCTAGTAGGCCGCAAAATGACTGACTGCTTGCTGTTCGTGGGCATGCTCCTGTCACACCCACTGCTGCTGAAACGATCAGACACCAACCACGGGGAGACTTGTGCCTACAACACTGACTCGTCTTTTCCACCCGACTCTGAACTGGCGGGAACACCATGGTTGTATGCGTTAGACATGGCGTAGACACTCTGGGTGTCAACATTCTGTTATGGCGTGGTGAAAGCAAATGGTGTTTGGGCGGTATGGACGGGATGAACAACTTTAGGAGCCAGCCAACCACCATGTCCCATGCCTGCAGATAAACAATCAAAACCTTACAGTGCAATACAATACAATACAATGGAAATGCAGGCCACGTTGTTACAACTCCTCTGTAGTGCAACCTAAGGGGGGAAAACAGCAGATGACAGAAGCAACATGGTAAAAGGTACAGTGCCCAAATTATCACATCAGCATTGTTTCAATGCCACTAAGGGTCCAAAATACAGTAAAAGAATATAAAGTTCCTTTTAGACTTGAGGATGCTATGCCCATATTTTACAAAAGTACAATTATTTAAAGAGATTATATATGGTGAGATTGGTGGTGGTCTATCAGCTGGAACGAGCAATGATCTCGAGAACAAGGGGGTCGCTCCGCAAAAATATATGCAAACATTGAATTTTTTAATTATTTTAAATTGTATTACTGCTAAATTTCTTACTAGTTTTTAGCGCACATTGTGACCAAATTGTGTGAGCCCAACTGCCACGACAAGGCGATCTCATTCAGATGCGTCCCCTCACAAATATTATACCTGTTTAATAGTAGACTTACCTCTAACGGCCCACAAAATGAACTCCGGGTAGGCAAGCAAGATGCTGTTGCATCTTTGGATTAATTTGCTTTGTATTGCAGTCACAGCAGATTTGCCCCTGACGATTTATTTTACTTTGTTAGGAGGCGCTGACTGTTTTTTTTTTTTGTCTGTGAATCTCATTCATTTCAAAGGAAAGTGACCACTCTATGAAAAAATAGAGAATCAAAACCCCTCATTCCCAAGAGAATGGTGGTTTTAGCTGCTGGGCCACACTCAATCCGCCTTTTATGAATTTAACTTAGCATTCCATAAGATTTTGTGAAATATGTTTTTGAATTTTAAAAATCTGCTTTGTTGAAAATGTCTGCTTGTGGAGCTGCAAGTTTAGAGCTAAGTGGGCATTCCCCCGGAAAGCTCCTCTCTTCCTCCCTCCTCTTCATGCTCTAGTCTGCTTCCTCCCCTTCCCTCTCACTTTGACCCTGGCTGAGCAAGCTGTGATTTCTATGAGAAAATGCAGCTTAGAAGATTACCCGGTCATATAACATATGGTGTGTTAATAAACTAACCTGCTCTGACCACAGATGCTTCTAACGTGTTTAGGAGTTCGCAACAAGCAAAAAAGGAATACTTGACTGCAGGATCAAACTACACACAGGGTTTGTATTTTCAGGCTCGGACTGGCCCACTAAATTACTAGAGGATTATTAGGGGCTCAAGGCTCTGACACGATAATAAGCAGAAACAACCCAATTTGAAGCCAATCACGTACCACTAGAGTCTACTTCTTATAGGATGATTCACAAATGACCTATTAGACTGTACTGATGATATGTCCCGTGTGTGATCATCATATTTTTTTACACCATATATATAAACATATTTAAATATTTTTACTAAATAATATTACTCATCCCTCCGCGTTACAGTTTTTACAAGGCTATAAGCTTAATATGTCAAAAAATAACAAAACATCTTAAACTCACTGTTCAGATCCAGCAAGAGTGAACGGCACTGTCGGTGCGGAAATGGCAGGGATTGGGATTTTTAGTAGAAAGTCCTCTTGATAAATGCAGCTAAATTGCACGTCCAATCTTCAACCACAAGTTCATATTGTCTCTACGCAATGTTCTGTCCAAACAGTCCTGTTATAATAGCACCATCCCGGAGGGTTGGCTCGCCAATGTGATGGTAGGAAACTTGTTATGGGATACTCTGAAAATCCTTGAAACCCTTACTCTGTTCTTCTTTAGTGAAGTTAGACATCCAATGACAACAGCTCACTTCCCAAAAGTAAAATCAATTGAATTTCCAGGAGTTCTTGTTCTTAGTAATGATGTGCATGGTCCTGAACCAAATATTGAAGTTCTTTATTTCCTATAAAGAGTTTTACTTCTTGCTAGAGCTTGAGGCTTATAAAGTTCACAGCTACTTCATTACCCATGAAACCTATGCAAATCCTGCCCCAAGAACTTGTCAACTTTTTGGAACTGAAATATGTAGATACCGCTTTAGGGAAGATGATCCCTTCACTTAGCAATAACTGTGAAATAGATTAAAGGACAACTCAAAAATGAAAACTGGGCTGTAAGATGTTGGAATCATATTCTCTAGATACTGGGCCTATTATATTGTATTAATTGTTCACTGTGCCCTTAAATGCTAATCGATGGATTGCATATTTCAAGATGTGACAGTGTTATAGTTTTCCACCACTACAGTTGGTACTGGCATGTTGGATTCACCGGCCAAGATCTGGCAGTATGGAAAGAACAAGCTTTGTGGATAAGTTGGGTGTCTGTCTGATTGCCGTTGCGCTGATATAAATTAAAGTGAGGTATGTGTTGGCTTGCTAATCTCTGTAACAGGGTAATAACGTACGCCTGGAGGCGGCGCTTTGAGTATATTAGAGCAGTAAGCCCGCCAAATGGTGTTCAGTATTTGGAGATGGCTAGGAGTGACCTGGACTGCATTCTGTGGAGAGAAGAGAAAATGTGGTGGCTTTTGAGGGAGTGCGCTTCTGGCCATTTCTGTTACTCTGGTGGATCGGACTAGAGGAGCGCTGAGTCTGAGAGAAAAGAGAATGCTGGAACAGAGGCGTCATACCTAGACTGGTGAGAACCGGGCTAGGCTGTATCTATGCCAGGGTCTGAGCTGCAGCATGGTCCTGTAGAGCAAGAAGTGGTTGGGGAGGAAGCTCACACTGTGATAGCTAGCTAAGCGGTTAGATGAGAAACGTAAAGGAGACATTCCTTATAGGAAAAGTAAAGTGTAAGCATGCAGTGTCCAGGCATGCAAAAACGACTTAGAAATAGCCGCTCCTCATACACTATGGGCCTTCTTAGTTAGCAGCCAGCCACCACCAACTACAAAAGGGACGAGAGGCCAAAACCAGGCAGACACAACCACCATCCTACTAGGTCTAAACAGATTTAATCAAGGGAGGGGTGTTCCTGGCCCTAACTCTGCCGGTCATACAGAACAACAAGCCGGCTATCTTGCCATCCTGCTCCACTTGTATATAGTTGTACCTCCCACATATTAAGAATGTATATAATATTTATGACCAAGTGCACCATCAGCAACGGCAAACAAACGTACATATTATTAAGCTGAAAGTAAAGGTTAAAGTCGTTACGCTATCTTCCTGCTTAATTTTATTTTTTTTCTGTGGCATTCCTGCAGGGGCTCTACATCACACCATAACCACCCCCACTAAACAGGACCACCCTATAGTGTTTGTATCAAACTGTCGTGGATTAGGAAAGAATATGATCCAGCGCTGCAGGTATGTGATTTAAAAAGGATCTCGGTCCCACTTTTATTTGTATCAAAAATTTAAAATTCGATATCAGGTGCATTCAGGCATCAAGGCAGTATTTTGTAGGTGTTCAGCGCCTACGCGTTTCAAGCACGACTAGTGCTCTTAATCATGGCATCCATTAATCCACTATTGTTTGCCGCGGACCGTCGCGGAGATCCGGGCGAGGCGAAGGTGTCGGGTGCTGGAACGGTGAGCTGGAGGCTTCCTCCCCTTTACTCTGTATCAAACTGTCGTCAGTTTGTGCTCCCTGTATTCACTGTTATAGTATGGTTCCTACATTGTAGCAGCAGGTGGTTGTTCACTGTGTTTTTATTTTTGCACGCACGCACACACACACACACACACACACACACTCACACACACACGCGCACACACACACAATCCAGTATCATCAATAAGGTCCAATAGGGTATCTATGAATCATCCGATGTTAAATAGACTCTAGCGGTAAGCCATCAGCTCCAAAGTAGACTCCAAACAGGCTTGTTTACGGCTAGACCTGTGGGGCCCATTATTTTGTCAGAGCCGGGGCCCACCAGAGGAAGCTCTGGTATTCTGGTGTGCCACCCCAGCCCAGAGTAGAATCAACATTTACTACTATCAGCCATATTAGCTTTTATGGGGCCTAATTTCTCAGGTCATCTCCATCTGAGATTTTTCTTACAGTGCGAAAACCCACCCTGCTGCTTGAGACCTTTTAGTTGAAGCATTCCATTAATTCCTGTATATTGGCAGTACTTTCATGATTTACCAAAAATGTAATAGCACCTTAGCTGCTATACACATTGTGTATTTTTAGCTGTATGTTAATGGAACTTAAAACCTATCTCCGCTGCATTAAACACACATACATAGAGTCATTTGTATTATATATCCTTTCAGAGTCTATGTATAGTTCTTTTCTCGAAGAATCACTTGTATTCTACAGAATTTAGTATTTCAGGTTACCTTGCAACCAATTGATTCCAACCGATATCCAGGTAATCACGATTTGCATACATGTACCCATCCATAATCAGCTATACAATATACTGCTTCTTTATGCTGCACAGACTTGTTTTGGATCTGTCCACTCAGCCAAAAAGATGCATGAAGAGTCTGCACACATAATCAGGAGGATCGGAAAAAAATGTGCAAGACAAGGGGCAAAAGGTACAACAACAGCTTTAAATTGTCCATATGAAAACCACCATAAATGATTCCAAAAGCTGACACACAATTATTGTACATTCTTTATAATAGTCAAATAACAATCCACATAAAGTCATTTCAGAGTCTTGGTTTTAGAAATATGTCTTGAGTATTGTAGACAGGATCTGTTTATTATCATTTATATTAAGTGTGATGCTCCGACCTTCATTTCATATCAGTTTGCTAATCTTCCCAATATCATTCAGCCAGATCAGTATCGCGTTTCCTCTGAACCCGATCAGTTACTGAATAGTGTGAGAGGATAGTCCATTCCTGCTCTCCAAAGGGAGCAGAACAGATGTTCCAGACTCATCGTTTGGCATGTAGAAGCTGTTCATGATGTCCAGGAGTGGATGCTTCTTGGCGAGAAGGAATCTCTTCTGAACTCCAGGTCCTGTAATGTATTATTCTCTCTATGTGTTTGGAAAATGATCATACATGTCTGTACGGGTTTTCAAGAACAAGTATTTTTATGTCTAAAGCTTTTTATAACAATTACATTTGCATTAGTTGAAGCTGATGATATTATCCTGAATAGACAATCTGGATGTGTCATTTGAGCCTAAAACTATACTTGTGCCTTCATAACAGGAGGGAGCTATAGACATGTTCTTCAACCATTTTCACTATTTGGGTACATTCACTCTGTGTGACACGCACTACATGTTTTATTATCACCACCAAGTAATAGTTGGGGGGCTGAAAAGTGACCACTATTCTATTGAAAACCTGTTCAAAGGATCAATTATGTCATCACCTTGTCGAATTTAATCAGGGGCGAAATCAAGACCAATATTGGAACATGAAAAGGAAGCTAATACTGTACATGAATAAATTCCTCCTGGAAAGAATTACTTACCTTTAATTTGTATGTTGGACCGCTAGTGTTTAGATGTCATCTGCACCCTTACAGCACCACCACCACAGTGAAAATGTTCTATTACATGGTGCCCATTAAAATCCATTAGCTGTCTGCGTAGTTCATTGGTGTGCCGGGTTCTCCAGAGAGAGGCACTCTTTGTAGCTGGTACAGTAGTTGATGGGATGCATGCTTCCAAATTATTGGGGCACTTAGAGGTGTTTTAGGGTGTTCTGCCAATTCTTGAGTTTTAATGGGATAAATCGTTTTCACAACTTGTAGAGAGCAAAAGTTTAAATTGATCTGTAGATAGAGCGAAATTGTGTTTGACTTGTGTTGGAAATTGTCACATTTAAGCACTTGGGGGTACTTGAGTCTATAAAAGTGTTCAAGAGTGTCAGAGATGTGGTGAGTAGACAGGACACACTGTTGACTGTGACGTCCCCCCAGGTAGATAACTATAGAGAGGAAATTCAAAGACTATTACTTTAGGCACCCAAACTGGTCGCCCATTGATGTCACTTTTAAGCCCTTTCTTAGTGTCCTATGCCTTCTTTTTGCCAGTCCCCCCACTGGCTACCCATCGCCCAACATATTAATTTCCATACAAGGCAGTCCACACGCTGTACCCTCCATACATGTCTGTCCAAATCTCCCGATGCCTTCCCACGCGTAGTCTCTGGTCCTTGCAAATCTCCGTCTTTGATTTCCTCTTGTCTGCTCCTCACATCATCGTCTCCAGGATCTCTTCCGTACATCCCCCATACTCTGGAACTTGCTACCCCCAACACCAGCGGCAGATCATCATAAGCCTTGACAAAGCGTGTACGCACGCGAAACGGCCGTAGGCTTATTCCACATTATAGACCAAGATCCTGAATAAAATAAATTTGTTGCAAAGTCGGTGAGTGCCTCGATGTTTTCTATTTCGAATTTCAAGTTATACGTGCTGTACTAATCAATGTGCACCTCTGGGGCATATTGACTGCTGTGATCCATCAATGTGAACAAGGCCAATGTGAACCTCCATTCAATTATTAATTACTGGTTCAACATTGCCAGCCCTTTCCTTCTTCCTTCAATTCATGCAGATCATCATAAGGGCGATTTGGCGGCCGTCCGGGGCCCATGGCCGCCAGGCAGGACTGGCATTGGAGGGGGGACCCATCCTCAGATGCATAACATTTATGGGCCGAGCGACACGGGCCCCCTCATGCCTGGTAGCGTCGCTAGCACCGGAGGGCCCCCCTGGTGCTAGTACATCCACATTCACTTGTATCTGCAGATACATATAAATACTAAAGGCTGCAGGCCACGTTAGGCCTGCAGCCTATAAGGCACTGGGAGGACTGCCTGCACAGGCCGGAGTGATGACTTCACTGCATCACTCTGGTCTGCGCAAGCGTTCCACCCTGAGGCTGTGCAGTTCTCCGTGGCAAGGTAAGTACAAGGAGGCTATGTGGCAATATACACAGGGGGATTGCTGTGTAGCACTATATACAAGGGGGGAACTGTGGGGCACTATATACAAGCAGAGGGCCGTGTGGCACTATATACACAGGGGGCTGTGTGGCACTATATGCAAGGGGGGGCTGTGTAGCATTATATACAAAGGGGGGCTGTGTGGCACTATATACAAGGGGAGGGCTGTGTGGCACTATATACAAGCGGGGGCTGTGTGGCACTATATACAAGGGTGGCTCTGTGGCACTATATACAAGGGGGCTGTGTGGCACTATATACAAGGGGGCTGTGTGGCACTATATACAAGGGGGCTGTGTGGCACTATTTACAAGAGAGGAGGGCTGTGTGGCGCAATCTACAGGGGTCTGTATGTTGCGCTATCTACAGGGGTCTGTGTGTGGCGCTATCTACAGGGGGTCTGTGGCGCTATCTACAGCGGGCTGTGTGGCATTATCTACAGGGGAGCATTGTGGCGCTTTAAATAGGGGGGCTGTGTTTGGCGCTATCTACAGGGGGTGTGTGTGGCGCTATCCACAGGGGGGCTGTGTGGTGCTATCTATAGGGGGCTGTGTGTGATGCTATCTGCAGGGGGCTGTGTGTGGCGTTATCTACAGGGGGCTGTGTGAGGCGCTATCTACAGGGGGCTGTGTGTGATACTATCTACAGGGGCTGTGTGTGGGGCTTTCTTCAGGGGGGGTGTGGTGCTATCCACAGGGGGGCTGTGTGGCACTATCTATAGGGGGGCTATGTGTGGTGCTTTCTGCAGGGGGCTGTGTGTGGCGCTATCTACAGGGGGCTATGTGTGGCGCTATCTACAGGGGGCTGTGTGTGGCCCTATCTAGAGGGGGCTGTGTGTGATGCTATCTTCAGGGGGCTGTGTCTGGCGCTATCTACAGGGAGGGGTGGCGCTATCCACATGGGGGCTGAGTGGCGCTATCTATAGGGGGCTGTGTGATGCTGTCTACAGGGGGATGAGTGTGGCGCTATCCATAGGGGGATGTGCGTGATGCTTTCTACAGGGGCTGTGCGTGGCATTATCTACAGGGGCTTTGTGTGATGCTATCTACAGGGGGTGTGTGTGGTGATATCTACAGGGGGGCTGCGTGGCGCTATCTATAGGGGGCTGCTATCTATAGGGGCCTGTGTGGGGCGCTATCTACAGGGGGGTGTATGACGCTATCCACAGGTGGGCTGTGTGGCACTATCTATAAGGGGGCTGTGTGTAATGCTATCTACAGTTGGCAGTGTATGGCGTTATCTAAAGGGGGCTTTGTGTGACACTATCTACAGACGACGGGGTGTCTTTATCTACAGGCGGCGGTGTGTTGCGATATATACAGGGAGCTGTGTGTGGCCCTATCTACAGGGGGCTCTGTGTGGCGCTATGTACAGGGGCTGTGTGCGATGCTATCTTTAGGGGGTTGTGTGTGGCGCTATCTACGGGGGGGGGGGGGTGAGGGCTGTGTGGCGCTATCTATAGGCGGGCTGTGTGTGATGCTGTCTACAGGGGGATGCGCGTGGCGCTTGCTACAGGGGCTGTGTGTGACGCTATCTACAGGGGGTTGTGTGGGGAGCTATCTAAAGGGGGGTGGTATGTAGTTCTATCTATTGGGGGTTTGTGGGATGCTATCTACAGGGGCTGTGTGTGGTGTTATCTACAGGGGCTGTGTGTGGCACTATCTACAGGGGGCACTGTGCATGTGGTGCTTTACTTTACAGTGTTTGACACAATTATATTATAGTACTATTTTATTAAGGGGTGCAGTGTATGGTGCTAATATATTTAGGGGCACAGCATGTGGCATCATGATAATTCTATCTTCGTTTATAGGTGTGGAAATGATGGAAACATGAGGAGCCGAAGACATCTGAGTGGCAAATTCTGCAGAAATGGGTCAAGGCCAGGAGAAGTCGTCATGAAGTCTGGATCGGATGAATAAGAAAAGAAGAAAAAAACACTATAATCTGAGACGTCGTCACCTGTGAGTCACTAGATTTATAGAGAATCTGTCACCTCTCCCGGCCTTTTTTTTTTATAGGAAATTCTTGTATTTCACAAAAAGTCTTTCTGCAGTCCAGGACTGATAGACAATTCCCCTTGTCAGGAGGATGTGTCCCTGCACAGTGTGATACTGTCAGTATGTAGAGACACAGCCCTTTGACAAGGGGACTCGTAATACCCATTTGTCAATGCTTGCACAAAAAGGTAGTGTTAACAATAGTTATGGCGCGGAGGTGGAGAAGGGGGGCCCAAGTTTGGGTAACAGCCCAGGGCCTATGGTCTACTTATTCCGCCACTGCCCAAAACATCAGACGATCGCCCCCACAAATTTTAAAAGGCAACATAAACCCACTCATCAAAAAAGCTAACAACCTGCAATAACCCGTCTCCACTACACAATCACTATTGCCTTGCAGCGCTGTTTGAATCCAACCAAGGACAACATCCGCATGGAGTTTATAGGGGCAATTTATTAAGACTGGCGTTTTATTCGCCAGTCTTAATAGAAAGAAAAATTAGATTAAAGTGCAACAAATTCATTAAGATACAAAAGCCTCTTAAAAAATGTGCTGCATTTTTCGGCTGGGCTGTGCGCCACACATTCCCCCGACATCGTTTATAAATCAAAATAAAAATCACATACTCACCTCACCGTTCCTCTTCTCCCTTCTGGGATTCTTCATCATTATAGAGAGGCTCATACAAGGTCCTGACGCCGAGCACCGTCAGGGTCTTATATGCGACGCAGCACTTTAACGTCATTAGTGCTGTGTCACATACAACGTCCTAACGCTGCCTGGAGTCATTATGTTGTATGAGGCGTGCTGGAGTAATGAGGGAGCCAGATTGGAGAAAAGAAGAGGTGAGAATATATATATATATATATATATATATATTATAATTTATATATTTTTTATTATTTGACTGACCAATGAGTCCATGACTAGCCTGATCGGAGGGGGGGGGGGGCATTATGGGCCTATACCTTGCTTCGTCCCATAGAAAGAAATCAATGCCAGCAAGGAGCTAACATGTAGTAGTTCATGTTTATTGTACTTTCTTCTTTCTACTGTTTATTCATGTAATGTATTTAAACCCTACTTTATTTCATATGTACAGCACCCTGGAAGTTAAACGCTATGTACACCTTTGAAAACAATTCTTATTATTATTATTTAATAAAACAGTCTATCAGTGTGTTTGGTGCAACTTTGTAATTACTTTTTATTAAAAATTATTTTTTCTTTTTGAGAAACAGCTGCTTTGTATCCTGTATACAGAGCAGCTGTATCTAGCGCTGAGACCTGAATCTGTCAGGAGTGGGACTGACGGGTTCAGTGTCAGTGATTCCTGCGTGTGATCGAGCTGTTAGGCTGGGTTCACACGACCACATTAACGTCCGTAATGGACGGACGTATTTCGGCCAGAAGTCCCGGACCGAACTCAGTGCAGGGAGCCGGGCTCCTAGCATCATAGTTATGTACGATGCTAGGAGTCCCTGCCTCTCTGCAGGACAACTGTCCCGTACTGTAATCATGTTTTCAGTACGGGACAGTAGTTCCACGGAGAGGCAGGGACTCCTACCATCGTACATAACTATGATGCTAGGAGCCCGGCTCCCTGCACTGAGTTCGTTCCGGGACTTCCGGCCGAAATACGTCCGTCCATTACGGACGTTAATGTGCTCGCGTGAACCCAGCCTAACCAATCACATCTAAGTTTATAACTTAAATGTGATTGATAACAGCTGGAAATACCGGCGGCTCCGTTGCACGTCGGACACCACTGGCTGCCGACGGAACCTATGACTTTAATGAGTTCTGCAGTTTTAGAGGAAACAATATGCTACGCTATCGCTTTTGGTATTGTTGGCCGGATCTGCGACAGAGGTCCCTAATGGCACCTGCAACGCAGATGTGAACGAAGCCTGATGGCGCTATCAAATAATTAATAATTATAGTACGTGATCACAGGAAACTCAGCCTGCTATACAATACACTGCCTCTGCCTCTTGTTTTAGGTCTCTCTCACTCAGGCTAAAAAGAAGCATAAAAAGGACTACACAAAAATCACACAATACGCAGTCTATAACAATCACAAAAAAGAGACATGAATACGGTGGATTATGTTTAGCCTGTGTGCAAAAACAGAGACTTGAGGCAGACATTGAGCAGAAGACTTTTATTAATAGCTGGGTTCTTCCATATTCTTCAATGTTATTCCTTTTCCAAGGGAAAATTTACAAATGAAAGCAAACTGTAAGAAAAATGAACGTTTTATCCCTAACCTCAGATGTCATCTCTGTAGATTGAGTTGCATTACTGTAGACGTATCTCTGGGACGCTCGTGTTGGCGGTTACTTGGTATTATCTCCTGTTTATGGATGTGTTTCATGCTTTAATAAATCACATTAGTGCTGGTGCTAAATTAGCGGTGCAGAGGTTAACAATAAAGTCAACCACATAGTAAACCGCAGGACTTATCACATAAGAGCATTAACAATAATTAATTATTTGCCTGCTGTGGTTTGGCGTCGGTTCAGAGCTGCAATATTAATGGAGCATTCTGCTTGGAAAGGAAAGTGTCTGTAGCTCTGAAGTCCTCGCAGTTGTAATGAAATTAAACAGATGTCCGGTGTAGTCATCATCGAAAACCCTTGTAGATATGTAGGAAATGAACTTTTCTGTTTAGGTTTGGCATATATGAAACACAAGGTTTTGGGTTTCTCTCCCTGAAAAGAGTGACCAAGTGGAATTTTACTTTATTTCTTGAACCCGCTATTGTTTTAGTATCTAATACTTATAGGAATAATTCTACAGTATCTTTTGGACCCTCTGTGTAGACTGCAGGGACCCTGCTATAGACAATCCCTCTATCTTTAGGGCTCACCCCACTCCCCAAAAAATACACATATGCCAAACCCAGGGGTTCACCGAGCCTTTCTGTTTCTAGAGGCGCAAAATGAGATGTCCCTTTTCCCCAAGGTTCACACCCATGTCGGAAACTGATTCCATGCAGGAGTCCAGAGCGTACTGTATATATACGTGGAATTTTGATGCAAATCCGGCAATGCAAAGAGTGAAATCCATAGTCAAATTCGAGGAAAATCCATAGAAAAACCTGTAGGTCACAAATTTGGATTTTTGGGGATTGACCTCAGTAGAAAACTTTCTTTGCATGTGATTCTCCTTGTTTGTCAATGGTATCAAAAGGGTTAAGAACACATAACTGGTTATCAATGAGATTAATCAGAGGCGCAGCTAGGGGTTTAGTACAGGGGGAGGGAGCACATCTTAGTGGGCCCCCCACACAGTATAATGCCCTTATAGTGGCTCTCCACATAGTACAATGCTCTTATAGGTGCCTCCGCACAGTATAATGCCCCTACAGTGCCTTTCCATACAGTATAATGCCCCTAAAGCTGGCCCCTCACACAGAATAATGCCCCCAGAGCTACCCCCACAGAGTGGGAGCAGCTATCTCCAAATAGTATAATAACCAAAAAGTGTCCCCCAAACAGTATAATGCTCCCATAGCTGCCCCCACACAGTTTAATGACCGAATAGTATCCCCTGCACAGTATAATGCCCCTAAAGCTTCCCCAATACAGTATAATGTCCCATAACTGCGCTCATACAGTTTAATGCCCCCATAGCTTCTCTAATGCAGTATAATACCCCATAGCTGCCCTCATACAGTATAATGCCCCATAGCTTCTCTAATGCAGTATAATGCCCCATAGCTGCCCCCACACAGTAATTATCCCATATCGATCCCCATACACAGTATAATGCCCCCATAGCTGCCTAACAAAAAAATAATAAAATACTTACTCATCACCTATCCTTGTTTCCACGATGAATGGAGGAGATCCATCTGCTCCTCCGGTCTATGCTGTGTGTGTGGCTTGGCACAATGACCTCACTGCAGCGTGCCTGTCTGCACCGAGCCGCTCACAGGCGGCATTATATAGTGAATGTTGGAGCAAGGAGCAATCAGCTCCCTGCTACTGCATTGGATTCAAGTGCATCTGCATCCTGAGGACGAAGATACAGTTGAGACTGGGACATGCCACCTCTAGGGGACTGGCCCCAGGCCTCACTATCTCAGTGGGACAGGGACAACTGCCCTCCCTCCCCCCACTAGCTACGCCTCTGGGATTAATGGATGATGTTGATCTACAGTAGTAAAGGTGTTTATAAACCACTGGAATACCTGGTGTCCAGTGGTTTATTCCCGGTGGTCTTCTCAAAGAAGGGGCCCAAATAGATAGGATATAAGGAAATGAAAATACATGACAAAGAAATCTGGTCTGGAACATGAGTGGTTTTATCAATGAGCTTTCATTGCATTAATATACACTATATATATATACACAGTGATATGATATGACATCTTAAAACCCTTCTCTTCTATGGGCTTAGTAAACTTTTTCGAGTCGGACTGGCCCACCAGAGTACCAGAGGATCCGTTAGTGGGCCCAGGCTCTGACATAATAATGAGCCCCAAAGGTCCTTCAGAAGACAATACTATTTGGAGGTGACTTTGGAGCCAAAAAAATTCACTAGGGTCTGTTTCTTAGGGGATGTTTCACACATAACCTATTAGACCTTATTGATGATCTGTCCTGTGTGTATGATGATAATAATAAGACAATGATAAGTGGATGGGACATGTTCTGTTTAGATGGAGGGTGGGTCTCAGGACCGTCTCCTCTGGTGGGCCCACGAAATCCACAGATTAACACCGATTCTTTTAGATGCTGACTAGAAAGGCTATAACATAAAAAAGATTTGACAATTTGCATATGTTACACAGTATATACATTTACATAAACATCTCTTCACATAAAGCAGATCATATAACTCGTTTTTAATGATCAGACCTCTTAAATAAATAAGAAAGACGTAACACCTGATGAAATTCACCCGTTTTCAGCCACTTGATACAATAATCTTTAGCCTTTGGGTTTATTCCTTTACTTACATAGAACAATTATCCTGACTGTGCAAAGATGATTATTGAGAATGGCAGATAACAAAACGCGTCTGGTTTCCCGCAAGATTTTCCTAGAGAGTGAGCTATGGGTTCAGTGGATATTGTAGAGTAAATGCTATGAAAACATAAAGATAATGTGCAGGAAAGGAAATGACCTTCAAGGACAAAGCACGGCAGTAACAAAGTATTCTACCAGTATTCTAATAAATTCATTATGTCAGTAGAGAAAGCTGTACTTCATTTTAGCAATGTTCAAAACAAAGAAAATCTATCTATCTATCTATCTATCTATCTATCTATCTATCTATCTATCTATCTATCTATCTATCTATCTATCTATCTAATATCTATCTATCTATCTATCTATCTATCTATCTATCTATCTATCTATCTATCTATCTATCTAATATCTATCTATCTATCTATCTATCTATCTATCTATCTATCTATCTATCTATCTATCTATCTATCTATCTAATATCTATCTATCTATCTATCTAATATCTATCTATCTATCTATCTATCTATCTATCTATCTATCTATCTATCTATCTATCTATCTATCTATCTAATATCTATCTATCTATCTATCTATCTATCTATCTATCTATCTATCTATCTATCTATCTATCTATCTATCTATCTATCTATCTATCTATCTCATATCTATCTATCTATCTATCTATCTATCTATCTATCTATCTATCTATCTATCTATCTATCTATCTATCTATCTATCTATCTATCTATCTACTATCATCATATATCTCTCTCTCTCTCTCTCTCTCTCTCTCTCTCTCTCTCTCTCTCTCTCTGTCTATCCACATGTCCTTCTCAATGAATTAGAATATCATCAAAAAGTTAATTTATTTCAGTGATTCAATTCAACAAGTGAAACTCATATATTCTATGGATTCATTACACACAGGGGGATCTATTTACAGCATTTTTTTCGTTTAATGTTGATGATTATGGGAACAGTTAATGAAAACCCAAAATTTAGTGTCTCAGAAAATTAGAATATTATATAAGCCCAATTTCAAAAAATGATTTTTAATACCGAAATGTTGTCCTACTGAAAAGTATGTCCAGTATCTGCCCTCGGTACTTGGTCGGGGCTCCTGTTGCATGAATTACTGCATCAATGCGGCGTGGCATGGAGGCGATCAGCCTGTGGCACTGCTGTGGTGTTCTCGATGCGGCGTGGCATAGATTCAATCAGCCTGTGGCTCTGCTGAGGTGTTATCAATGCGGTGTGGCATGGAGATCATCAGCCTGTGGCACTGCTGAGGGGTTATCAATGCGGCGTGGCATGGAGGCGATCAGCCTGTGGCACTGCTGAGGTGTTATCAATGCGGCATGGCATGGAGGTGATCAGCCTGTGGCACTGCTGAGGTGTTATCGATGCAGCGTGGCATGGAGGCGATCAGCCTGTGGCACTGCTGAGGTGTTATGGAAGCCCAGGTTGCTTTGATAGTGGCCTTCAGCTCGTCTGCATTGTTGGGTCTGGTCTTTCATCTTCCTCTTGACAATACCCTATAGATTCTCTATGGGTCCTGCTGGAAAATGAAATCCACATCTCCATAAAGCTTGTCAGCAGAGGGAAGCATAAAGTGCTGGGAAATGTCCCGGTAGACGCTGCGCTGACTCTGGACTTGATATAACACAGTGGGCCAACACCAGCAGATGACATGGCCCCCAAACCATCACTGACTGTGGAAGCTTCACACTGGACCGCAAGACACTTAGATTGATGTCTCCCCACTCATCCTTCAGACTTTGGGACCTTGATTTCCAAATGAAATGCAAAATTTACTTTCATCTGAAAACAGGACTTTGGACACTGAGCAACAGACCAGTCCTTTTTCTCCTTAGCCCCGGTAAGACGCTTCTGACATTGTCTCAAGGAATGCGACAGTTTTCTCCCATGTCCTGGATACGTCTGTGTGTGGTACCTGTTGAAGCACTGACTCCAGCCGCAGTCCACTCCTTGTGAAACTCCTCCACATTCTTGAATGGCCTTTTCTCGACAATGCTTTCAAAGCTGCGGTTATCCCTGTTGCTTGTGCACCTTTTCTACCACACTTTTTCCTTCCTGTCAACTTTCCATTAATATGCTTGGATACAGCACTCTGTGTACAGCCAGCTTCTTTAGCAATTGTCCTTGTGCAGGGTGTCAATCACTGTCTTCTGGACAACTGTCAAGTCAGCATCTTCCCCATGATTGTGTAGCCTTCTGAACCAGACTGTTGGACCCTTTAAAGGCTTAGGAAACCTTTGCAGGTGTTTTGTGTTGATTCGCTGATTAGAGTGACACCATGAGTCTACAATCTACAACATTTACCCAATATTCTAATTTTCTGAGAGACTAAATTCTGGTTTTCATTAACTGTTACCATAATCATCAACGTTCTAAGAAACAAATGCTGGAAATAGATCACTCTGTGTGTAATATATCTATATAATATATGAGTTTCACTTTTTGTATTGAATTACTGATTTTTTATTTATTTTTATTTTTAGATGATATTCTAATTCATTGAGATGGACCTCTATCTATCTATCTATCTATCTATCTATCTATCTATCTATCTATCTATCTATCTATCTATCTATCTATCTATCTATCTATCTATCTATCTATCTATCTATCTATCTATCTATGTCTAAGATAAATCGTAGTCACTTCTCATTTCATCAGTGCCCTCTGCTTGCAACCGCAGACCTGCTGCTCTACTTTGCAGCTCTTATCCTTTCTTCTGCTGTCCACGTTATCAGTGCTGGTCCATCTGAGGGCAGGGTAGGTGGTGGGGGCGTATCTCAGACTTGTTAGACAACGCTCTCAAAATGCAAGTTTGAGACAGCGACGGCCATCTTGGTGACCGGACAACGCGGACAGAAATGCGGGAAAGGAGCCAGAAAGAAGCAGGAGAAGGCCACCAGGTGTGTTAACTTTAATTTAGCAGTTTATAGTTAATTTTTTGTTTTTGAAGGTCACTTTAAGGTACATCCTAGTTTGACGCTTTGTTCCTGATCATATCCCTGACCATGACCTTAGCAATGATCTTGACCCTGAACTTGACCTTAGCTTTGTTTTGGATTTAGCTTATGCTTTGCTCCTTGGATTTGTCACCATGTACCTGTTCTCCTACTCCTGATTCTGATTCTTGGCCTTTCTCTGACTATTATACCCGTCTCATGCTCAGGCTACTCTACAAATACTTTAGCGCACTTAGTGTTAATTGGTTTTATTTTTGGGGGACCACAAACCAGGATTTTGCAGGGTTTAAGGGTGAAAAACAGTTGGATTTCTAAGACTCCACAGTTAGTAGTCCATGAAACCCAATCTGAAAAGACACAAAAATAATACACCAGAAAAAAATACGAAATGGGGAAACAGCAGACATATTGATGGACTCAAACTGCTTCAAACTCAACGTCTAAAGCAAGGAAAAGAAAATCGTAAAAAATAAATTGCAGCAATAATGTGATTGTGAGATACATCCCAATTTATCAAGCGCCAAACCAATTACGGCTTAGAGAATTCACATTCCTGTAAGAACCATAACATAGAAGTTTGGTAGTAGCCTTAACCATCACATTAGAATATGTTCTCCTAACCCTGACTGCAAGCATGGTATATTCACATCTAACTGAGGGGCATCTTTGCCTATTTTAATTAAATAACGACCACAACACACTTATACATTTTTTGCTGGATGGTGATCGGCCACAGCTTTTATTAAATTTCTCAACAAAACCGCTTAGCGGCAAACCAGTATTATCCGCATAGCTATGAAGCGTTATGACTTCCGCCAGACTCCCGACAGGCAAGTCCCCCCTCGTAGCTCCTCATCACACCATTGAGATCTCAAAACCGCCACCAAGGAGTCCTTGTATACCTACACAGGATTCCGACCCCCACCCAGCAAAAAGAGTGCCTTCTCTACACCTTCCTGTAAACCGCTAAGGAAGATGTTGAGACCTATATCGTAAAGGTGTACCCGGTTAGGTCTCATAAGTCCACTGTTTTCACCCTCTAGCTGATGTATAACTACCCCAGAGCGAGACCGAATGAATCTGGAAATGCGGGTGTTGATGGTACGTGTAGCCTGTTCCACCACATCTGCATCTCGTGCGCCTTGCCATACCACAATAGGGACTATTTCCGACCAGACAAGGATCATTTCTGGAAAAAATTAGGCAAACCGCTCCATGTCAGAGCGCATTAGCGTCATCAGCTCAGCCATCCGCATGAAACAAATATCATTGCCCCCTACGTGTATAACTAAAATGACCAGGCCGGTGACCCCTCTACTCAGATTTACCACCTCAGGTAGCACTGGACACCGCCTCAAACCCCGGATTCCTCTCCAGGAAACGTTAACATCACAGATACCCAGAGCACGGCCTCCAGGCCTACATTCGGCTCTCTGTGCTGCCCAAAATATATAGAAATGCCCAAGCATCCATACCGTGAGCTTTTAGTGATCTAAATAAAAGGAACGGAGTTGTAACAGATTGAATGTAAACAATTATAGGTAGTAGGTAACAAGTCAGTACTATAAATTATAACAACAGAGTGTATGAACAAATAAGTATTATAAAAATTATAACAACACATCAGGGCTTATATATCTTGCAAAACATGCCGAGCCCCACTGTCCTATTTGCTGAACCTCAGCATCTGTAAGTCCTGCCCTGGTGGCCTCAGTGGCTGCCCTGATTCTAAATGAATGAGTGCCAAACTGTTTTGGAGGCACGCCACACAGCACTAAGCATCGTGTGAAAATGGCTCTAAATTGATAAATGGTAAGGGGTGTCCCATCCATATGTATTAAAAACTGCGGGAGTTGAGGGCGAATGTGGCAATAGGCCATGAGTGAACGAACAGGGCAAACCATGCCCGGGACTGTTCGTAACGGTATTCAAACCCCATACCCAAAATTGTCCGTTTTTACCTACCCAGGAGAGACAACGCAGACACACTTCGGGACTCTGTCTATATTGTGGCCTCGGAGGCCATCTTGTGCGTCTGTGTCCCCAAAAGCCCCAAAGCCTAGGGTTGATAGGAGAGACAACCTTTGTTAAAGAAGGACTTCCGTCTAAATTGTCCATACACGTGACCATAGTGTCCGACGAGAAAACGCATCGGGTCTCTGCGTATCTGGACTTTGGATCCGCTGCTAATTTCATTCGTGGAGACCTGGTGGATCTTCTCCAATTGCCCACAACCTCTATGGAGAGGCCGTTGATGGTTGCATCAGTAAATGGACTACCTCTGCCAGATCCAGTTATAGCTGTGACCAAGCTGCTGAGGCTCCAAGTGGGAGCTCTCCACTCCGAGCTTCTATCGTTCTTTGTCTTGTCCAAGGCCGTTAACCCCGTGCTGCTGGGCCTGCCATGGCTCCGACTACATGCCCCAGTCGTGGACTGGAACTCTGGAGAGGTTCTCCTGTGGGGCCCCGGGTGTCACAACCGTTGCCTGCTACAGATTCGTTCGGCTCAGCCTCTCTGCCCCGGTCATTGGCAGGATTGCCTGGTCATTACGCTGCATTTTCGGACAACTTTAGCAAAAGGGAGGCGGAGAAGCTGCCCCCACAATGGGCGTATGACTGTCCTATCGAGCTGATTCCTGGTGCATCCCTTCCCCATGGTAGGGTATATTCTCTCTCCCTGCCAGAGACTTCGTCCATGTCCACCTATGTTAAGGAGAACATGGAGAGGGGCTTCATACGGAAGTCTTCCTCCCCGGCAGGAGCCGGGTTCTTCTTTGTCAAGAAAAAGGATCGTTCCTTGCGTCCTTGTAATGACTAGCGGGGTCTCAACCAGATCACGGTAAAAAACAAGTATCCGTTGCCACTGATCTCAGAACTGTTTGATCGTATACGTGGTGCCAAGATTTTTCCAAACTAGACCTGTGTGGGGCTTACAACCTAATCCGGATTCGCCAGGGTGACGAATGGAAGACTGCATTTAACACCCATGATGGACACTATTGATATCTAGTAATGCTCTTGGCCCTCTGTAATGCTCCCGCGGTCTTCCAGGAGTTTGTTAATTACATCTTCCGTGACCTCCTCTATGTTTATGTTGTGGTCTATCTTGATGACATCTTGATTTTTTTCCAGATCCTATGACTCATCAGAGACATGTCCGTCAAGTTTTGCTACAGTTAAGGGAGAATCGTCTGTACGCCAAGTTGTAGAAGTGCGTGTTTGAGAAGAATGCCCTACCCTTCCTGGGCTACATTGTCTCGAATAGAGGTCTCAAGATGGATCCTGAAAAGGTCAAATCCATCCTGGAATGCCCTCAAGGCTTGTGGGCCATACGGCGCTTTCTGGCATTCGCCAATTTTTACAGACAGTTCATTTCAAACTTCTCCTCACTGACTTCTCCTATCTCTGACCTCACCAAGAAAGGCATGAACGCCAAGGTATGGACTCCTGGGGCAAAGTCTGCATTCAATAGCCTGAAGAGTGGCTTTACGTCAGCCTCTATCCTCCATCATCCAGATGTTTCTCGACAGTTCTCGTTGGAGGTGGACGCTTCATCCGTCGGTGCTGGTGCACTCCTGTTCCAGAGAGGTTCCAAGGGCAAGTCTATAGTATGTGGATATTTCTCTAAGCTCTTCTCTTCCGCAGAACGCAACTACTCGATTCGGGATCAGGAGTTACTAGCCATCAAATTGGCTCTGGAGGAGTGGAGACATCTACTAGAGGGCGCAACTCCCCCATCCTGATTTTTACGGACCAGAAGAATCTCACCTATCTCCAGACGGCCCAACGGCTGAACCCTCATCAGGCCAGGTGGTCGTTGTTCTTTACCAGGTTCCAGTTTGAGCTCCATTATCGCCGGCCAACAAGAATGTGAGGGCCGATGCCTTGTCCAGGTCTTTCGAGACAGAAGACACCATGGAGATTCCACGGAAGATTATTGATCTGTCTTGCATTGTCTCTGTCAACCCCTTGCAAGTTAAAGACATCCCTCCAGGGAGGACCTTTGTGCGCCTGGCTGACAGAGGAAGGATCCTCCGCTGGGGACACTGCTCTAGACTGGCAGGTCTCGCGGGTACCTGTAAGACCCGAGACCTGATTGCCCGTCAATTCTGGTGGCCCACGCTGCCCAAAGACATTATGGCCTTTGTTTCTTCCTGCTCAGTGTGTGCAGCTAACAGGGTCGCTCACTCCAGACCTGCTGGTCTGCTCCAGCCACTGCCAATGCCTGATGCTCTTTGGCAGCATATAGCTATGGACTTTATTACTGACCTGCCTCTCTCTACTGGATGCAGTACTGTCTGGGTGGTGGTGGATCGATTTTCGAAAATGGCCCACTTCATTCCTCTGACCGTTCTTCCTTCTGCTCCTCAACTGGCCAAGTTTTTCATCCAAAACATCTTCTGCCTGTACGGCTTGCAGTAGCATATTGTGTCTGATGGGGGGGGGGGTTCAGTTCACCTCGAAGTTCTGGAGAGCCCTCTGCAGATTCCTCGGTGTGAAGTTGGACTTTTCCTCAGCCTACCATCCTTAGTCCAATGGTCAGGTCGAGAGGATCAATCAGATCTTGGCGAACTACTTATGCCACTTCATCTCCAAGCAGCATAACGACTGGGTGCAGCTGCTTCCGTGGGCTGAATTCTCATACAATAATCACACCAGCGAGTTCACAAGGAATACACCGTTCTTCATTGTCTATGGCCAACACCCACGAATTCCTCTCCCGGTGCCTGATACGTCCGAGGTACCAGCAGCCTACACTGCTTTTAGGGACTTTCTGCAGATCTGGCAGCAGACTCGATCCTCCATCCTACTGGCAGTCGACCGCATGAAACGGAAGGCAGACACAAGGAGAAGAGAACCTCCTCAATTTCTCCCTGGCACAAAGGTCTGGCTGTCCTCTAGGAATATCCGACTGAGGGTGCCATCATACAAATTTGCTCCCAGGCTCCTTGGACCCTTCGAGATTCTACAGCAGATCAACCCTGTCGCCTACAAGCTTCGGCTGCCTCCTACCCTCAAGATCCCCAACTCCTTCCATGTCTCCCTCCTGAAGCCGGTGGTTCTGAACCGCTATACCAAGACTCCTAGCCCTGCGGTTGGCTTCAGCGGCCCTTCAGACACCTTCGAGGTTAGGGAGATCTTGGACACCAAGAAAGTAAGAGGAAAGACTTTTTATTTGGTGGATTGGAGGGGGTTTGGTCCTGAAGAGAGGTCCTGGCAGCCAGAGGAGAACCTCAATGTGCCTACCCTTCTGAAGAAGTTTCTCTCTCGCTCTGTTCCCAAGAGGAGGGGCGTAAGAGGGGGGATACTGTCATGTCAATGGCCGCGGGCCGTCAGGCTCACTCACCTCCTGACGGCCGCAGCCATGGGTCTGCGAGCGCTGGCCCCAGTCTCCTCCTCAGGAGACGCCAGCACTCACTTCCGCTTATCTCGGCCGGGTCGCGTAGGGTGCGCGCGCACGCTCGTGCCCGGTCTTAAAGGGCCAGCGCGTGCACCTGAAGTTAATGTAAAATTAGCCCATGAGCACCCTGGACTATAAGAAGGGCTCAGACCCTTTCTCCCATGCCTGAGCATTGTTGTCGTGCCCTAAGTTTGTCTAAGCATATGGCCTTCTAGTGTTTTCCAGTTCCCAGTGTTCCCCGTTCCTGTACCTGTATCCTGTATCCCGTGGTACCTGGTCAAGTGCCGTGCTAAGCTGTAGTCGTGCTGTGCTGTATTCCACGCCTGTCCTGCTACACCACACCTGACGTCTGCCTGCTGCCTAAGTCCCAGCCAAGCCTGTAATTGCTAATGTCCGAGCTGCCACAGGTACACTATACGAACTATAGACTGTGACATGAGTCCTGTTGGCCAGCTGCCATACCGTCAAGGTAGTACGGCACAGTGGGTCCATGCACCCAACGTGACAGCATGGATGTCAGGCCAGATCCCACTTTAAATGGGTGACCATGCCCAACGTTATCTGCTCATGCGTGGCTGGGGGTTGGGAAGCTGTGGTCGCCAGTAGTAGATGGTTGCTGGCGCAAGAAGTAAGTAACAACATCTTTCCTTCCAGGGATTATAAAGACAGTGGACAAATGAAAAATAAATCAAATCCTCAAAGCTTAAAAGCTATTTTTGGAACTATCACAATGGGACGTGTTTCTTAAATTGAATTACGTGTTAAACTAGGTGTGAGGATGACCGCCAAGCCAATAAAATGTGGTTGTCAAGTAGCATTGAATCCTTAAAAACATTGTCAAGAACTTAGATGATATCTGCAAACCAGAATGTTTACTGTCTGCATCGCAGGAGAAAATAATCCTAGCATATACTTGTTTCTTCTAGCAAAGGGTAGTTGTACGTGAATGCATAGGGATAATGCACACTGTGTTCCTATGAACTTCTTATGTGTTTTATCATAGTCAAAATAGTCAAGGCAAAATACCTCTATGAAGAAAGTATGATGCCCCTGGTTTCCACATATAGATCAGCCGATGAAACACGGGTCCAATACCCGAAACGTCCCCTTAACCTTAATGTACTGATACACAGCAGTGTTTTGTGTTATTTAGGATTGGATTAGGATTAGGAATTTAAAAAAAATCCCTTGAAGCACATCACCTGCATTGGAGTTCTATCCCATGTTTCTACGTTTTAGATTTTATTGGTTGGAAGGAGACCCCAATTGAAGTTTTTAAAAATTGTTTTGCTGCAAAGGAATCTGGCAGCAAGTGTTCAATTTCCCTGCAGCACCTCCACAGGATAAATGAAGCATTACATTGTTGCCAGCGAAGTCAATAAGCTATCAGAGTAAAGAACAGACTTTTTCTATGGATAAGAAAAGACATTCATAGTGTAAACTCAAGTTTGGTCACTAAAACTTTCCTTGTATTTTTTAATTTTTTGTAACTTTATAGGTGCTCTTCTTTTTGGACAATCCCTACTTATTATAAATGTCCCTTGACAATAAGCTCATCACGAAGTCCCCCTACTGGGAATCCCAGCAATCTGTTGTAATCTGTCGGGAAACCTGGCAGTAAGTGTGCAATTTTGCTGCAGCGCCACCAGAGGAGAGATTAAGTATTGCACAGTCTTCATTCAAACCAATAAGTTGTCAGTGTAATACAGGACAGGACAGGTCCTCCGGAAACAAAACTTGTAACCGCTCTCCACTCTAACCAGGAGACCCCCTCTATTAACTCAGAATTCCCTAAAAGGGAATTAGAAAATGGATTTTATAAACTGATCAACCCCTTTAATAACAACTTGGTAAAGTAGTTTAATAGCAAGTAATAAAAGAATAAATGGCAACTATTTCTCACCCGCTTCTTGACCGTCTGCAATAATAGTAGAAGCTGCCGTGTCACATAAGAATTATTTTATTTTAACATCACAAAGTCGGCTTTGTTCCTGGGCTGAATAGCGAGCATCTCAGCCTGTTCCCTTTGAATGAAGCCACAGCCTCAAGCATCGGCATGAAGCTTCACATGTGGTTCCCATTTCATATCCTGAAAAGTAATTGTCATAGCAACAGAACTTTTTTTTGTACTATAGGAAGAAACATTTCAGGGTTGGAGAGATAATGTCTCTGCAAATGGAAATTATTGTCAAGGTGAAGTGACCTTAGTACTTTCACGTCAAGACTTGAGGGAAACACAACTTTATTTGCATTTGGTTTACTACAAAAAGATCAAATGAAATGACAAACATTATTAAATGTCAAATTAAAAATAAATAGAAACAATTTAGTGAAAGGTCGAAAAATTCTATGTTTGACTCTCAGAATGATGGTAACAAATGAGTATGTACCATAGAGAAATCCCTGAGGTTGTGGAGTAGTCAAACTGATTCTATGCCCGTGCCACATAGGTTACCCCAAGATCTGGAGGAAGGCAAAGCCATCCTTGAATAACATAGACCAATTTGCCATATTTATCAGCCCTGAAGAGGCAAAAGAAAGAATCAATGGACTCCCCTGTCCCAGCATCATAAAAGGGACCTTCTCATCGATGTATGTCTCCAGTCGGCAGGCTGTCCTAGCTCATGGCATGGCCAAGCGTCCTCACATCCTTATCTAAAGTTCTGATTATGTCATAGGATGATCTATCATCATGAACATCTGAGGATTCGATTGACCATTAATTATGTAGGTATAGCCCTATGGACAGTGTGACACTAGATTACTACTGGTTGATCTGGTTCAGTCACAATCACAACCGTGCATTTGGTAAAATGTTGGTCTAGATCTGTTAATATATAAATGGACATTCTGTGTAAAATAGTCCTGACTAATTCACAATTAAATAGTGCTGTATCTAAGATACATAGAGTATGTCTTTTGGTTTTATTCAGGTCGAAAGTTTACTCAGACATAATCTGCTCATTAGTATCTGAATGGGTTTCCTCCTAAATTTCTGGCTTCTGACAGAACTGGTAAGAGTGTGTAAGAGTGTTCAAATGTATGTAGTGGGATACCTGCCATCAAGTTAGGCCATGTTTTTGGGTCCATGATAAGTTAATTGGTTCGGAAACCCAGATTTTCAATCCAATTCAAATATTTTTCCAAGTAACACATTGATGGTCTATCCTAAGAATAGGCCATCAATATGTGATTGATTGGGGTTTGACCTCAGGGATTTCCAACGATCAGCAGAATGAAGGGGCCCTTCAATGTTCATATAGGCAAAGTGGTAAAGTGTTGTGTACGTACTGCATCTCAGCCGCATTCACTTGCAGTAACTGGCGATATTGAACGGATTTGTTTTGCTTATCCCTGTAGTCAGACCTCACATTGATGGGGTTTTCTAAGGTTAGACCATCAATGTGTCTTCCTGGAAACCCCTTTAACCCCTTAACGACCGCCCACCATATTTTGACGGCAGGCGGCGCAGGTTATTAGTCTACAGCGACGTCTTTTGGCATTGCTGTAGAAGAGGCTGATGAGCGCTCATCATCTAAGCAGGAGCTGTAACTAACAGCTCCCGATCTTAGAGCAGCCTGCTAAATACAGCTGGGGTTGGAAAACATTTGGACCCCAGCTGTTTAACCTTTTAATCGCCGCGGTCCGTGACCTAAGGGAACTCCCCTCTTTGATCGCGTCACTGGAAACCCAGTGATGTGATCAAAGAGCAGGGAATCCCTCTGCAGTCAGCCCTAGGGACCTACAAAGGGCCCCAGAGCTGTCTGTTCAGTTTGCCTGCTGTTAGGGCACACTATGTGATGCCCTAACAGCAGCCTGTGCATAGTAAGTGACACAGTATAATGTATTAAAATACAAGTGTATGCTAATACATTATAAGTAAGAAAAAAATAGAGCTGTAAATAAAGTTATCCCTTAATGGGATTAAAAATAAGTAACAAAAAATATAAAATAATAAAAAAGAATGTCCCCCAAAAAAAGTAATTATTTTGCATAAAATATATTTTATTGCCCCTACATTAAATAAAAACAAAAAACCTAGACATATTAGGTATCTAAAAGACCGCAATAACCTGAAGAATTAAACTAATAGGTTATTTAGCGTGAAACGTGAACAGTATAAAAAATAAACAAGAAAAACGATGCAGAGAATCGCTTTTTTCCTATATTCACACAGTAAAAATAAAATTTTCCTACCCCCAAACTGTGAAAAAAACTATTACAATTTCTCCTGCATAAAAGAAGGGCCCATGCGGCCACGTCAATGGAAAAATAAAAAAAGTTATGGCTGCTGAAAGGCAGAGAGGTAAGAACTGAAAAATGTAGCTGCTCATTGAGGGGTTAAAGATGGATGCCATTGTTGTGACATGATGGGACTTCAGTTTTGCCTGTATGCATGGCAGACACTGTAGAGACTACAACGCCCCACAGTCCTGACGATTTTGGGGGAAAGGGGCCGTGGTAGGGCATGAAGCATGACCATGTGCCAATGCATTATGGTCCTGCATTTCTGACACAACTGTTTTTGTTCTTGTTGTTGTTTTTTTTTCTTCAATGATTCTTACCTTTTAGTTTTACTTTTTTTTTTGTTCGTTTTTTTGCTTGTTTTTTTAAATCCTAAATTATATTAAATTAAATATTAAAAAATAAAATTAGCTGTAATAAATTAGCTAATAAAACTATATTAGTAGAACCAATATTACATAAAGTTTTGTTTTATAAAATAAATTCTTCAGTATGAGTCTGTATCTTTTTGTTTCAGGCACGTCAGGACACTTGATGCGGATTCCTCCATCTTAAGGTATCTCCTTCACTAAACATATTCATCAGGATAGAAGCCCCGCGGGCACATTCATTGCTAGTTCCTTACAATATCATCATAAATTATATAAACACATGTTCTCCCTTTGTATTCTGTGGATTTATTCCCTCTGATTTACTCACATATTGAAAATATTGTAAAAAATTAATCCTTGGAGACACGGCAAACTCAGTGAATCAGACTCCATAAGAGAAGACATAAATAAAGCTCAGAATCGTTTTGTAAGCGTAAAAGGCTGAGAAAACTTGTATGGCAGAAATCAATGAACACCCTACAAATTATCTACCTTGGAATTCTGTTTTTTTTTCTTTTTTTGTGGTAATAGGACATGTAAAATTTTGTATCATTGATAATTAAAGTGATATTTATTATAATACTAAGACTAGGGCTGCACGGCAATACCACGACTCGTGAGAAACCTCAATGTTTCTCTATGAGGAAAAACGACGATTGTCGCAAGAATCACTTGGGAAGTCCTTATTACTGCTTAGTCCCAGGTTACACTGAGCTTTTTTGTCATTCAAAGATTTTTATTATATTATAAAGAACAAAGACGAAAAATACAAACATTGCCATTGAGGAACATATTAAGGGTATCAGCTATCGCAAGTGCACATGTGGTCATGAGATAGCAAGAAATATACTATACAGGTTTGGAAACTCATAAGGAGATGAGCATTTATAAAGAAGATCATTCAAGAAAAATTATTATTTCAGACCCAGCATAGATGGTACCAGGGAGCTCAATCGGCATGTCATCGCTGCCACTGCCTGCCACTATTTACTTACCTTGCTCTCGACGGCTTCCTGTCCCGCACCGCTTCTCTGTCCTGGACAGCCTCCCACGCGCCGCTGCTCCCTATGTTGGCGTCTAGGCAGTGGCGTAACTACCGCTATGGCCGGAGGCTCCGCTAGCAGCCGCTTTGGCTGCTACAGCGGGATGCCACAGAAGGGGTTGTTCCTACAAAAGACATGCATCCCCTATCCACAGGATAGGGGATGCATGTGTGATCGCTGGGACGCCCAGCGAGAAGGAGTACGGGGGATCGAAAGTCCCTCGAAGTTCTCCATGACAAACCTCGGACTTCCGGGGTCTGTCGGCAGCTCCATTGAAATGACTTGTGCACAGGTTGCGCTTGTGCGTAACTAGCGCTCCTTTCATTTTTGTTGAACTGCGCAGACCCTGGAAGTCCGAGGTTCGTCATGGAGAACTTCGAGGGACTTTCGGTCCCCCGTTCTCCTTATCGCTGCCAGCGATCACACATGTATCCCCTATCCTGTGGATAGGGTATACATCCCTTTTGTAGGACAAACTATAGGCCGTTTTTTTTGGGGGGTGGGGGGTCTATATGGCGTTATCTACAGGGGGGTCTGTATGGCGTTATCTACAGGGGGTGCTGTATGGCGTTATCTACAGGGGGGTCTGTATGTCGTTATCTACAGGGGGGTTGTATGGCGTTATCTACAGTGGGGTCTGTATGTCGTTATCTACAGGGGGTTTGTATGGCGTTATCTACAGGGGGTTGTATGGCGTTATCTACAGGGGAGGCTGTATGATGCTATCTATAGGGGGCACTGTGTTGCGGAATCTATAGGGAGGCACTATCTACAAGGGGGGTTGTGTGATACCCAGGGGAGGGGAGCCCCCAGTCAAAATTTTGCTATGGGGCCCAGTCTTTCCTAGTTACGCCCCTGCGTCTAGGTCATAGTGTGCGCACAAGCTGGCTCTTTCTTTCTTAAAGGGTCAGCGCGTGCCAAAATTCTTACCCTGTTTTCCTGGAAATTTAAGGTCCTCCCTCTTCTTCTTTCTTTGCAGAGCAATTTAGCTCAGCCTGTGTTCCTTGTACTCCAAGAAGTTCTACTGCCATCTATTGTTTGGATTCCCATGTTTGACCTCTGCTTGTACTTGACCATCCGTGCCTGCCGCCTGCCCTGACCTTTTGCTATAATACCGGTGAAAAACATCTGCAGCTTGCCCTGACCTTTTGCCATACCAGAATATGCAACACCTGTTACGTCATATGTCACCAAGGGAGACTACTCTGGGGGTAGCGACCTGGGGTTCCCCTGCAGCGAAGTCCAAATTCCTGTACACGGGTTAAAGGGTGACAACCAGGAGTTCCCTTAGATTCCGCTCTCTGAAGTAGCCCCAAGTCAAATCCCTTGGTGATAAGGTTCACACTGCCCCCTGCTGGATCAGTGACAGCCAATTCTACAAACTCCGTGTTAGTATACATACGTTTGTAGTCCAACAGGGGTCGATTTCAGTTAACGTTTGGAACGGCGGCGATAACAAAAATGAACCGGATGAAAGCCTTCTAAGAGTGTTGGAGTATGAAAGAAAACTTCAAGTATATCCTAAAAAGATAAAAAAACACAGAGAGGGGGAAGGGAGAGACCTTGGAGGACATGGAGGGGAGGGACAGCGGGTCCCATTAAATAGTTGGGATGTGGAGAGGTGTCGAAGAAGAGTATAAGATAGTGAATAGTCAGATGGTCAGTACACTAGGGTGCGGTAAGTGCGAGATTATTGGAAGATAGACCACTGAACAGTAACAGTGGGTTTTTGTCTTAATATGGTACCAAAAGTGACCAAAAGGGTCTTTAAAAGTGACCAAAAGGGTCTTTAACAGTGTCTACTGGTTTAGAAAACAAATGTTCCAATACTTTATTAGTGAATTGTGAGATAATTCATTCAGGAGTGCCTCAGTCTCTGGAGGACCCTACATGTCCCTGATTTCAATGGGCACCATGTAATGCTTAGTTTCTCCTGTGGTGCTGCTGCAGAGGAATTGAACACCTGCTATAAGTTTCTCCAACAGATTACAGCTGATCTGAGGGTCTCTTCACCTGTGGTCAGATTCAGTGGCGGACACAGACTGCAAAAGGCCCCTGTGCAGATAATGTGCCAGGGCCCCCCCCCCCCCCACCCCGCAAACTTCTCATGGCCGACGGTCCGCTTTCAGCTGCATCGCTGGGTCTCCTAAGTGACCCAACAATGCAGCACTAGCAGCCGGGGCGTCACTAAGGCTGGGTTCACACACACACTATTTACGGACGTAATTTGGGCGTTTTAGCATTGAATTACATCCGAAAATGCGGCTCAAAAGCGTCGGAAAACATCTGCCCATTCATTTGAATGGGTCTTACGATGTTCTGTGCCGATGGTCATTTTTTTTTACGCGCCGCTGTCGAAAGGCGGCGCGTAAAAAACTGCCTGTCACTTCTTCAGATGTAAATGGAGCCGTTTTCCATGGACTCCATGGAAAACCAGCTTCAATTACTTCCGTAGTGGACGCAGCAAAAGACGCCTGCACATGCCATTACGGCTGAAATTACGGTGCTGTTTTCTCCTGAAAACAGCACAGTAATTTCAGCCGTAACAGACGCTGCCGTGTGAACATACCCTCAGGGCTTAAAATGTCCGGGAAATAGCCCCAATACATATGTGTCCGCCCCCAAAAAAAGTGTGTGTATAGGAGACAGCATAGCATATCTATAGCACTACGACCCTATAAACTATGGATAGGATTAGATACAGTGGCTGAGCAGACAGTATCACACATGATAGGATTAGATACAGTGGCTCAGAAGGCAGTATCACACATGATAGGATTAGATACACAGCTCAGCAGACAGTATCACACATGATAGGATTAGATACAGTGGCCCAGCAGACAGTATCACACATGATAGGATTAGATACAGTGGCTCAGCAGACAGTACCACACATGATAGGATTAGATACAGTGGCTCAGCAGACAGTACCACACATGATAGGATTAGATACAGTGGCTCAGCAGACAGTATCACACATGATAGGATTAGATACAGTGGCTCAGCAGACAGTACCACACATTATAGGATTAGATACAGTGGCTCAGCAGACAGTATCACACATGATAGGATTAGATACAGTGGCTCAGCAGACAGTATCACACATGATCGGATTAGATATAGGGCCCAGCACAGTATCATACATGATTGGATTAGATACACAGCTCAGCAGACTGTATCACACATGATAGGATTAGATACAGGGCCCAGCTCGCTGACATTGCGGCTCCAGCGCTGGACCCAGGAAAGGTAAGAATAATAATTTTGCTTCTTTATGTGTTACTGATTATTTTTGTGTGTTTGTGTTTTTTTTACAGGTTCGGTTGTTGGACTTCGGATACGAGGACTTCAATGACGGCGTTTTTTTTATTCTCAATAAAATGGTTAATGAGGGTTGTGTTTTTATTTCAATAAAAAAAATTTCTATGTGCTTGTATCTTTTTAAACTTTATTATCACCGCCTTAGTAATGGCCGCTGGCTGATTGACAACCTCCATTACTAAGGCGAGGCTTAATGTTAGCCGGTGCAGAGTCTACACTAACCCCCATTATTACCCCGGTACCCACCGCCACCAGGGGTACTGGGAAGAGCCGGGTACAAACCAGTACCCGACCAGCTGTAGTGACGGGCAGGCACCGGGGTGGCCGCAGGCTGGTAGTATTAGGCTGGGGAAGGCCAAAAACAGTGGCCCTTCCCACCCTTGTAATGCTGCCTGCTGCTGCTGTGTTGTATCTGGCTGGTTATGAAAATTGGGGGGGACCCGACATCGTTCTTTCCAATTATTTTTTTAAATGACGTGGCGTCCCCCCCATTTTCATAACCAGCCAGATACAATAAAGCAGCAGCAGCCTAGCATCACCAGGGTAGGAAGGGCCACTGTATCTGGCCTTTCCCCTCCTGATAATACCAGCCTGCGGCCACCCCAGTGGCCGACCATCACTACAGATGGTCAGGTACTGGATCGTACCCGGCTCTTCCCAGCACCCCTGGTGGCGGTGGGTACCGGGGTAATAAAGGGGGTTAGTGTTAGCCTCTGCACCGGCTAACACTAAGCCCTGCCTTAGCAATGGATGCTGTCAATCAGCCGGCGGCCATTACTAAGGCGGTAGTAATATAGTTTAAAAAAAACCACAAAGACATAGAAAAAATATTTTATTGAAATAAAAAAAAAAAACACAACCCTCATTAACCATTTTATTAATAAAAAAAAAAGCTGTCATCGAAGTAGTCCTGGAATCCGCCGTAGTCCAACGACCGAACCTGTAAGAAAACACACAAAAAATGATTAGTAACACATGTGTTAGGGTATGTGCACACACACTAATTACGTCCGGAATTGACGGACGTATTTCGGCCGCAAGTACCGGACCGAACACACTGCAGGGAGCCGGGCTCCTAGCATCATAGTTATGTACGACGCTAGGAGTCCCTGCCTCGCTGCCGGACAACTGTCCGGTACTGAAAACATGATTACAGTACAGGACAGTTGTCCCACAGCGAGGCAGGGACTCCTAGCGTCGTACATAAGTACGACGCTAGGAGCCCGGCTCCCTGCAGTGTGTTCGGTCCGGTACTTGCGGCCGAAATACATCCGTCACTTACGGACGTAATTAGTGTCTGTGCACATACCCTAAGGCTTAGATACAGGGCCCATGTGTGATACTGTCTGTGGGACCCTGTATCTAAGCCTACCACAAGGTAGGCTTAGATACAGGGTCCAGCAGACAGTAATCTTATACAGTATAAGATTACTGTGTGCTGGGGCCCTGTATCTAAACCTACAGTGTGGTAGGCTTAGATACAGGGCCCAGCAGACAGGATCACGCATGGGCCATGTATCTAAGCCTACCATGTGATTGGCTTAGATACAGGGCCCAGCAGACAGCATCACACAATCTGTGATCCTGTCTCATGGGCCCCCTAAGCCTGCTACATCGTAGGCTTAGGGGTTGTGCAGTCCCTAAACATTGATGGCCTATCCTCAGGATAGGCCATCAATAGCTGATGTGTCGCCCGGGACCCGCAAATCAGCTGTTTTGAAGGGGCCGCAGCACTCGTACGAGAGCTGCTTCCCCTTCATTTCACTACTCGCCCACACTGTGAATCGCCGAAACCGATTCACAGTGTGACCGGAATGAAGTGACAGGAATGAAGGGGAGCAGCTCTCGTACGAGTGCTGCGGCCCCTTCAAAACAGCTGATTGGCGGGTCCCAGGAGTCGGACCCCGCCAGTCAGGGCTATCTTACCTTCCTCTTCGGCCGCGGCGGGAGTTCTGTCGTCTCGATGCTGTGCGCGGCGCATAGCGCTGTGACGTCATGTGCTGCGCACAGCGCCTGACGTCAGGACCTCCGCTGCGATCCGGAACCAGGAAGGTAAGTAAAGTATGTTACTATAGTAACAGGGGCCCGCGGCCCGAGTTACTATAGTAACTTTTTATTGATGTGGTGCGGGGGGCCGTGGGCCCCCCTGGCTTCGGGGCCCGGTCGCAATTGCGACCGCTGCGACCCCTATAGCTACGCCAGTGGTCCACGGGCCTCTGTCTCAGTCCTCAGCATCGCGCAGCTGAGAACTGAGTCGGCCAGCAGAGGAACGGGCCCCCTTCCCACGCGGGGCCCTTGTGCAGCTGCACCGGCTGCACATGCGGTATGTCCGCCCCTGGTCAGATTATTTTGGGTCCAAAACAATAGTAGAAGCAACAGCATCCAATTTATTTGGGGGATGACAAAAAGGGATCGTCAAAACCGGCATCCCCTTTCAGATAGTACGAAGCCATACAGAACTATTAGGAGCTCTACTGCTACACATATGGGTGTATAGAAATCTTTTCTCTATATTATAGTAAAAGAGAATTCATATCCTGTATATTATTTCAGTTGAATCAATAACGTATATGAAGTCTCTTTTAATAATGGATTCTTTCAGACGCTACAATAGACAATAACAATGAATATACCAAGTCAGGAATACATTAAAATTGGCTTTGAGTTAAAGGAAATAAACATCAAGTTTAACTTTATGAAAATTAATCCGTGTTGAATGTTCTGTTTACCGAGATATTGGCAAAAGGTACTTTACAAGAATACACAAAAAGTGTTGGAATTTAATGTATGTTATTTTTTCCCCCAACATATTTCAAACATCCTGGTAAAAAAGGTTCTAGCTCCGGGCAAGAAATATCTTAAGAATGTATAGCTGCCAAGAAAACAAGAAGTATTAACTTGACATGTTATAATTTTATTTATTTATTCAGAATATTTAAAGGGGATAAGAACTTTCAGCCGCCAATCAACAAGAATATTGAAATATTTCATATTTTCCTCATCCAAACCTTCTCCGACCTAAGATTCATCTCTCAAATATTCTCCTTAAAGGGAACTTGTGCTCAACCAGTGCGGCTCTTTGGGCCTACTTAGTGGACCCTAATTAAATAATCTCTGGCCGCTAACTCCTTAGTTTCGGACTCTTCTATTTCCTTAAAGAGATTGTACAAGATTTAAAAAAAACATGGCTGTTTTCGTCTCCTGTCCACAGATTGTGTGTGGTATTGCAGTTGACTTCAATGGATCTAAGCTACAATACCAGATACAACCTGTGGACCGGTGTGGCACTGTTTCTGGCAGAAAGCAACCATGGTTTTTTTCTAATCTTGTACAACCCTTTTAAGATTCTGGATGTCCAATGTATCTTTAAACTAAAATGACTAGAGATGCTGATATGGGGGAAGCATGTGAGACAAGCTATTTTCCAGGCCCCTCATCGGTACCTTGAGAGACCACACTTATTCAGTGTTATAGGGAAGTAGCATGGGGAGGCTGGTGAGACATGTGTCCGGGGTGATGGGAATGGTGCCTATAAGCCACTCTGCCTTGGCCATGGTATTTAGATATATAGCTAGGGCAACAAACCGAGTCTTTGCCCCGGCTGAAAGAAAGCCTAGCTACCAATGTTATTCGGTTTCTGTAAGATTCTATAGTGTAAATGGGTTTTGCTGAGTGAATAGTTCCCATTTTAGTTTGATTTTTATATTATTTACAGTACCTTTATATTAGTCGTTAGCATGGATGCCTTGAATAACAAGTTGTTGGGTAGACTCTCAGGATCATTTCCTCTGGTGAACCCAAGGTAACCCAACCTAACACTGGTTTAGGGAGACATCTGCATGGAAATTTTAATATTTCTACATGTTCTTTTGGGTTTTATATGAGCTTTCCTGTATCTTTTCACACCCTACAGGTAATGGCCGAGGTCGTGTACTGCCGGCATTACTCACCCACCAACGGCCGCGACTGCAGACCCACGAGCTCATACTGGCGTCTCCCTCCTCTGAGACGCCGGCACACTGTACTCTCCTTGGCTGCTGCTAAGGTGCACGCACTCACTCCCAGCCTTGAGGGCAGCGCGCGCACCAGGAAAATCGCCCCCATCCTATCCCAGCAAACCAGGAACTATAAAAAGGACTCTGCCCTCTTCCTCCTTTCCTGAGCATTGTTGTGTCTACCCATGTTCGTTTAGCAAATGGTCCCTTAGTTGTATCCTGTTCCCAGTGTTTCCATATCCTGCTTCCTGTAGCCCGTATCTAGTAATTGTGTTTTTTCCTGAGCGAAGTCTAGTGTTGGAGTAGAGTTCCTCCTCTGTGCCACGTGTCATCTGCCACGCCAAGAGTCATCTGCCAAGCCAAGTGTCATCTGCCACGCCAAGAGTCATCTGCCACGCCAAGTGTCATCTGCCACGCCAAGTGTCATCTGCCCCCCAAGTGTCATCTGCCACGCCAAAGTGTCTACTACGCCTCGTGTCTATCAGAACTTCTATACTGGTACTCTAGTTCTATAGACTTTCATTGAATGTAGTTTGGCCAGCTGCTGCTCCGCTACGACGGAGCGGCCTAATGGGTCCACATACCCCCAGAGTCGTGACACTACATTAGTAGGTTACTATTGAATTGGCCAAAGATTGTGTTTGAACCTCAGATAATTGGCATTCGTTATTGAGGGCCAGTAGGTACAGTATACAGTATTATCTGTGTTCAGTGCTAAGGGCTATGACTACACTACACAAACATTGGATAATAATTACAATAGACTACAATAATTATAACTCCAGTAACTATACTAGTAGATAGTTGTGTGGGTACAATCAGGGTGATCTAGGATAATCCTATAGTTTTATTTACCTGGACACTAATGTATGACATTATGGGGACACTTTGATAAGACCTAGACACCTCTCTTATTCTATAGTTTACTTATTCCTTATTATAAATAGAGAGAAGATATATCTACTACAAGACGACCATATTGGCACATTGAGAAGAACATGACAGCTTCTGTTGTCTAGTGAAGTCATCCATTAGAACAAGTCATCTGGATGTTAAACACACGCTCTTTCCTGCCATTTTGGGCTATTGGCATTGTATGGACATCCCTATTCAAAGTATTTCAGTTGTCATGAATTCCGGACGGACTGAGATCCCCCTGTACCTCTCAGTCTCTGCCTGTTTGCCCGACCCCATATTTCAACCATGTGTGGGAATACTTTTAAGTATGGAGGGAGGCCTTCTAAAGCCTAGTCTAATGTCCCCACCTAGTCTTTGAAATAGTATGGCTTAAACAATAAATTAAATAAACCAAGATTTTCAAAGAATAAGGGTCCTCGATCAACGAGACATATGACGGCGCTTGTTTTCTCCTTTCCCAAGGAGCCATGTTTGGGGACGAGCGATTATTATTACGATCACTTGTCCTCATACATTTCCATCATATTTACACAGGGAGATGTGCTGACGACAACGATAATATTTCTTGCAGAGTAAACTATACAATCAGCCGATGAACGAGAGTTTGCCTGATAATTGGCTTGTGTAAGAGGGCCTTAAAGGGGTTTTCCCATGAGGGATATTTATGACAGATCCACAGGATATGTCATAAATGTCAGACAGATGCGGGTCCCACCTCTGGGACCTGCACCTATCTCTAGAACGGGGCCCCCTAATCCCTATTCTACCTTTTTCTGCTCCCGCTTCCTCCCGGCCACTTCCTGCCTGCATGGTCGGGAGTTACGAAAACAGCGTAACTCGCTGAGCTATGCTGTTTCCGTAACTCCCACAGTAGTCAATGGCAGTTACAGAAGGAGCGTAGAATGTGAGCTACGCTGTTTCTGTAACTACCATTGAGTTCTATGGGACTTACGAAAACAGCATAGCTCAGCGAGTTACGCTATTTTCTTCTTCATGGTCGGGAATCTCCTGCTTCAGCCACAAAACAGAACGGCAGAACGGGGTTTAGGGGGCCCTGTTCTAGAGATAGGTGCAGGTCCCAGAGGTGGGACCCGCGTCTATCTGACATTTATGACCTATCCTGTGGATATGTCATAATTGTCCTTCATGGGAAAACCCCTTTAAGGTTTTATTCACTCAAAAATAAAGCATGTCTTGCTCTCAACAACACATCAAACAACCAGTCTATGATTTTTACCGTAGAAGTCAATGGGCAGATGGATCTAAGCATACATCATAGTTGTCTTTATGATTGCACTTGTAAAAAGGAAAAAATAAAACGTAAAAAAAAAAGTTGGGGTGTAAATGGAGCTTTAAACAATCAGTACTCAGAAAAAAAATCAGGTGATTGAAATAAATAAAATTAATTTGAACAAATATTGGACTTGACGTATCTTTTATATAATAAAATCTTACAATGTTTCTAATTTTCCTTTAAATCATTCAATCGTTTAAAGAGGATGTAAAACAAAAAACACCACAGATAAACTAACCACAGCAACAGGTGGAAAATAAAGCATATTTCATCATCGTGTTACCAGTCCAGAGAAGAATCTGTCCACAAGTCTTTAAATAATCAAAAGTGGATTTCCGTCAGGCTTGTAAAATAGCAGAAAATAATATACGCTGGCCACAGAACGCAACCACCCTAACGGGGAACCTTCTGTGTGTCATCTTTCCCCTACAAACCTCATTTATGTCCTCATAGAACATCTCGGCGAGGCTGAAACACGCTCTGGAAGAAATACTGTTCATCCTCATGGGAACCTTAATGCACATGTGATACCAAAGCTGGAAATTGGAGGAGTATAATTACACTTTTGTTATATATAGGCAGTGACAAATTGGAAACATCTGAAAAAAAGTCTTTTTCCAGCTATAGACTATCACTTTCCTTAGAATTTTTCCAATGTATCAGACAAAGTTATATTGTCTTCTGGCCTCATGAAACCCTTCTGCACTTGTATGAATATTTTTGATACATTTCTTTTATGTCTTATGTTGAATTCATGTTAACTCGAATATGTTGCATTAGGGACAATGTTAAAATGTTTTTTAATGTCTCCGTTTTTGGACCATGATGCTGTTCAACAAATCGGCAGAGCACTAAACTCAAACATCTCTTAGAAGGTCTTCCCCCCAAGGTCAGGAGATCTTTTTATTTTAGATTAGCACTAACATTTTCCACAGTATTGTATACAGATTATAATAGTTTATGCCAGTCATTGTCCCCAATGCAGAATCTAGTGAAAAAACACAAAAATATGGCACTCCATGGTGTAGACCTTCCAAGAGTAACTGGTACAGTAATCAGTAGGTGTAATGCTCACCTTGGCTGGGTTCATAACTGCATTGTCAATTTTGTTTTTCCTGTTCCGTCATAGGAGCAGAAAAACATAAATGATGGAGTCCGGATCCGTCATGGTGGGGTTCCATTATGGTATCGGCCTTTTCTACGGGAAGAATATCAATGCATGCTGCGCTATTCTTTCTGTCTAATATGATGGAATCTGCGATGAAGGCTCCTAAAGGATAGGCGCAGCTCTGTGTAACAGCTTTAATAGCTGGAGATGTAGGTATCCGCTGCTGCTCCTCCGTGGACCGGACATGTAGATGGACACCCGTCATGCAAATATCATAGGGGACGAAAAATAATTATTTAAATGGCGCTGCTAACACCAGGATTGAGACTTGGATGTACGTAGAAGATTAATTTATTGCCGAAAATGTGTTTCAGGACTGGAAAGGTGCCTTCATCAGGTCTTTTTTTTTTTTTATTCTTTATTTTCGTGGCTAACAGCCACATTTTTACAGTAAAAAATACAGATACATAAGGGAGGATAAAATACATGTACAGGGGTAGAGATGCAGTTAGTTGAACAGCATATTAAAGACTTATCCACCTGAAGCAACCCATGTCATCCCTGGGATATACGGATAGATACTCCCCACTTATGCGAAAGAGAGATGATACAAGACAGAATAAAGGAGGTAAAGATGAGAGTGGGCAGGGGGGGAAGAATAGCATCTCCCACCCTAGAGGTCCCCGCCCCCCCAGACTGCATCCACTATGAGCTATTCACCAATGACCGTATGTTCAAGAATGTCTTTATAGGAGTCAGTGTCCTGAAACATAATCCAAGGAGACCATGTGAGGCAGAATCTGGCGTGAGTGTCATGAATGCTAGAGGTCAGGTCCTCCATGTGCATAAGATCGTTGACCTTTGAAACCCAGAGGGACAAAGTGGGAGGAGAGGGATTCTTCCATCGCAAGGGAATACAGCGTCGCGCGGCCATCACTAAAAAGTGAAGCAAGGAGCGTTTATAGATGTTTGCCGGGATGTCACAGTGATGGAGGAGGAAGAAAGCTGCGTCCATATTAAAGCTGGTATCAGTTACCTCGCATATCACCTTCTTAACCCCATCCCAAAATTCTGCAAGTAGCGGGCAAGACCAGAAAGTGTGGAGTAGGGTACCATTGTCGAGACCGCATCTCCAACAGAGAGGTGACACGGTTGGGAAAATATGATGCAGGCGGACCGGGGTCCTATACCATCGTGAGAGCAGTTTAAAACTGGCTTCCTGATACCGCGAACTAATTGAGGTTTTATGGGCAAGAGTGAGAATGCGCGAGCATTGGCTTGTGGTAAGGGTGATCCCTAGTTCCGACTCCCACTCTGAAATATAGCCAGGCGCTGGGAGATCCGACGGGTTCAGAAGGAGGTGGTAGATCGTGGACAATGAGTGGCGAGCTGGCTCAGAACCAACACACAAATCCTCCAGTGGAGACCTAGGAATTTGGAATAGATCCGAAGGCGGTAAAGAGGAGTAGAAATGTCGGAGCTGAAAAATGCGCCAGTAACCCAAAGGAGGGAGTTCAGGCATCTGTGACAACTCCTCAAGGGAGAGCCACTCCGAGTTCTTCAGAAAGTGCTCTGCCCTAAATACACCCGACGCCGCCCAGGACTTGAACACCGAGTCCCTCAACCCCGAAGGAAAAGATGGGTTCCCCAGGATCGGAGACATAGGGGAGCAAAGAGGCAGGAGGTGTGAGCGGACCATAGCAAGGGCACAACATCGGAGCGTGGGACTGATCGTGGGGTGATGATGGAGAGATGTGAGAAATCCTCGTTTCAACCATGGAGATACTTCGAGAGGGACCGACGAAAAGCTTTGCTCAATACCCACCCAAGCCTTGAAAGGGGCGTGTCTACACCAGTCCACTACGCGCACAAGATGAGATGCAATGTAATACGAGCGAATGTCAGGAAGTGCCAAACCCCCTGCCCTCCGGGATCTACATAGGAGCGTACGGCTAAGGCGTGGGTGCTTGCCATTCCAGACAAAGGAGATTTGTATGGAGTTGATCGCTTTAAAGAATGATGGTGGAACTGCTATAGGAAGGGCCTGGAATAAGTAGAGCAGTCGAGGTAGAATATTTATTTTAAAAATAGTGCAGCGGCCCATCCACGTAAATGTGCCTCCCAACCATCTAGCACAATCCGCTTTAATCTCGGTAAGAAACCTTGGAAAGTTCAAGTTAAATAGTCCTTTCAGATCCACCGGGATACACACTCCCAGGTACTTGAGGGCCACCGGGTTCCATTTAAAACTAAAGGATTGTTCCAGCGTAGATAGCAGGGAGGCAGGGAGGGAAATGTTCATGGCCTCTGATTTGGCAAAATTTATTTTAAAATTGGAGAGGCTGGAAAAGCGACGAAACTCCTGCATCAGATTTGGGAGGGAAGTGGCTGGGCTGGTCAGGAAAAACAACAGGTCATCTGCATACGCTGCCACTTTATTGACATGAGAACCCTCCCCTAGGCCCTGAATGTCCTGATTAGCTCGAACCTGCCTTAGAAATGGTTCCAATGTCAGGATAAAGATCAGGGGGAAAGGGGGCAGCCCTGGCGGGTCCCATTATGAATGGTAAATTCTTCCGAGAGGATGCCATTCACCCGGACCCTCGCAGAGGGGCAAGAGTACAAAGACATAATCCAACTCATCATCTGAGGACCCAGGCCAAGTCGGAGTAGTGTTTCCTCCATGTATGTCCAATTGACTCTGTCAAAAGCCTTTTCGGCGTCAGTGGACAAGAGCTTGAGCAGTACACGGGATAGCTTAGCCCTGTGTATGAGATTGATCACTTTCGTGGTGTTGTCTCTTGCCTCCCTGCCCACCATGAACCCCGCCTGATCAAGATGAATGACCCCACTAAGCAACGGAGCCAAACGCATTGCCAAAATCTTCGCGAAGAGTTTAATATCTGTATTAAGAAGCGAAATTGGCCTGTAACTTGCACACTGGGAAGGGTCTTTCCCTGGCTTGGGGATCACTGCAATGTGGGCCCTGAGTGCATCTGGTGGAGCGCGAGCGGAGGAGGAAAAGGAGTTCAAGGATGCTAGAAAATGCGGGCTAAGGATAGCGGTGAATTTTTTATAGTAGGGAAGCGTGAAACTGTCAGGCCCCGGGCCTTACCATTGGCGGAGTTCTTGATCGCATCAGCTAGTTCTGACGTAGTAATTGGAGCCTCCAATGTGGTGAGGACCTCCTCTGTCAAGGTGGGCAAACCCGAGTCTGCAATGTAGGTTTTGATATGTGTGCGGAAGTTGTTCGCCAGTGTGGCCGGATTGGTGGAGTCTGTGTTATATAGGGAGGCATAGAAGTCGCGGAACTGTGATGCTATGTCTAATGGCAAATTAGCTCGAGTGGTGGGGGATGTTGCAATAAAGGGTACGTAGGTGAGCGCTTGCTGGAGTCTCAGTGCTCTAGCCAGTGACCTACTGCATTTGTTCCCGTATTCGTAGAAATGGCACTTGCATTTCGAGAGGGTGGCTTTGGCCTTAGATAATAATAGGGTACGGAGCTCTTCTCGTTTCTGAATTAATGCAATTTTACATGCTAGTTCATGGGAACGTTTGTGTGTGAACTCTAAAGCCTTAGTCTCCGATAGAAGCCGAGCAACGGTCACTGCGCGTTCCCTTTTTAATCGGGCCCCGTGTTTAATAAAGGTGCCACGCACAACACACTTGTGCGCCTCCCATAGTATCCGTGGATTCGTGTCTGCGGGGGTGTTGGTATTGAAATAATCTTCAAGCGTACGCTGCACGTCCGAAGAGACTAGGGAGTCATTAAGAAGCAATGGATTGAGCTTCCATTGGGATTGATGCAATATCGGGGTTTGCAATGCTAAGGATACCGTGACAAGGGCATGATCTGAGAAAGAGATTGAGTCAATGTCGGCTGCCTGTAAGGTTGGAAGTGAGCGATGTTTGACAAATAGCAAATCGAGTCTGGAGTAAATATCATGGACGGAAGAGTAAAAAGAAAAATCTTTATCTCCCGGATGTAGTAGGCGCCATGTGTCCACAAAATTATGATCGTGAAGCGCACGTTTAATACGGCGCAGTTGGGAGTGCGGGATTGACGATGATCCCGTTGAAACATCCATGGTGGGCTCCAATGCGACATTGAAGTCACCTCCCAGGACAATGGTGCCCTCCCCAAACTCCTCCAGATTATCCAAAAAGTCAATCAGAGCTGAACCCTGACCCACATTGGGTAGGTAGAAGGAGGCAAAGGTATAGATCTCCGAGTTGATGCTGCCTTTGATCAGTAGCATTCGCCCCATCCCATCACTGCGAGAATCCAGAAACTCCCATGGAAGAGAACGAGACAGGAGGATACTCGTCCCTCTGGATTTCGGGTCAGGAGAGAAACTGTGATAGGCGTAAGGAAACCAGAGATTAGACATCTTAAAGGGTTTCTGTTCACAAAGGTGCGTTTCCTGTAGGAAAGCTACATGCAAGTGTCTACCTTTCAACATGTTGAACAAAATGGATCGTTTCCCAGGACTATGCAACCCCTTGACATTCAACGAGCCTATCCGAAGGTCTGTCTGGGAGTCATGTCCCCGACGGGAGGGGGAGGGGGGGGGAAGGAAGACAAAGAGGGGTGGAGGGAAAGACCAGAGAGAAAAAGAAAAATAGACAGAGAAAGTGGCCCAAAGGCCGACTCCCACGCGGCAAGAAAACCTGTGGAGAAAGGGTTAGTTTCAAAACGGAAACAAGGAAAACCAAAGAGAAGTGAGGGGAGCCCCATGCAGCAAGCAGCACAAAAACATAAAATAAGAACTCGTCTGGTGCCCACCAAGAGGTGAGCAAGGGAGGACATAACACTGTATATTGCCTGGCCCTACGAACACGGCCATGTAAGCAAACTTATCCCTTCTCCTGAAAAACTGTGAGAAAGGAACACTGTGAAGACAGAGCAATGTGAGCAGTAGCATAAGACATTTGACAATTAACCCCTCCTACTGGACGGCCAGAAAAGCTAGTACATCCCGTTATAAAAAAGGGGGGGAGGGAGGTAGAAAGGAAGGAGGAGGAGGAGGCAGTAATTGAAACCCTACGAAAAGTAGTGCAACGGCCTGCGACTACAACATGAGGCCTTGTGTACCAACACTGACAAGATACCGTACAATGAGCAACTTCCTGACAATACACATGGGGGAGAGAAATGGGGGGGGGGTTGAGGGGGGGGTGGACCAGGAGCAAAAGAAAGGTAAAATGTAGGCCAGGATATATCTACAGTTCTGTAGGCAGCTATGGAGTCGTCCGTGACAGCACGTAGTCCACGGGAATCTCGGCAAGTCACTGAAGAAGTAACGGGACTGCTCACAAAGTTCCGCTGGAAAAGACACTCCTCGGAGGGGCCGTCGGAAAAAAACTGTAAAAAAGAGTCGCTAGGCACTATACGGAGCCCAGCGTTATAAGCTGTAGACCAGGCGTTGCCACGGAGATCTGAAGACTCTCCAGAAGGTAATCCACATCAGGCCTCAGGAGGTAGCCGCAACGAAAGATCCGGTTTAGACCTTAATGACTCTCCGAGCAAAGGCCTGCTGAACTGTTGGCTAGGGCGCCGAGTGCGCCGGCGTTGCGATGGTTCCGGCCGGTCCAATGCCAGCCAATCCGGGACCGGAAACGGCTCGATCTGCAGGAAACTAAATAAGGCCTCCAAATCTGAGAAATGGCGCAGGAGGAAGGAGGCTGCCTCTTTCCTGACGACCACGTGGAACGGGTGTCCCCATCTATAAGTGGCTCCCGCCGCTTTGATCTTCTCTAATAATGGGTGCAAGAGACGTCGCATGTAGAGCGTGCGCGGAGAGACATCTGGGTAGATCGAGACCCTGCATTCATCCACAGTAACCGGACCATGTGACCAAGCACCTCGAATGATTAAGTCCTTGTCAGAATAGTAATGCAGTCGGCACAGGACATCACGGGGGTGGGAAGGGTCGTTCGGACCGGGCAGAGATACCCTATGAACGCGGTCCAATAAAAATGTTGCTTCCAACGGCCTATTAGTGACCGTATTAAAGATGGCAGTTATCCTGGCCGGAAGGTCATCTCTGGGGCCCAGGTCTGGAAGGCCTTTCAGACGGATATTGTTTCTACGACCCCTGTTTTCCTGATCGTCCAACTGTAATGCTAGAGACTGTATGTGTGTTCTGTTGGAAATGGCGGCCTGTTCCAGAGCTAGCACTCTACTATCAATAAAGGAGACCGTTTGGTCAGTGTTAGCAATCCTAGTGTCCACCCTATCCACTTCTAGTTGTAAGGCAGCAATATCTTGTTGGTGGGATTGTTCAATCCTAGTTACCAGGGAATCCAAGTCCTGTCTGGTTGGGAGAGCTTGGATCAGTTCCCTGAGCAGGTGCAAATCCGCATGCAGGGCAGTCTGTAAGGGGACAGAGTCTGGGCTTCTGGGCAGGGACAAGGTGGCTGGCTGTAATACTGGCCCAGATAGGACAGGGGACACAGGCGGTACCTCAGTGTTGCTGGCCCCAGTCTGTGGTGCGATCGTCTGCCCCTGTACTTGAGATCCTCCTGGTGCGTGCTGTAGGTCGGTGGATCTACACGTGGCAGACTGTAGTGTCGGATCCGCCATGACACCTGGGAGTGCCGGAGTAGCGGGCGTCGCTGAAAAGAAGCGCTCCATGCTGGAACTCCGCGTCTGTGAGCGAGGTAAGGAGCGGGAGGGTGTGGAGCCTTGTCCCCGATGCTTGCGGGCATCTCCTGCCGGTTTTAGACGGGCTCAGGCTGCTTCTTAGCACTTTGCTGCACGGAGCTCCCCCGAGACGCGTGTTCACTCCGCCATAGCTAAGCCCCGCCCCCGGTCTGCCTTCATCAGGTCTTAATCAATGACCTTAAAGCCTGATGAAGGCACCTGTCCAATGCTGAAACACGTTGTCTACAATAAATTCTTCTTCTTCATCCAAGTCATGAGCCTGGCATCTGCAGCGCCCATTGAATCCTTGATTTTCCTCTTCTATAGTATTGCCCCCAATAGGGCCTATCACACGCATATATACACACTAGGGGCAATTTCAAAGAATATCAGTCAGTATGTTTTTGAAGTGTGAGAGAAAGCTAGAGATCCTGGAAGAAACCATCTCAAGCTTAGTGGGAACATACAAATTCCATGTAGATGTTGCCCTTGACAGGGCCAGTGTTAGCCCCTGGCAAGGTCGGGCAGATGCCGGGGCACGATGGAGGAGAGAGCGTCCACTGCTGCTCGCTGCTCTGCATCTACCGCTCTATGTAGTTTCTCTCACACTGCACAGGACGCTGCTGTGTTCTTATGTCCTGTGCTTGGGGAATGCCTCGATATATATAACTATTATTATTCCTTCTTATACTAGGTCTCTGCCGAGTCTCAAGCTCAGCACCTGCTGTATAGAAACACGAGCAGTGACCACAGGCTACACTGTTATCTATGAGAGGATTTTCTCTGCCTAAATACCTAAAAAAAATAATTCTCAGGCATAATGTACTGGTATATACAGATATATCTCTATAAATCAGTACACTATAGGTGGAAAAAAAGATGAAACGTGAAAGTTAAACATTTTTTCGGTGAAGTTACTAAAAGATAACGATGTAAAAACAATTATAATAAGTACATTTTTGTATTAAACTTTATTTGATAAAAATCACAAAACAGTAAATAACATCAACATATTTGGTATATCCTTAACCGTAACCACCCGTACTATACAGTGAAGACATTATTTTGAGTGATCCGTAAACGGCGTAAATAAAAATGGCGCAATTGCTTATTTTTTTATGCATTTACTACATAATAAAAGATAATATAAATTAAACACTTACTACAAAAATAAATATCACTGGCGATATTATTGTTGTATAGTATACTGGGAGTATAAAAGTATTTTAGGAATAAGGGGGCCTACTGAGACTATTGTCCAAGGGCCCACCAGTAAACCCTGGCCCTTGATCACATTCAAATCTGTGACATGGGTTCCAAGGCAACCTTGCTAAACCCTGGGCAACCATGCTACCCCGCTAACCAAAATATCCATCATACAGCAATCCATCTGACAGCCAGAACCAGAAGTACTGTGGCATGTATAAATGGATCTCTGCTAGACAATAAAGATTATGTCCTTTAGTACAATGCTTGGCAAAAAGTTTGTCCAAAAAATTATTCCTTAGGGAGTCACCCATTGACCTTGTGACTCTACATGATTGAATGGGTTCTTCAGGGATTTTATATTGATGGCCTATCCTTAAGATAGGCCATCAATATCAGATCAGTGGGAGTCCGACACTTCCGTATCGGCTGTGCCTGGGATTGCAGTTGCGGTCCTATTCAAATCACCCATTAACCTTCTTCCCAAACTAGTGGCCAGTTGTATTTGATGCCAGAGGCTTAGTGCGTGCGACGTTTCGGTTGTGGCAAGACCTTCATCAGACACGATCTTTAATACGATTGGGTTGTGACCCTATTCGTGCACCTACCTTGGTCTAGTGCATTCTGAACCACTATCTAGTGACTCAACAGGGTTAAGGAATAAAAAAAAAAGAAACCTGTTGAGTCCAATGGGGCCGTGGGACAGTGGGATCAACTCTAATCATACCTGAATTGCCCAAAAGTTTATAACTTTCAGGGTACAAATATGGATCTAAGCTAGAGAAGAATGACTGTAAATGGAGCCTCTTGTGAAACATGAATGGTTGCCAATACTGACACGATGTTTTTCGTGCATCCAACTCTGAGAATTATAAGCCTTTAAATGATGAGTTTGAGCCTTTTTGGGTCATGGTTTGTTTTTGGACCAACAGATGCCATACTAATGAAACTGTTTTATAGAAAAATTGGATAAGAAGATTATTGCAGTCACTAGGCATTCACATATATATATTCCAGCCAAAAAAGAACGCATTGAAATTCATGTTGTATTTTTAAGATAGAAAGAGCGTCTGTTACTGCTGTTAAGTGGAGCGCTCGGAGACACAGGGAATCAAGTCCTGGCTCCCATCTCATTATTTCTAAATATTTTGGAGATTGGATTCAGATATTTTTATATCGTTTTGTTATATTTTCACAGAGGAAATCCCAAGTCCTGTAAAAGCAATTTGTGCTAATGCCGAAGACAGCCAGGAATTTGAGAAAGTGAGCTTAATGTTTTGCTGGTCAGCTTTACGAAGCCTTTGGAGAAATCCTTAAGCACATTTTCATGGATTGTCTACCAATGAAAGTTGGCTACTACACAGGGAAGGTGCCAAGATTTGTAGAAGTCCATATGGAGCCAGCCCCGGTGCAATATACTCCATGAAAACTAAAACTTCTTTTATGAGGTCTATATTTGAGCAAGTTTACACCTAGAACTCAAAGTTATTGTGTAATATGGCGACTTTTACTTTTGGACACCCAAGTGAATTCAATGTAAAGTCTCCATGTTCTGCCAGTAAGACGATTTACAACAAGAGTAACATATAAAGAAACCAAGAGGACAAATTCCATAATGTCAACACTTTCATCTATAGAGTTTGGGAATGATGAAAACCACAAACGTCTAGGATGAGCATATGTTATTTTCTAAATGACGTCCACCTTCATCCTCAGTTTTTTCTGCAAAGGAGAAAAATATAATAGACAAATCCACGCAAGCATACATCATATATATACGTTAGAAGAAATCCCTCAGCACTCCAATAAAGCAATAACACGTGGTTTATTCAGTCAACACAATGATGCAACATTTCTGTCCTACTATGGGACCATTTTCAAGCTTGCAATAGGTCCCATAGTAGGACGGAAATGTTGCATCATTGTGTTGACTGAATAAACCACATCTTATTGCTTTATTGGAGTGCTGTGGGATTTCTTCTAAAATATTCTAAAATCTTTGGATCGGGATTACCTGCTTGCACCCGCTACCATTTTGGATTTTGACTTTGAGTGCTGCTAGTCTCTGCTTGTGTGTGTGTATATACACTACCGTTCAAAAGTTTGGGGTCACCCAGACAATTTTGTGTTTTCCATGAAAACTCACACTTATATTTATCAAATGAGTTGCAAAATGACTAGAAAATATAGTCAAGACATTGACAAGGTTGGAAATAATGATTTTTATTTGAAATAATAATTTTCTCCTTCAAACTTTGCTTTCGTCAAAGAATGCTCCATTTGTAGCAATTACAGCATTGCAGACCTTTGGCATTCTAGCAGTTAATTTGCTGAGGTAATCGGGAGAAATTTCACCCCATGCTTCCAGAAGCCCCTCCCACAAGTTAGATTGGCTTGATGGACACTTCTTGCGTACCATACGGTCAAGCTGCTCCCACAACAGCTCTATGGGGTTGAGATCTGGTGACTGCGCTGGCCACTCCATTACAGATAGAATACCAGCTGCCTGCTTCTTCCCTAAATAGTTCTTGCATAATTTGGAGGTGTGCTTTGGGTCATTGTCCTGTTGTAGGATGAAATTGGCTCCAATCAAGCGCTGTCCACAGGGTATGGCATGGCGTTGCAAACTGGAGTGATAGCCTTCCTTATTCAAAATCCCTTTTACCTTGTACAAATCCCCAACTTTACCAGCACCAAAGCAACCGCAGACCATCACATTACCTCCACCATGCTTGACAGATGGCGTCAGGCACTCTTCCAGCATCTTTTCAGTTGTTCTGCATCTCACAAATGTTCTTCTGTGTGATCCAAACACCACAAACTTCGATTCGTCTGCCCATAACACTTTTTCCCAATCTTCCTCTGTCCAATGTCTGTGTGCTTTTGCCCATATTAATCTTTTCCTTTTATTAGCCAGATATGGCTTTTTATTTGCCACTCTGCCCTGAAGGCCAGCATCCCGGAGTCGCCTCTTCACTGTAGACGTGGACACTGGCGTTTTGCGGGTACTATTTAATGAAGCTGCCAGTTGAGGACCTGTGAGGCGTCTACTAGAGACTCTAATGTACTTGTCTTGTTGCTCAGTTGTGCTGCGGGGCCTCCCACTTCTCTTTCTACTCTGGTTAGAGCCTGTTTGTGCTGTCCTCTGAAGGGAGTAGTACACACCGTTGTAGGAAATCTTCAGTTTCTTGGCAATTTCTCGCATGGAATAGCCTTCATTTCTAAGAACAAGAATAGACTGTCGAGTTTCACATGAAAGCTCTCTTTTTCTAGCCATTTTGAGAGTTTAATCGAACCCACAAATGTAATGCTCCAGATTCTCAACTAGCTCAAAGGAAGGTCAGTTTTATAGCTCCTCTAAACAGCAAAACTGTTTACAGCGGTGCTAACATAATTGCACAAGGGTTTTCAAGTGTTTTCTAATCATCCATTAGCCTTCTAACACAGTTAGCAAACACAATGTACCATTAGAACACTGGAGTGATGGTTGCTGGAAATGGGCCTCTATACACGTATGTAGATATTGCATTAAAAACCAGACGTTTGCAGCTAGAATAGTCATTTAGCACATTAACAATGTATAGAGTGTATTTCTGATTAATTTAATGTTATCTTCATTGAAAAAAACTGTGCTTTCCTTTAAAAAATAAGGAAATTTCTAAGTGACCCTGAACTTTTGAACGGTAGTGTGTGTATATATATATATATATATATATATATATATATACAGTATATATATATATATATATATATGTGTGTGTGTGTGTGTGTGTGTGTGTGTGTGTGTGTGTGTGTGTGTGTGTGTGTCTGTGCTATATACTAATAATACATAGGAAGTTGGCATAAATAAGTATTCCTTAACAACAGACAATATAGACAGACAGCTCTGGGGTCCTTTAAAAGACGCCGGGCTGTATGTCCATATAAGGAATAGGCACAATCCGATTTTGAATTCCACAATCAGTTTATCGCCAATGGCAAAAATCTGGCAGTGATTTGACTGTGAGACTTTCACAATCAGAGTTATAGATCATTTAATCAGTTGCATCAGCGTCATGTTTAAAATATGTCTGCAGTATTTGGGGTGATCAGAAGATGACTATTGATAACCCAGGTAGCTATTATTTAAAGGGGTTATCCAGAAACAGGAAAACATAGTCACTTTCTTCCAGAAACAACACTACCCTTATCCATGAACTGTGTTTGGTATTGCAGCTCAGCCTCATTGAAGTAAATGGGGCTGAGCTGCAATACCACACACAACCTGTAGACAGGTATGGCACTTTTTTTTTTTTTTAAAGAAAGCATCCATGTTTTACTGAACCTGCACAACCTTTTTAAAAACATAAAAAATATAATCTAGGCCTTTCAACTTTATGTCCTAAGTAACACAGAAAGGCCGGATTCACACAAGCGTGTTCAGTTCGAGATATACGGTCCGCAGGTCGGCCGCATTTCCCGGACTGAGCGCACTGCAGGGAGCTGGGCTCCTAGCATCATCGTTATCTATGACGCTAGAAGTCCCTGCCTCTCCGCGGAACTACTGTCACGTACTGGAAACATGTTTTCAGTACGTGACAGTTTTCCCGCAGCGAGGCAGTGACTTCTAGCGTCATAGATAACGATGACGATAAGAGCCCAGCTCCCTGCAGTGTGCTCAGTCCGGGAAATGCGGCCGACCTGCGGACCGTACATCACGGACTGAACATGCTCGTGTGAATCCAGCCTAAGACTACCTTCAGATGTGGCAGATTTGGTGAGGATTCCATACCAAAAATCTGCAAAAAATTTACTGTACAATAACACCCTAGTTACATACCACAAAAAAACACAATGAATTTTTATTTTTTTTGTAAATTCTTTATTTTAGGGTTTTCCAACAAACAAAAAGGAAGGAAGGGTACAAAAATAAAAAAGGGAGGGGGCAACAGATCATCTTCACAATGCGAAACATCTATTAATATAATAATGCATCTCAAACAATACAATCCGGCATAATAATGTTATATTGAGAAATCAATATGGTGTTGACCTTAAAACATGTGGCATTAAATCCCTTGAACCAATATACGGAAAATCTTGTGAGTAGATGACTTGCCTCAGGAAGAAAATTTGATGGTTATATAAATGTGGGATCAGGCTGTAGTATTAGCTAATTAGGATAAATCTACAGATTTATAAAATTGTATCCAATTGTCCCATATATGTTGGAATTTGTCTAGGTCTTGGTTCAAAAGCCATTTAGTTTTTTCGTACGATTGTATTATATTTATTTCTCTTAACCACTCAGTTATTGTAGGGGGATCAACCTCTTTCCAGTGTCTAGCTATTAAGGTCTTTGCTGCACTTATAAGATGTGGTAAAGCAGAGTTACGATTTATATATTGATACGACATGTCTAGGTTAAGTAGTGTTAGTTCTGGAGTAAGAGTAATGTCTTTGGCTAGAAATTTTCTTAAGATGCCTTGGACCTTTTGCCAAAATGGGAGTATTAAGGGACATTCGTACCATATATGCAAAAGCGCCCCCTTTGCTGTTCCACATCTCCAACAAGTGGGAGAGTAAGACGGATCAATGAATTTTTATGCTGTGGATTTAGAAGTTTCCTCTAAATTTTATGAATATGATGCATATTTTTGCACCCGATTTCCCCTTTGGAAAATAAATCAGGTTGTTATTATAAACAGATTTTTTATGTGGCTATTTACATTAAATAAATCCTAAAATATTATAGTTTTCACACTGGTCAAAAGAGCAGTCACAATAGTCTGACATTTCCTATTTTCTGTAGATCACTTGTCAACTTTGCTGTGTAGACTGGGACAGAGTCAACAGAGGGTGGGCAAGTTAAAGGGGTTGTCTGGAATTACCAAAAAATTCAATGTTTTTTCCCCAGAACCAGTGCAACCCTTGTTCATGGGCTCTGCCCGGTATTGTGGCTCATCCACATTCAAGTGAATTAAGCTGTACTTCAATACCATCGCATCCCATGGATAAGAGTGGCGCAGTTTCTGGAAAAAGAGACCCTTTTTCTAAGGGTATGTTCACACGGCAGCGTCCGTAACGGCCGAAATGACGGGGCTGTTTCCAGGAGAAAACAGCCCCGTCATTTCAGCCATAACGGCATTTGCAGGCGCTTGAACGCCGCGTCCATTACGGACGTAACTGGAGCTGGTTTTCCATGGAGTCCATGGAAAACGGCTCCATTTACGTCTGAAGAAGTGACATGACACTTCTTTGGCGCGGGCGTCTATTTACGCGCCGTCTTTTGACAGCGACGTGTAAATATACGCCTCGTGTGAACAGACAAACGTCAGCCCATTGCTTTCAATGGGCAGATGTTTGTCAACGCTTTCAAGCCGTAATTTCGGACGTAATTGGGGGGTTAAAACGCCAGAATTACGTCCGTAAATAGGCCGTGTGAACATGCCCTAATACTGGACAACTCCTTTAATGGCAGCTCTATTGTACTGCTAGAAACCTAGACAAGGCAGAATACTAATACTATATACACAGATAAGGCTCTGTATGCAGCTAACATGTCATAAAACATTGCTGGAAGGAAGTGTGTCTTTCCAAGATGTCAGCCCCCAGCAAATAATAAAAAAAAAAAGAATAAACACATTATTTCTCTTCTACAGACTTGAAGGGAAATTACGGTTTTAGCAAATAAAGGTTATCCATTGTAAAATAAAAAGTTGTATAATTTGGTATTATACATTTTGGATCAATTTCTCACATTTTCAATCTCTCCTTGCGGTCATTCAATAGAAACCTTAATTGTTTACATCCAGCATATAAAATTCTGTCCCGGCCATGGAGACTGTCCAGGGGTATGTGGATCCACTAGGCTGCTTCGCCGAAGTGGAGGCAGCTGACCAAACAACAGTATATGCAAAAAGTCTTTAGCACAAGGGTACCTGTAAGAGGCCAGATGGACATGAGGTGTAGCAGAGACTTCGTCACAGATGGTTTTTGGTGTGGCAGATGACACAGACGTGGCAGATGACACCAGATGTGGCAGATGACACCAGGCGTGGCAGATGATACCAGATATGGCAGATGACACCAGACGTGGCAGATGATACACACACGACTCCAACAATAGGCTTAGGCTCAGGCACAAATACAGCAACAGGATATAGGATATGGGAAGCAGGATACGGGAACACTTGGAGCAGGATACAACTAAGGGACCATTTGCAATATGAACATGCATAGACAACAACAATGCTCAGGCAAGGAGTGGAAGGGCAGAGCCTTTTTTATAGTCAAGGGTGATCTGGGGATAATTGGGTAAGTCTTTGCATGTGCGCCCCTTAAGGCCAGGAACAAGCGCGCGAGAACACTACTGAGCAGGACGGCTGGATGTGCTGGTGCCTCTCTCAGGGAGACGCTCGTAAGAAGCCAGATGTCTGCGGTCGCGGCTGTCGGAAGGTGAGGAACGGTGGCGGTCCACGACCGCGGTCGTTACAGACACATAGGTGCTGGGATCATTACAGTACTGTTATCAGAGCTGTGTCTTGTAACGAGCCATGCACCCGTGTGATCATCACATGACAAGGACAGATTTTTATTCCCTGGAAGTAAACAATGAAGGTTCTATTGAAAGACTGCAAGCAGAGATCTAGAAAACAGTGAGAAATTGATACAGAAAGTATATTGGAAATCTTTGTACTAATGATTGATTAATTTTAACAACTTCAGTAATAAAGAACCTCTTTAAATTTACCACAATTCCCCAGGATTTTAATGCCTACACCACATGAGAGAAAATGTAATGCCACAAAAGCTTTCCAGAAGATAAAACGTCTAGTCATGTCTTAGAACTGTACTCCCCTCTTCTGCACCAGGGCACCCCACTGCTCCTCCTGTTGTACCAGGGGTCCTTTCCATAAATATTCTATAGTTGTTGTCATTACGATCTTTTTGCTAACAATCAAGAAGTCCCATTCCCTAAAAGTTCTTTGGATTGGGATAAATAAGCTGCTACCAAATAGCACTGCCACTCCATATTTCTGGAAAAATCTAGAATTGGGCACAAAGAACTCAACCTGGGATTTCAGAATGTGCCCCACTAACTTTATACTGTAAAGCTCCGCATTCATTATAAGCCCAAGAGCGTACATGGGTTCCTCGCCCGGCGACTGTTGTCGGAACTTATATGATATCTAAAAAATGGTGAAGCAGAGGAGCACAGCGTAGCACGCTGTCTAAGGGACGGTGAAGCTGCACAGCGTAGCAGGAACAGACTTCAGTGGCACCGTACAGACATGAACAATAAATGAATTGGACTGTTATAAAGATGTCGCAGGCTAACCTGTGGTTTGGACTCTAAGGAATCTTCCATTCTTCTCCTTTAACCCCCCCAAGGAGGTATAGACTATTCCGGTAAGATACCAAGGTCGCAGTCCCCAGGATAATCTCCAATTGACGGTCAGGCTGCTGATGGCGGGTGTGAGCTGTTTCGTGGTCAAGCAGATGTGGGTTGGTAACAGACAGGCAATGTCAGCTGCAGTAATCAGTATAATGAGGCAAGGTCAGGGTCAGGTTAGACGTCGGGACACGGACATTCAGATCAAGCGGAGTCAACACAAAACCATTTCAAATACAGAATAAAGAGGGAACAATAGGAAAAATGCCAGAAAACACACCACCAGGGCTGATGACCAAGCACTGCAACACTGCGGCGCTGCCCCTTTAATGTCAAGGAGGCGTGACATCACAGGCCGCTACAGGTTCAGATCCAGCGGGTGAAACAATGTAGCACAAGCATAGGGGACCTCTGATGTCTTGTCACCACGACTCCAGAAGGGCTGGCACTTCACCCACAAGGCAGGAACAATGCTGTGGCCACTCGTGACTGTCCGCGGCTGGCACCTTCTCTAAGAGTTCAGAATGAAAGCAGTTAGATAGAAAATCACAAAGTGCATCCAATCATAAATGCTTGAGACTGAGCCTAGCTAAAATGTACATAGCAAAATTTGCCCTCCTTCTCTTTGGAGTAAAAGTTTCTTCAGCGCTCCTATAATGTGGCAAAGTGGTGGAGTGGGTCATTGTAGATATAAATTCGATGAGGCCAATATCTTCATATGTTTTGAATATTCTCCAAAGGATTTACTTCAGTTTATTTAGCTCCCAATAAAACTGGAAGCAAGTGTCTACATGCGGACAAGCTTCTATAATGTCCATTCTGGATCTACAGTGCCAGCCACCACCCAACCACTTTCACCGTTCTGATCTTCTGGCATAGGCACATCATAACCTGGAAAACTTATAGACTGGTTGTTCAATATTAGTCTTCCAAATGTAAAAAGGTCTATAAATATAATATATAAACCATAAAATAAGGCCATAAAATGAAACTGACTTCCTTCAGGACTCCGTTTCTAGAGAGTCCCTCGTATTCCCCACTGAGCTCTTTACCTCCCATTATCTATCCCAACTAAACATATCATACCCTGGTTTCCTGGACACATCGTGAAGGCCACCATATCTTTCATACTTACCATAAGGATATATGTGTTTAATCAGGACCTTGACAGGTGAAGACTGTGGAAAGAGGACAGTTTGTTCTCCCAAGTTGTTCAGTCTCCGAGACCTGTATTTACTTTGGAAGTGAATGAATAACATTGTACTGAAAAAGGAAATTAAAAAAGCAGGGTTGTAATTTACAGTAGAGAGTGGAACAGATTTAAAGGTTTTTTTTTACCTCTTCTGTTGCTCCGGTTCCAAACTTCCATACGTGCCACAGCTGCAACAGAACAGCACTTTTCTTACTTCTGGCAAAAACAAGAGAGCTACGATTGCCAGGTCCAGTTTGGCTGCCAAGATCTGAACTGCTCGAAGGCGACATGACTTACAAAGCGAATGCCAACAGAAATCAGAAATAGCTATAGAGTTCAATTCGAGATGAATGTCTCAACATACCTACTCTGATGGACAGCGACATCTCCATGGCCTTTCAGTTATGAGGAATCTGTAACCGTTTTCTTCGCTGTGAGATGTCTCCCATTATCTAGGTCGGAAAAGCCAAGGCACATACTACCATGATTGCTAAATTGGTCAAATTAGATTTTTCTCTGAGGTATAAATATAGCTTATGCCACGAGCCCCGATGATAGAGATGTAGAGTCAGATCTACACAGCCAATAAAGGTTTCTTGAAGTAGGACCCAGAAATGATGTTAGTATATAATATGTATAAATGGAAGCCAGTTATATGATTATATATGAAGAGTAGTAATGTCTTCAGTCCAGGAATACCACATGGAGACCTCAATTTTACATTCAACTTCTTGTAACCTGGGACAAATTAAAGATCACCACACCTAAACTTGTCAGCATTATATTGTGTGTAAGACCAGCTGCTAATATAATGCATACATAAGTACAGGGTAAGACTGGCCCACCAGAGTAGCAAAAGATCCTCCAGTGGGCCCAGGGTCTGGCACAATTATGGAAACCAAAGTTCCACCAGTATACAACCCTATTTGGAGGTGACTTTGGATTCAATCAGTCCCTCTGGGGTCTATTTCTTATATGATTATATACAAATAAGCTATTAGACCTTATTGATGATACAATGCATTCAAAAAGTCTTCAGACCCTTTCAATTATTTTCACATTTTGTAATGTTGAGGCCTTTACATTTTTCCCCATCGTTCTGCACCCAATACCCCATAATGATGAAGTGAATAACAGAATGTTAATATTTCTTTGCTAATTTATTGAAAAGGAAAAACTAACATATTGACATAAGTATTCAGAGCTATACTCAGGACTTAGTTGAAGCTCCCTTGGCAGTGATAACAGTCTCCAGTCTTCTTGGTTATGATGCCACAAGTTTTGCACACCTGGATTTGGGGATTTTCTGATATTCTTCTCTGCAGATCCTCTCAAGCTCTGACAGGTTGAATGGTGATGTCGGTGGACGGCCATTTTCAGTCACTCCAGAGATGTTCGATTGGGTTCAAGTCAGGTCTCTGGCTGGGCCTCTCAAGGACATTCACAGAGTTGTCCCTAACCTCTCCTGTGTTGTCTGGTCTGTGTGCTTAGGGTCATTGTCTTGTTGGAGGATGAACCTTGGTCCCAGTCTGAGGTCCAGAGCACTCTGGATCAGGTTTTGATTATCTCTGTACTTTGTTCCATTCATCTTTCCCTCAACCCTGCCCAGTCTCCCTGTCCCAGCCGCTGGAAGACACCCCACAGCAGGATGCTGCCACCATCATGCTTCACTGTAGGGATGGTATTGGGCAGGTGATGAGCAGTGCCTGGTTTCTTCCAGACATGATGATTAGAATTGAGTCCAAAAAGGTCAATCTTGGTTCCATCAGACCACAGAATCTTGTTTCTTACAGTCTAAGAGTCATTTAGGTTCTTTTTTTGCAAACTCCAGTAGTGATTTCACATGTCTCTTACTGAGGAGAGGCTTCTTTCTGGCCACTCTGCCATAAAGCCCAGATTGGTGGAGTGCTGCACTGATGGTTGATCTTCTTGAAGTTTCTCCCATCTGCAGTTCTTTCCTCCTCGTGGCTTGCTTTTTGCTCTGATATGCATTGTCAGCTGTGAGATCTTATATGGACAGGGGTATGTCTTTCCAAATCCTCTCCAATCAAATAAATTTACCACAGATGGACTCCAATCAAGGTGTAGAAACATTTCAAAGATGATCTGGAGAAATGAGAGGCCCCCAGAGCTAAATATCAAGTGTCATAGCAAAGAGTCTGAATACTTATATCCATGCAACATTTACATTTTTAATAAATTTGGAGAAATTGCGAAAATTCACTTTGTCATTATGGGGTATTGATAGAAGAATGATGGGGAAAAAACTTTAATTTTATTTTTATTTTAACACCAAGGCCTCAACATAGCAAAATGTGAAAAAAGTGTAAGGGTCTGAAGACTTCTCGAATACATTGTGTGTCCTGTGTGTACAATGATAACAACAAAGATTAAAATTAAATAAAAGTGGATGTGCACATGTTCTGTATAGATTGACAGTGGGTTATCAGGATTGTATTCCCTGGTGGGCCCAAATAAACTTGTCCAACACTTAATAAATAAGCAAATATTTTTGGAGATTTTCAGAACCGCATTTATGTGCGATAAAGTATCAGTCATGGAGGACAGGAATTTTTGTAAAATTGTCAGTAATCCCTTTGAAGAACATAACAGCCAACTTCTGCTCAGCCTGACATGTTAGATAACAGGCAGCAAGAGATGATCTTCAACTGAACAGTACATGTAAATAAGATCAACTTTAACTTCTACGTGCCTTTAAACGAAAGAATAAGGCAACCTAACGCATATAATGCTCAGTAGCAAGTGCGTATTCCATAAAGTGTGGTCTCTTTACCTGATGTAATCTCCTACTGTATTAAAGGAGCTTCACTAAGATGTTATGGATGTGTCTAATGACAAGCTTGTCGACTGTTTCCAATGACAACCAAAAAATTGTGAAACCAGATCTGGACTATAATACAGGTTACAAGACAACAATGAGTGTTGGAGCTGAATGGCAGGTGAGTTGGAGTTTCAGTACCCTGTCCAAGGCGTAGGAACAAGATATTGCAACTCTACTCAAATTAATAGAAATGAAGCTTACATATGCTCAAATATAAAGACTATTGGATTGCATAGTTCATAGGGTCACTTATACTCTGCTGTCCCTAGGACATGAGGTGGTTCTCCCGAGGCACATGTTGGCAAAATGGATCAAAGTGGAGAAGTCACTCATTGGAGCAAGTTGTATCCCATAAATACAGGGACAATGTATATAGTCCTTAGGATGGGTCATCAGTGGAGAAGTCAAACATGGAACAACTTCATAGGAACATATCAAAGTCAGGGACAAGCTGAGCTGGCAACTGTGGGCAATGTTTTACCAAGTTAGATTACCAAGTTAGATAGGTGTGAAACCAAGAGGCACCAAAGGAACAAGATGAGAAGGCAGAGAGGACAATTGAAGCTCCTGGGCCCCAATTCAAAATCTGTAACAGATCCCTCACTTACGACGTCCTGGTGCCTCCTTATCTGGAAGGGGGGCCTTTGTGCTCCCTCAGATACCATGATCGGTATAGTGACTCCTTCCTCTGCATTCCCCATAGTTACACCCCCCGTGAGAAGGTGGTAAAAATATTAACTGCCAGTATTTAGTGGGTGTAGGTAAAAAACATGGGCAGAGAGCTAGCTAGTATCTAAATACTATTGCTCACACCATAAAATGCCAATGTCCCCAGTAAACTGACTGGCCAGATGGGCCACATCCTGTAAGGCTTAGATAATGTGTAAGGCTTAGATAATGGCAAAGTAAGGGTCAAGGTATGTTTTTTGCCTATTGGCACAAGCATAAAAGTTCAGACGGTGGAATTTTACATTTCAGCTTTTTGTTTTCTTTAAGCATAGGTTTAGATTCTTTGCATGCATTTCATTCTTTTTTCATGCAGTTGCTCCTCAGCAATAGATTTCAAATTGTCACAGTGAATGCAGACAAGTGAACATATAGTTAGGTCCAGAATTATTTGGACAGTGACACATGTTTTGTCATTTTAGCTGTTTACAAAAACATATTGAATATACAGTTATATAATCAATATGGGCTTAAAGTGCAGACTCTCAGCTCTAATTTGAGGAAGGGTTTAGGAATTACAGCTCTTTATTATGTAGCTGCATTAGGGACAATTAATTGGACAATTATCTCAAAAGCTATTTAATGGGCTGCATGGTCTATTCCCTCGTTAATCCATCATCAATTAAGCAGGTGAAAGGTCTGGAGTTGATTTCAGGTGTGGCATTTGCATTTGGAAGCTGTTGCTGTGAACCCACAACATGAGGTCAAAGGATCTCTCAATGCAAGTGAAACAGACCAGCGTTAGGCTGAAAAAAAAAAAAAAAAAGAAATCCATCTGAGAGATAGCACAAATGTTAGGAGCGGCCAAATCAACAGTTTGGTACATTCTTGAAGAAAAAGAGCGCACTGGTGATCTCGTGAACTCCAAAACGCCTGGACGTCAGCGGAAGACAACAGTGGTGGATGATCGCAGAATCCTTTCCATGGTGAAGAAAAACCTCTTCACAACATCTACCCAAGTGAAGAACACTCTCCTGGAAGTAGGTGGATCAGTATCTAAGTCCACCATAAAGAGAAGACTTCATGAGAGCAAATACAGAGGGTTCACCACAAGGTGCAAACCATTAATCAGCCTCAAAAATAGAGAGGCCAGATTAGACTTTGCCAAACAACATCTAAAGAAGCCGCCCAGTTCTGGAACAGCATGAAACTAAGATCAACCTGTACCAGAATGATGGGAGGAAGAAAGTATGGAGAAAGCTTGGAACGGCTCATGATCCAAAGCCACCACATCCTCTGTAAAACATGGTGTAGGCTAGGGGTCTCAAACTCGGCCGGGTAAGTGGGCCACATATAGAAAAAATGTGAGGTTGAAGGGGCCGCATTACTTTCAAATTTGATATATTACAAAATTATTGTTAATTAATTCGTTATTAGAACTACTATAACACTGCATTAAAACATAATTTAACCACACACAGCACCTACAGCAAAAGTTTTCAAACCTACATCTTGGACATATTAATGTTCTTAATGACACACAACTATTTCCAGTTTGATGGAAAATTTTATCTACAGTTAAAAGGTGTCTCGATGGGAGCCAAATTCTCCCCCTCCATTGCAAATCTAGTCATGGCTTGGTGGGAGGAATCCTTCATTTTCTCCACCAATAACCCCTTCGGAGATCACATAGAATGGTACGGGAGATACATAGACGATCTCCTACTTATATGGAGCGGAGACGTCTCGACCATCCCCACATTTGCAGAATTTTTGAACCACAATCCATACAACCTTAAATTCACATACAGTTATGACAAAACTAATATCATATTCTTAGATTTAGAATTGAAAGGAGTAGAAGGGACAATAATAGAAACGAAAACCCACCGCAAACCCATAACTGCTAATAGTAACCATTCGAAGAAGACCATCATGTCCATCCCCGTCGGGGAAATGTACCGAGCCAAAAGAAATTGCAGCTCACATAATCAATACATTACGGAACAAAAACAGATACAAGCCAGGCTCCACAATAGAGGATACCCTAATTGGTCCCTCAACAGAGCAGACAACCTCACCGCAAAGACATCCAGAGCCAAACTACTTAAACAATCGAACCAGTCCAAAAAATTAGACCCAAACAAACCTACTTTGGTTCTACAACAGAGTAACCAATTTTCTGAAATTAAACAAATTATAAACAAATACTTACCCATTCTAATGGAAGATGACAGCTTACGATCCATTCTCAAGGGGGGATGCAGAGTAGTGGCCCGGAAAGCACCTTCACTCGGCAGTCTCCTTTCTCCCTCTTTTTTCACCTCAAATGAAATCAAAACTACCTGGTTGGAAAACAAAGGTTTCTTTAAATGTGGACAACACCCATGCAAAGTGTGTTCCTACGTTTATCCCACAAAAAATGTCTCTAACTCAAATAACTCTGATACATTCACAGTACAAAATTATATAAACTGTAACACCGAATGCGTCATTTATATGATTGAATGTACCGAGTGTAATTTAAAATATGTAGGATGCACCAGTCGAAAATTCAAGACTAGAATATTGGAACATTTGAGTTACATCAGAAACCCCAACATCAGTAATATCTCAAACGCGGCCAAACACTTCATTTATCACCATAATAGAATAGCGAAAACATTAAAATGCTATGCTATAGAAAAAATTCACACTCCTAAAAGAGGAGGAGATTTAAAATATAAGATTAACCAAAGAGAAGCATACTGTATCGACAGACTAAAAACTCGAGTCCCCGATGGTCTTAATCTAAAAAAGGAACTGATGTTCCACTATTAAACACACTAAATGTTACACCTTCTCGATAGTGGCCCCTTTTTTATATAAATTATTACAACAAAAAATATTTTCAACAAGCTTTCACAAAGACCACATACAACCATATACATCGAAAACATTATCTTATAAGTTTGATAAAAATAACAATATGCAATGTTAAATACTTTTGTGTCAAAAAAGACAAAAGTATAATAGGTATGATACCTTTATTGGCTAACCATAAAAGTTCTATATGCAAGCTTTCAGAGCACAGAGGCCCCTTCTTCAGGCAGTTTACAAATGAATGACTTAGAAAAAAGCACAACATTTAGATGTTACACAAAGACTTTTTTCTAAGTCATTCATTTGTAAACTGCCTGAAGAAGGGGCCTCTGTGCTCTGAAAGCTTGCATATAGAACTTTTATGGTTAGCCAATAAAGGTATCATACCTATTATACTTTTGTCTTTTTTGACACAAAAGTATTTAACATTGCATATTGTCTCTGGCTAACACGGTACTACACAATTTTTTAATAAAAATAACAAAAAATAACAAAATAACAAAAAAGAAAAAATATTTTCCGAGCTTATTAACATATGCAGCCAACAAACACATACATAATATCATTTCTCTCTCTTCTCGGTATTTCCAGAATATCATCTTGCAAATATAACAAGAATTATCAATGATTATTTCCATACAAATTGTCTCTTTTTGTCCATCCACTTATTTTTTAACCAACAATACATGCACATATGTTCTCGACATGTAAGTTTTTTAGCCTTTCTATTTTCACTTCCACTTTTTACTTTTACTAAGTCTCAATCAAAAAACACTACTGACTGCCAGGTTTAATGCAACATCCAGATTAGCTAAAATTGCGATCTTATTCCTGCCGTGTTAACAAAATGTTTTGTCTTTTTTAAAACAACAACAATACTTGCTTTTTTCTAGTATATTAAAAAAAAATCTGGTATTCAAATTAATCGCATAAGTATTGTTATCTTGTGTAACACGAAATAACTTACTCACCAACTAATCCAGGATGCATCGCACTCGCACGGCGGATTCCAGGTTGTCCTCTGGTTCCTATTTGCGTTTCAGGTGATCCACGTGACCTGGAACGCAATAAAAAAACATATGTTAGACCGGATATCAAATCCAGCAACACACGTCAGTTAGTTAACACAAGCCATGAATAAGGACGCAGGAGGCGTCTGAAACGCGTAGGCTCTCCATATCATTGAAACCTCTCCCTGCACTCCAGGATATCATCCCATTGATCCTGTTTTAACATGACCAAATAAACTTGGAAAAAGTTTCCGTTTTACCTACATCAGCGCTGGATCCAATCCTTCTTCATTGCTGCCTTCCCATCGTGTGCCGACACGAGGACCCGTGCGCGGTGAACAGTATAAGTCTATATACAAGGTGAGCTGGAGGCTTCCTCTTTTTCCTTTACTACATTACTATAATACTACATTACTATAATAATAGCGCTAGGTTTAAACTTACCGGAAATTTGCGAGATTTCTCCACGTGCTTATTTCAACAATCCAGTTTTACAGATTAAGTGTCGCTAAATGCAGTGCGGCAGCTCAGTTGGCAGCATTTGGCAGACACACAAATTTCAAAATTAGGCAGCCCCTTTTTAGATAATGCCACAGAGCCCTCAATAGATAATGCCACAGTGCCCTCTGTAGCTGCTGCCACAGTGCCCTCTGTAGATGCTGCCACAGTGCCCTCTATAGATACTGCCACAGTGCCCTCTGTAGATGCGGTCACAGTGCCCTCTGTAGATGCTGCCACATTGCCCTCTATAGATACTACCACAGAGCCCTCTGTAGATACTGCCACAGTGCCCTCTGTAGATACTACCACAGTGCCCTCTGTAGATACTGCCACAGTGCCCTCTGTAGATACTGCCACAGTGCCCTCTGTAGATAATGCCACAGTGCCCTCTGTAGATAATGCCACAGTGCCCTCTGTTTAAAATGCCACAGTGCCCTCTGTTTATAATGCCACAGTGCCCTCTGTAGATACTGCCACAGTGCCCTCTGTATACTGGCACAGTGCCCTCTGTAGATACTGCCACAATGCCCTCTGTAGATAATGCCACAATGCCCTCTGTAGATAATGCCACCGTGCCCTCTGTTGATGCTGCCAGTGTCCTCTGTAGATGCTGCCACAGTGCCCTCTGTGGATACTGCCACACACCCACAGTGCCCTCTGTATATACTGCCACAGTGCCCTCTGTAGATGCTGCCACGGTGCCCTAAGGAAATGCTGCCACCGTGCCCTAAGGAAATGCTGCCACCGTGCCCTCTGTAGATAATGCCACCGTGCTCTCTATAGATGCTGCCAGTGTCCTCTGTAGATGCTGCCACAGTGCCCTCTGTGGATACTGCCACACACCCACAGTGCCCTATGTAGATGCTGCCACAGTGCCATATGTAGATGCTGCCACAGTGCCCTCTGTAGATGCTGCCACAGTGCCCCCTGTAGATGCTGCCAAAGTGCCCTCTGTAGATGCTGCCACAGTGCCCTCTGTAGATAATGCCACACACACCCCTTGTAGATAGCTCCATTGGGGCTCCCTCTAGGAGTGGAATCCCCAGCCAGAGCGTTGCCGACGCTTTGGCCAGGGATTCCTCTGCTGGAGGAGCCCCTAATGTCACTGTTCATGCACAGTGACGTCATGGGATCCTCCTGGACCGGAATGTGATGTCAGGGGCATCCCCAGAGCCGGTTTCCCAGTGCACTAGTATAGGCTCTGCTCCGGAACTCTGGGGAAGCAACTGACATCAGTGTATATGGACAGTGATGTCAGGGGCTTGCCCAGAGCTGGAGTCCCGGAGCAGAGCCGCTTCTAGCACCCCGCCTGGGATTCCAGCTCTGCTCCTGACATCACTGTGCATATATGGACAGAGATGTCAGGGGCAACCCCAGCTACTAGCGCTACTACTGGGACTCCAGCTGTGCTCCTGACATCACTGTCCAGCTCTGGGGAAGCCCTAGAGGTCACTGCCCACATGTGGACAGCGATGTCAGGGGATTCCAGAGTCCCGGAGCAGAGTCTGTGCTAGCGCTCTGCCCGAGACTCCGCTCTGGGGAAGACCCTGACAAAACTGTCCATATATGGACAGCGATGTCAGGGAATTCCACAGAGTCCCAGAGCAGAACCTATACTAGCGCTCTGCCCGGGACTCAGGCTCTGTTGAAGCCCCAGACATCGTGTGTCCATTCATGAACAGTGACGTCAGGGGATTCCACAGAGTCCCGGAGCAGAGCCTATGCTAGCGCTCTGCCCGGGACTCCGCTCTGGGGAAGACCTTGACAAAAACTGTCCATATATGGACAGCGATGTCAGGGAATTCCACAGAGTCCCGGAGCAGAGCCAACACTAGCGCTCTGCCCGGGACTCCTCCGCTCTGGGGGAAGACCCTGACAAAACTGTCCATATATGGACAGCGATGTCAGGGATTTCCACAGAGTACCGGAGCAGAGCCGATACTAGCGGCTCTGTGTCCCGCGGGCCGCAGATGACAGCCTCAGGGGCCGCATGCGGCCCGCGGGCCGCGTGCTTGAGACCCCTGGTGTAGGCAGTGTGATGGCATAGTGGGGGCAGTGTGATGGCATGGTGGAGCCAGCGTGATGGCATGGGCATGGGTGTGCATGGCTGCCAAAGGCACTGGGTCACTAGTGTTTATTGATGATGTGACTGAAGACAGAAGCAGCCGGATGAATTCTGAAGCGTTCAGGGATTTACTTTGTGCTCAGATTCAACCACATGCAGCAAGGTTGATTGGACGTCGCTTCACAGGACAGATGGACAATGACCCAAAACATACTGCGAAAGCAACCCAGGAGTTTAAGGCATTAACCCCTTCACAATACTTTTTCTTTTGATTCTCCTCCCTTCCCAGCCTTTCCCTACCATTTCCTCCTCCTTCTCCTCCTCCTCCCTCCCCTCTCTTCTCCTCAGCACTCCATATGAGGGTGTAGACCAGACCCAGGGTTAAGGGACCAGCACAGGTCTGTCTGTTATCACTCATTGGAAGTAGAGATTTCTACTCAGACATTGAACACTCCCCTCGTTTTTTCTCTCCTCTCCGCCCGGCTCTGGCTTCACTCTTGGAGTAACAATAACCAGGACTGTGAGGCTACCACTCGCTGCACAGTTGTAAAACTGCTACTTTAATAAGAGAAATATAACAGCAGAGTCTTAGACCCGGGGCAAAGAGTCAGTTCACTGCCCTAGCCCTGTATCTAAATAAGACCCCATGCACATGACCGTAAAAAATCTCCGTAATTGCGGACCGTAATATGGTCTGCAATTACGGACCAGCCCGGTTCTATTGGCCGCAGACACCTTTCCGTATCGCTACCGTAGAACCGTGCAGGGAATTATGGCAAATAGTGGAATATTCTGCAATGGCCGAGCCACCAGATCTCAACCCGATTGAGCTGCATTTCACTTGCATAAGACAAAACGTAAGGCAGAAAGACCCACAAACAAGCAACAACTGAAGACCGTGGCAGTAAAGGCCTGGCAAAGCATCACAAAGGAGGAAACCCAGCATATGGTGATGTCTATGGGTTCCAGACTTCAGGCCGTCATTGCCTGCAAAGGATTCTCTACAAAGTATTAAAAAATATATTTTATTTATGGTAATGTTAATTTGTCCAATTACTTTTGAGCCCCTGAAATGAGGAGTCTGTGCAGAAAAATGGTGGCAATTCCAAAACGTTTCACTGGATATTTTTGTTCAACCCCTTGAATTAAACCTGAAAGTCTAAACTTCAATTACATCTCAGTTGTTTCATTACAAATCCAATGTGGTGGCAGCAAAACCCAAATCATGAAGATTGTGTCACTGTCCAAATAATTCTGGACCTAAGTGTTGAGTCACATACCTGTAGCATGTGCTGTGTCACATAAAATATACTTATCTTATTGGCTTAATATTTATATGAAAACAGAACATTCTGATGATTTATTCAGTTTTCATAATATTCCTTAATTAGGAGTCAGATTACCCCATAAAAAAAACAGTCATACATCACACTGGAAATAGCCCCCCGAGCCTTGAAGACACCATTAGTGATCGTAAACGTCCCATAATTTTGGCAGCAATTCTTGTTAATCTCTTTACGGCTTACATTTATGATACACAGAAGTCTGAGAAACAGAACACTGAGGTCACACGGTCGTCTAATCGACACCGGTCATTATATTATTGCATTGTCTCCGCTGCCAAAATCAAGTCAACTGCAAAGCGCTGCTTGTTCAGTGTCTATGTGAGTAATGATAATGCTATTCCCTTATAATGTATCATCTCAATGAGTAACTCGGGACTAATGGGTGATTTAGGAGATCTCAGTCCCCGAATATAGTTATTGGAGATCTACATCATTGCAAATATGGCAAGGGTCTGCAGAGACCATGGAACCTCCCTTGTATCTGCAGGGAGGGCATCGGCAGAATTCAAACTTCTAATGAATCTTCTCCTCACATTTTTTTTATTTTTTTCATAAATTAAAATATCCAGTTGTGGACTTAATAATGACATGCAATTATATAATATGTGCAAGTCCGGACCTATGGGTAATGCTTATCTGCTAGATATTTCTCCTCCTGCCTGGCTGCTTTTTAATTCTGATCCAGTAAATTAGAGATCAGGGAACCCTTCTAACAAAAACAAAGTGGACAATCCCTCTAATAAAATGTATCAATTTAATATGCCCAAATAGGACGTATAGGATCAGGTTGTCTTAGTGAGACAACTCTAACTATGAACTTTCTATGTTTATGGTGAAAGGTTCTGCTACATATAAGACTCTGTTCAAATCTGAGCTTTGGATTTAATTTATAACTTCATTTATGCTGTGCAGGATCCACCTCACGACCGATCTGAGCGGCACCAAGCGAACCCCATTATCTTATAAGTGGACAACCCCTCTAACTGACTAAGAACGCAGTTGACATTCAAAGTTCTGGATCATACCTTTTGTTTGCAGGCTCGGAAGACGCCTGAGCCAGGACGATGTCCGTGCACTGGATCACTGAAGAAGCTGGATACCGGTGAGCTGGAAAAATATTAGAATTTTACTATATTATAAACCAACATATTGTAACGCCACAGATTGTAGCCCCACAGATTATAAACCCCATAGATTATAACCCCCAAATTATAACCCCACAGATTATAACCCCACAGATTATAACCCCACAAATTATAACCCCCACAGATTATAACCCCACAAATTATAACCCTACAGGTTATAGCCCTGCAGATTATAATCCCACATATTGTTACCCCACAAATTATAACCCTACAGATTATAACCCCACAAATTATAACCCCACAAAGCATGACCCTACAGATTATAGCCCCGCAGATTATAACCCCACATAATGTTACCCCACAAATTATAACCTTACATTTTATAACCTGCTGATTATAACCTGGCAAATTAAAACCCCCACAAATTATAACCACAAAAATAATAAACCAGCAGATTTTAACCCTACAGATTAACAATTTAACTTTGCCACAATGGAATATTTCTCAACTGTATACATTTTTGATCATCTATTGAAAGCAGAAAAGGTTAGGGGGAAATCTGCATTTTTTTGTTGTAAATATTACTTCAGATGAATGCTACAGTCATCAGTGCATCACCATCATGTTCTCTGAATTGGCAAAATATTCCAATCTAAGATGTTTGCAAATGTAGAAAAAAAATGTTAAAGAAAAAATGCCTGGGTACAGCTCTGTCTATTCTTACCATTGCTTGAATTTGGTTAAGGACTCCTATTTCTCATGAAACAAATGCAATACAATATCGCGACATGCTAGCAAAACCCTTGAGAAGCTGCAATTGAATTAACAACCATTGGGTGGCCACTTATAAACACATATAGCATAGACATCTTGTGACAGAGTATCGCAAAATTTCTTTTACAAAGCTGATCATCTCGCGCCACGCATCTCAGGATATATTAAGAGATAAGAGGAAAGGTAAGGAAGGACACATCTGTAAGGGCCTGTTCACATCACCGTTGAGGGGTTCCATCTGAGGTTTCCGTTGGGGTAACATAAACCTAAGTTTCCGTTTCCCTCACCATTGATATCGATGGTGACGGAAACCTAGCTAATGGTTTCCGTCTGTCACCGTTGTGACAGAGTTCCGTTGTTCTTGACGGAACCAATAGCGTAGTCGACTGCGCTATTGATTCCATCAAAGAGACGAAAACCTGTCACAACGGTGACAGACGGAAACCATTAGCTAGGTTTCCATCACCATTGATATCAATGGTGAGGGAAACGGAAACTTAGGTTTATGTTTGCCTTTCCGTTGAGGGGTAACCCGACGGAAACCTCAGACGGAAACCCTCAACGGAACATAGACGGTGATGTGAACACAGCCTAAGGCTGGATTCACACGAGCACATTACGTCCGTAATGGACAGAACGTATTTCGGCCGCAAGTCCCGGACTGAACACACTGCAGGGAGCCGGGCTCCTACCATCATAGTTATGTACAACGCTAGGAGACCCTGCCTCGCTGCGGGACAACTGTCCCGTACTGTAATCATGTTTTCAGTACGGGACAGTAGTTCCACGGAGAGGCAGGGACTCCTAGCATCGTACATAACTATGATGCTAGGTGCCCGGCCCCCTGCAGTGTGTTCGGTCCGGGACTTGCGGCCGAAATACGTCCGTCAATTACGGACCGAACATGCTCGTGTGACTCCAGCCTAACACTACTTAAGCTATTTCCTTACTTTATTATTGCAGTATTTATGCTATATCAGTCCATGGTATTGCAGAGGAAAAAACAATCCAATATGTATTTTTTTTTAATTACCAAACCTGGAATTTCCTGAAATGAACTTCAATCCACTCTCAAGTAACTACTTTATAATTTGGGTATGAATACTTTTGCAACGATTTTATTTAACGCTCCAACGTATCTAAAATAAAAAATGAGGTAACTTTAAAAATAGTCTTGACTAACAATACCTGATGTTTGGGGTATACAGCTCCAATGCATAATTATGTGTTTCCATGTTACAGACTGTAAATAAATGTGTGTAGTGTGTAGTGTGTAGTGTGTATGTGTCTAATGCTGCCTTAATGTGTTACCCCACGTCTTCTGCCCCCCTCTTCCTGCTAACCTACTGACGGGTCTTTTTTACAACGCTATCATATACTAGACCTAATCGGGAACATGGAGCAGTAAGTGCGCGCTCATAGCCACCAATAAAGAATTAAAACATAAATAGACAAATAAGCGTAATCATCTTCAGTAGGGTCTTAAACATTTGGGTAAGTCAATTCTAAGTGTTGAACTCTAAGGTCCTCTGTCCGTGGTGCTGAACAGACTAAAATCGACAATATTTTTGTTTTGCTGCTAATAATTTCTTGAATGTGGAGAAAAAAAACCTCCCAAATTATTAATATCTAAACCCAGAAAACCGCGCTGACCCACACATTATAATCTGCAGGTCGAGGCAATGGGGTGGCGTTGGGTTTGCTATTTTTGCCTTTCAAACTTTGACTCATGGGTTCGCATCTGGTTATTGACACCAATGTACATTGCCCTGATTAAGTGTCCTGGGTTTTCCTGGCCCCACTCTGATTGTTGGAACTGTGTAAGTTTGGCCTCATATGTATACAAAAATGTTGAATGTTTTTGGATTTTTTTTTTCGTCCTCAGATTTTTCCACCATTTTTTTCCTTTGGATTACATTGAATCGAATAATGTTTTTATTAATATATATAAATTTGTTATTACTAAAATAGTGAATAAGGATGCCTGGTAGAGTATAATGAAGTGATACATTGTGGCAACTCATGGCAGCAACACATTCTGCAGCGCTTTACAGTTCTTTTGCTCCTGTTCATTTGTGAAGGTCTTTGTTGCTTGGGATTTTGGATGTGACCCCAGACTGTTTCCTGCCATGGGATCGCTGCCTGCCCTGACCTCTATCTGTCTTAGGCCTTATTCACACAGACATCTCTGTTTTGCGCGCGCAAAAGGTCCGTGTGTCATCAGCATATGATGCGTGGCTGCGTGCATTTTCGCGCATCATGAGGACACTCTCGTTTTATGTTTACAAACAGAAAAGCATGTAGTGCTTTTCTGTTTTCATTCATTGTTTGTACTACTTTTGCGCGAATCACGCACGGCACCCGGAAGTGCTTCCGTGTGCCGAGCGCGATTTGCACGCACCCATTCACTTCAATGGGTGCGTGCAGCGCAAAACACGGGCAAGTATAGGACATGTCATGAGTTTCACGCAGCGCACATTTGCTGCGTGAAATTCACTGACAGTCTGAACGGCCCCATTACCTAACATAGGTCCATGCGACGCGCGTGATTTCTACACGCGTAGCACGGAAGTATTATACGTTCGTGTGAATAAGGCCTTATGTTGTGTGAACTCTGCCAGTCATGACCTAGTATTTATACGACCACGCTTCTATTTATCGATTCTGTCTGGAAATGCCATCTGCAGACCATCAGCATTGCTATTAGAGACTACTCTGCGGGCCCAACATGAGGATTCCCTGCACAATGTTCATACCCCTGTGAGAGACGTTTTAAGGTGAAAGTAAAAAAAATCCCTTAGATGTCCCCCCCTAGTTTAGCCCTAGCTTAATCTAATAGTGACCTAACAAGTCCACGCTTTTGTCCAGAGGCCTGATCGTGACAATATCACATGCTCATAAGTCTGCATTACTGCTAGCCCAAACTCAAGTTTTGTCTGCCAAGCTCCATTTCTCTCTGATCTTACACTTAAACCACTGAACTACGCTTATCGTGTATGTCGGGAAAACTCCCAATGTACACAATAAATGTGTCCATTAGGCTCCATTAACCCGAGGGAGGCCATAATATTGTACTTTTGGCCGCCGTCGAGCTAGCATACATTGGTATTGTTTTTTTTTTGGAAAGATAGAATGGCGAATCTGACTAACCCATTCCATTCTGAGAGATCCCGCAAAACAGTATACATTTTCTTTTACCATGGGAGCCTTTGGGTGATGGATACCACTGTTGAGCATCTGTCACAGGTATATGTTAAATGTATACATTGGGAAGCTCCAGTGACATTACTGTCCATAAATAGACAGTGACGTAAGGGGCTTCCCCAGGACCGGAGTCCATGGGCAGAGCATCAGAAATCGCTCTGCCTGGGGACTTAAGCCTGGGGAACCTTCTTACATTACTATTCATATATGGACAGTGATGTTAAAAGCTTCCCCAAGGCCAGAGTCTCCAGGCAGAGCACTAGCTGATGCTCTGCCTGGGGACGTCAGCCCTGGGGAAGCTTCTGACATCAATGTCCATATATATGGACAGTGACTTAAGGAGCTTCCCCAGGGCCGGAGTACCTGGATGATGTATCCTAATGAAAGCCTTACAGCGAATACGCTGCATCCATCCAATGTGTATTTCCGATGGAAGGCAAAAACGTGATGTGAAAAGGGCCTTACTGTTACTATTTTTTTGTTTAAATCTTTAAATATATGAGACTTCTTCATTTTCCAGCAGCATGTTGTCTTCCCCTCCCGTATCCGCAGGCTCACCATAAATGTTCAGCAACCTCCTCAGTCCCCACAAAATTTGTTAACAGTAACACAATAGACAGGGAGAAGGGGAGGGATGAGAGGAGGGGAATGCAGCTGCAGTTTCTCATTGCATACCTCCTAACCATTCTATTTTAGCAGGACAGTCCGAATAGGTTGCAAAGTGGGCGAGGATTACGTGGGCACTCTCGGAATGTTTTGTGGGCTTTCACGGTTGGATTGGGGGCGGGACTTAAAAGAGTCCCATGAATCGGGATGTAAATGTTTGTAGGTATGTCAATGCTAAAGTGAGAGAGGAGAGTGGGAGCAAGAAATATCATTGGCCCAGAGCAGAAACTTCACTTCAATAAGTGTCTGGCCACTTAGCGGACATGGAGAGAGAAAATATTTCAAAGATATATCAATGAGTTGGTAAAAGACAACCCAAAACCCAAAAGACACAGGATAGACAAACAAATTCTCGCTGCACTTCATCTAATAAATATGTACAGCCGGTGAGATGGGGGTCCTGATTTTTACATACAAAGCTTTTCATATGGTTACAGAGCAACATAAAACACTTGGGCATAAAGGGTTAAAGCAGTCTGAATTTTTATATAGAATTCTATAAATTTGTTAAACATTAGATTTGGCTGCTAAGAAAATAAAAAATACAAAATTCCTAAATTGTCAACATTGTCAAATATTTGCAAAACCCTAAAAATTTCATTGCATGTTGTCAATTTTTAAAGTGCAACCGTCAGCCAATATTCTGATTTCTTCGGGCTGCAGAAATTTCGGATGAGAAGACTCTTCTGTGGACGTTTATTTTGGGAATTGGTATGGAAATATCCGTACTGACAGGAGCCCGTCGGATTGGTTCAATATAGAATTCTATATATATAATGACTTAAGGGAACAGCTCGATGTTGGGATTGGAAGGCGCAGCGCAGAATACAGTAGTTCAATTCTAATTCAATGTTAATGAAAATAAACACACTGGCCCCAAGAGTTAGAGCTGCCACTGAAACATTGGTATTGGTGTCAGGTGCCCTTTAAAAGACAATCACTATGTGTAAGACGGGACTATATGCAGTTTATGGGACTTTTCCCAATTTCTGTGAAAACCATTACCTGTAGAACTCGTCATTGTGCGAACATTCTGGTTTCATCTCTTCATAATTACAAATTTCTAATTCTCTTTGCTAAAAAGTGTAAAATGAAACAATTGCTTGATGTTATAATAAACATATGGTCTTTTATCAATCTACCTTTATAACATATGGCTACGAGTGGGAAGGGCCGTCGATATAAGGTATCACCTCTAAATCCGGCCACACAGATATTTGTCACATGTTTAGATTCCCCCATAAACCTACACACTCAGCTCGGCCGTGCATGCTGGTCTGTTTTAAGTTTTAATATATTAAGACCTCAGAGCAGACCCCCTAAATATATTAAGACCCCAAACAAGACCCCCTAAATATATTCAGATCCCAGACCAGACCCCTTAAATATATTCAGACCCCCTATATTAATATAAGACCCCAGACCAGATGCCCTAAATATATTGAGACCCACGACCAGACCCCCTAAATATATTCAGACCCCAGACTAGACAACCAAAATATACTCAGACCCCAGACCAGATCCTTTAATATATAGAGACCCCAAACAAGACCCCCTAAATATAGTCAGAACCCGACCCCCTAAATATATTGAGACCCCAGATCAGACCCCCTAAATATACTCAGACCCCAGACCAGATCCCCTTAAATATATCCAGACCCCAAACAAGACCCCCTAAATATATTCAGATCCCAGACCAGACCCCCTAAATATATTCAGACCCCAGACTAGACAACCGAAATATACTCAGACCCCAGACCAGATCCTTTAATATATAGAGACCCCAAACAAGACCCCCTAAATATAGTCAGAACCCGACCCCCTAAATATATTGAGACCCCAGATCAGACCCCCTAAATATACTCAGACCCCAGACCAGATCCCCTTAAATATATCCAGACCCCAAACAAGACCCCCTAAATATATTCAGATCCCAGACCAGACCCCCTAAATATATTCAGATCCCAGGCCATACCCTAACCTCATTCAAACACCAGATCAGACCAAAAAAAACTAAATAATCAGACCCCGGACCAGACGATATACTTACCCTCTTGTTCCGCTCCGGCACCACTGCACAGTTTCCTGTCACCATCCAATGTCAGGACATTGTGTTCGCCATCGTTCACCATGTCCTGATGGTGCCCGGCTTATGGACCCAGTGCATCGACGCCCAGAGCTGAGCAAGAGCCGGAAGTGAGAAATATACGGGCTGATTTTTTATTTTATGCTACGCCTGCACCCTATTCTCAGCCTTCCTTAACGGGAACTGGTAAAACCGGGAGAATTTACATGTCTTACATGTACATAGAAGAGAGGGGGGCTCCATCAGAATGGGTCTCGCATTATAGCACTAGGTTTTGTCACTCAGGTCCAGGGCCAGTTTGAATGGGGTGGCAAACAGGGCAATTGCCCCCAATTCCTAGCCCCCCTTTAAGAAAGAACCCCCAAAAGCGACCTGAAACCACACAGTATTATTTAGTAGTGTATGGTGGTCTTATGCGGAAATTGAATTGTGGTATCATTCATGTGGGGACTATATAACAGTAGTATGTAGATTCGTGACGGGATTATTATTTGTATACTACTGTATATAGCGGTATTATTTGAAGACTATATGACTTGTATATGGGAGTATTACCTTAGCACTGTATAGCGGTATTATATGGGCTGTATATACAGTATGACGGTGACACTGTGTAGAAAAGTTATTTGGGCAATGTATGGTGGTACGGTTTGGAAACTCAATGGCATCTTTATTTAAGCATTGAATGGCAGTATGGTAAGGGCAATATATTGCAGTGTTATGTGTGCACTATATGATAGTATTCATTTAGATACTGTAGGGTGGTATTGTTTAGATATTGTATGGCAGTATTATTTGATATTGTATGGCAGTATTTGGTATATGCATTTGGGCACTACTGCTCGTTGCTCAGGGTTCCATTTTTTCTTAAATCGGCCCTGCCCAGGTCAGAAGGGCTTGGTGTTTGTTTCCTCTTTTACCCCCTTTTCATGATCCTTGGGTCCCCATCCCCTCGTTTGCTAACAAAGCAGTTCCTCTGGAGTTCTGCACAGGTTCACACCAGCCAGTAGCAATGAGGATGGGACCTACCAGAGCTGGACCCTGTGTCTACAAGGGCCCAACAACATCGGCATGCTCTGCCTCTATGGAAATTATGCCCTTGGGCCAATCTAATCTAACAGTTTGCACACCACTAAGTCTGGCCATGCGCCTGATCAGGACATTTGTCGACTCCGTGTCTCAAATGTTTATGGTATCTGGATCTTGGAGGTTTTTGGTCTATTCAGTTCTGGTAATTATGTGAAGATATATGCAAGTACCATAGTTATAGGCATACGTGGCATGTGTGAACTTTCAACATCCTGAACTTAAATTTTTAGGAAGTGTTGTGCCACAAACATGGATATATATTCATTTCTCGAGTAAAGTTACGCTTTGAGGTAAAATTGCATGAAGGCGCCAATGATTGTAAAGTGCTGGATGGTATTTTCACAACGTGCCAGGTGTCTGTGTATAGGGGTCAAATATTATTATTATTTATTTATTTTTTGTTCGTGAAAAATGTGAACATTTTCTCATCATCAAAAAGTTTAAAGGATATGTACACTTTTGCAACAATTTTTTTCAATTATGCCACTGTAGAAAAAGCGCTCGTTCATCTCCAGGTCGTATAGTTTCAAAACGAAAAATATTATCGTTGTCGGCAGACCATCACCCTGACTTGCTGCCGACATGATAATAATGTATGGGGACGAGCGAGTAACGAGCGCTCGTCCCCATACTAGCTGCTTTTGAAAGGAGAAAACGAGCGCCGATCCACGAGCTGTTTTGTTGATCGGCACTCGTTTACACGGCACGGGACCTTAACCCAGGACTGTAGGATCAAACTACACAGGGTTTGTTTGTAGTCTTTAACCATGGCGACACACAGGTCTGCATAGGAACACAAAACGGTGGCATCCAACCACTTGGATCCCAACTGATCACTAATAAAGCACAGGAGCCCCTTTGGATTTTTTCTCAGCACTGTGTAACTCCTGACCCTCCACTGTGCATATATTCAAATACAGCCCTGTTCACTTGAATGGGGCTGTGTAGCTAGGGAAGTACACAGAAAATATTGGGCCATATAGAACATTTCAGAATAGGCCCTGCTCCTCACTGATACCACCACCATTATTAAATTTAACTTTCAATATTCAGTTTATAGATCCAAATTCTGTGCAGATTAATTTAATAATATATTTGTATAGGGAGCTCTGTTTTGCTGACTTTACAAATTATATAATTCTCGCTGCCTGCGTCTACCACTAGGGGGAGCTATAGAGTTATATAGCCAGTAATGATCTCAATCGTAGCTGTGTAAATCTGTATCCAGTGATCTGCCCCTCGTGGCAGCTGTGCGTAAAAACTATGAAAATGTCACGGTGAGCAGGGGAAGCAGTTCAGTGCCGGACCCCCAACTATGGGCCCCATTACAGTTGTGTTTCCTGCCTCTATGGTAATTACACTGAGCAGGGCACCCCACCTCCCTCTATGATCTCCAATAGGGCATATGAAAAGGAGTTGTCTTTATAGGACATCCCCTTTAACTGCAAAGATTATATCAAAAAGAGAACATGTGGAATAGTAATAAGGGTTGTAGAGCATATACAACTGGACCCCTCTACCTTTGCCACAAACTCGTTCCCTACCAACAAAGAAACATTATTATCAGGAGATGTAGAAAAATAATGAGATCGTACTAACTGTACAATGATGTATTTCCAAACTAACTTGCCAGGATGCTGTCCATATGCACCCCGGCATGTGACGTCATTGGCATTATGAGGGCTTTACTAAAGTATTCACCTCCTTGGTACAAACACCCAAAAATCCATTTTAATTCAAGGTTGCACGAAACAGGAAAAACACAAAGGGGGTTGAATACTTTTGCAATATACTGTAGGTGCTGGAACTTGGGCCTAAAAACTTGTGAAGTGAACTTTTGCTTAACTTAGCTTTCCTCCAGTCATCTATTTATGACTTATCTGTTGGCAGATCTCAAGGAATCTGAAATCTCCTAAGAAGCTTCTGAAGGCATCTTAGGACATTCTTCCTTGCTGCTGTATCAACACTCCCCGTAGAAGGTCTTCTATGTATCCTTCTGGAATTTCCCACCAAGCTATGTTTTACATTAACAGTTCTGCATGAAGAGATTTCATAATAAAGTTTAGATGCCACGTGTCCAGTACTAGCTGGAGCTTTTTATGGAGATTTCCTTACACAACCCCATTCAGAAAAGACGAGTAGTGGCTAAATGCTCACTTGGGTATGGTGGTTTCAGACTGTGTTCCTTGTGCTTAGACCGAGCATTCTTATAACTGAACACCTGACAAACCACAGCTATGTGAAGACTCCAGAGCCACGGTCCTGTTTAGTAAAGAACCCTAAAGTCAAAGTTGCCAGAAGGTGACACAACTTAAGGTCTGATTTCTTCAGTTTGTCACCATTTCCATCTTAATGTTCTGAAATAGTTTACTTGTTTCTGCAGAGGCGAGTTTATTCCCAGGAAACCTTCTCACATCCAGTACGTTGCTGAAAAAAGAAATCTAAGATATGATTAATATAGCGGAAAATGACTTAAATGCATATTCCAGAACATAGGTGCTGCTCTATACAAAGTGACAGCAAAAATGAGAAGAATTTTTTTGCAATTTTTTTGTTATTTGTTTAAATGTGCAGATCATGCCAGGTAAAATAGGCTGAATTGATAGACATCGGCCTCAGGGTCAAAAGGGGCATTTTGCAAATATGTATAAATTGATATTGTCCTAAAAGATGCCAAAATGTGGGGAATTATTAAGCAGGAAGAATAAGGGCCGGAACTTAGGGGTGTGCGATCTGTGTGACTACTCAAGATGAAGCCTCCATTCTGCATGAAGGGGGCGCCGTTTTGGAGACTGCGACATTATTCCCCTCTTTAATGTATGTAAAATTGTTTATAGGATGTTGCATTGGTTTATGTGGACACTATCGTGCTCTAAATTGTGGCTCTCCAGCTGTTGCGGTACTAAAACTCCCAGCATGCCATGACGTCCGCATGCTGGGAGTTGCAGTTTTACAACAGTTAAAGAGCCATAAGTTGGAGATCACTGCAGTTAACATACTTTAATAGAAATGTACAAATCACTATATCGCCAATATGTATCTATAAAACTACACAACACTAAATAGATCATATAACTTCACATAAACTGAAAATTTCCGATATAATCAGTCTAAACAGTCTACCGCTATAATACCTCACAGTATAGCAAGAAGAGCTCACACACCACTACATAGCCAGTCTGTAACATGGGGTTACTGGAGGGGTTCCCCTTTTAAAAAAACACAATCGCCGTCCAGAAGAACGTTAATTTAGACTTTCACTGAATACACAGTGGTACAAAAGCAATGCGGTTATTTTCTCTTTAAGAGGCACGTCAAGTTTAGTGGTTATAACACTTAAAGTGGTACAGTGACTTACGATACAATTGCAGTTCAATAACTAACTCCTTTTCACAAACTAACTCCATTAACAGGTCTCTAGCTTTCTATCTGGTACTCCACCACATGTGTTTTTTCACACCGCTCTTCGCCTTCTTCTCAGCTTCCCAACATTTTTATCTACCTACGAACTACCTTCTGTCCTACCCCTCAGGTGCTAACTTTCCCAGAACCCCGCCGTCCATTCCTCCACAATACACTCCTGACAGGTACTTCCTTGATCGGTCATCAAACCCTACCCAGGTCTTCTTACCGACAAAACAAGTCACTCCAGGATCCAGGTTGCCATCGCACCAAGGCCCTACTCTTAAGGAACATGTACCAATACCTACTCCAAGAACTCCCAGTAGTCCAGTCTTTCCCAGGGATACAAATACTAGGCAATGTTTCAGGACTCAAAACCTATTTCCTTCCAGGCCCAACTATTAGGGAACTCCTGATTTCCCCCACTAGGCCCACAACAGACTTCCGCCTGGGTTTGAACACAGTACCACTCAATCCCCCCTGCTCCCCACTCCCGGGTCGACTATTCCGACCGCCTCAGCGGACTACCCACGAGCCACCAGCCAGGCGAAATTCTCTTCTACCGGCAATGCTTCAACACTGGCAATCATATACTGTACTCACCAGACCACCCTCTCCATGGCCTACCTCACTCTGTACTAGACTAGGCATAGTCTGATAGCTCACTGTCTGCTCGTGACTTCTGCCTCCCACTGTGTTCTATACCCAAAGCAGTCTCTGCCTCCGATCTGCAAAGGCTTTGGTTCCCCTCTGGCCTCCATCTTACTGCAGCCTTCTACTGCCCTCCTGCCGAAAAGGCAAGCCACTCTAATTTAATCGATCTCCCAACACAGATCTCTATATATGTTACTCGCTGTTCTCCTCCTCTTCCTCTCCTTTTGGGCACTGAATCACCTCCCTTATAGGAACTCCCTCCAGTCTCTCCTCCATCCAGGATGGTGGCAGAGAATATTGGTGTCACCTCGTTCCTATTTTGCCGGTAGTCTGTACCTACCTCCTCCTCAATCACCGCTGCATTTATCTTCCTCCTAAATACAACACTGCCGAACACAGCGCCACAAAGTATCCAGAGACCTACAAAGCAAGTACAGAAAACAACAACATTTCTACGTCACATCTAACATCTATACAGTATCTTAAAGGGCCAAGTAACCTATTTACAAAAGGATACTTTCTGTACAAAGTCCATAGGCTGTAATAGAGGGAAGTCGGCACTTACTTCACACTCCCTACAAGTCTACCCACAGAAAACCCCATACACTAACATAGAGTTAAGTCCAGAATTATATGGACAGTGACACAAGTTTTGGCATTTTAGCGGTTTACCAAAACATATTGAATATACAGTTATATACAGAGAAGACTCTCAGCTTTAATTTGAGGGTATTCACATCCTAATTTGAGGAAGGGTTTAGGAATTACAGCTCTTTAATATGTAGCTGCTTCTTTCTCAAGGGACCAAAGGAAATTGGACAATTATCTCAAAAGCTATTTAATGGGCTGCATGGCTATTCCCTCATTAATCCATCATCAATTAAGCAGGTAAAAGGTCTGGAGTTGATTCCAGGTGTGGCATTTGCATTTGGAAGCTGTTGCTGTGAACCCACAACATGAGGTGAAAGGAGCTCTCAATGCAAGTGAAACAGACAATCGCTAGGCTGAAAAAAATTAAGAAATCCATCAGAGAGATAGCACAAATATTAGGAGTGGCCAAATCAATAGTTTGGTACATCCTTGAAAAAAAAAGAGTGCACTGGCGATCTCGTGAGCTCCAAAAGGCCTGGACGTCCACGGAAGACAACAGTGGTGGATGATCGCAGAATCCTTTCCATGGTGAAGAAAAACTCCTTCACAACATCTACCAAGTGAAGAACACTCTCCTGGAAGTAGGTGGATCAGTATCTAAGTCTACCATAAAGAGAAGACTTCATGACAGCAAATACAGAGGGTGGCATTGGCATGCATGGCTGCCAAAGGCACTGGGTCACTAGTGTTTATTGATGATGTGACTGAAGACAGAAGCAGCCGAATTAATTCTGAAGTGTTCAGGGATTTACTTTCTGCTCCAATTCAACCAGATGCAGCAAGGTTGATTGGACGTCGCATCACAATACAGATGGACAATGACCCAAAACATACTGAGAAAGCAACCAGGAGTTTTTTTAAGGCAAAGAAGTGGGATATTCTGCAATGGCCGAGTCAGTCACCAGATCTCAACCCGATCGAGCTGCATTTCTCTTGCTTAAGACAAAACTTAAGGCAGAAAGACCCACAAACAAGCAACAACTGAAGACGCTGCAATAAAGGCCGGGCAAAGCATCACAAAGGAGGAAACCCAGCGTTTGGTGATGTACATGGGTTCCAGACTTCAGGCCGTCATTGCCTGCAAAGGATTCTCTACAAAGTATTAAAAAAAAACATTTTATTTATGGTAATGTTAATTTGTCCAATTACTTTTGAGCCCCTGAAATGAGGAGGCTGCGTAGAAAAATGGTGGCAATTCCTAAACGTTTCACAGGATATTTTTGTTCAACCCCTTGAATTAAACCTGAAAGTCTAAACTTCGATTGTATCTCAGTTGTTTCATTTCAAATCCAATGTGGTGGCAGCCGGAGCCCAAATCATGAAGATTGTGTCACTGTCCAAATAATTCTGGACCTAAGTGTATAGCCAGTATACCTTCCTGTAACCTCACGCATCATCTTATAAGGGTATGTTCACACGCAAAATACGTCTGAAATGACAGAGCTGTTTTCATGCGAAAACAGCTCCTGAATTTCAGACGTTTTTGCAAGTACTCATATTTTTCGCGGCGTCTTTTACGGACGTAATTGGAGCTGTTTTTCATTGGAGTCAATGAAAAATAGCTCCAAAAAGGTCCCAAGAAGTGTCCTGCACTTCTTTGACTCGGGCGTATTTTTACGCGCCATCTTTTGACGGCAAAGCGTAAAATGACACACCGTAAAACCCATTGCAAGCAATGGGCAGATGTTTGCAGACGTTATGGAGCCGTCTTTTCAGGCGTAATTCGAGGCGTAAAACACCTGAATTACGTCTGAAAATAGGCCGTGTGAACATACCCTTACCATTATAGCTTAATAAACATAGTTACCAGTACAATAAATAATTGGTATACCTCCATATAACATCCGACACCACCATATAAACAGTATTCTGTACTTCCATATAACTTCTCACCTCACCATATAACCAGTATACCTCCAGATAGCCTCACACATCACCATATATCCAGTATACCTCCATATAACCTCACCCATCACCATATAACAAGTATATCACAATAAAACATCACCCATCACCATATAACCAGTATATCTCCATATAACCTCACATCACCATATAACCAGTATACCTCCATATAACCTCACCCATCACCATATCACCAGTATATCTCCATATAACCTCACCCTTCACCATATAACCAGTATATCTCCATATAACCTCACCCATCACCATATAACCAGTATACCTCCATATAACCTCACATCACCATATAACCAGTATACCTCCATATAACCTCACATCACCATATAACCAGTATATCTCCATATAACCTCACCCATCACCATATAACCAGTATACCTCCATATAACCTCACCCATCACCATATCACCAGTATATCTCCATATAACCTCACCCTTCACCATATAACCAGTATATCTCCATATAACCTCACCCATCACCATATAACCAGTATACCTCCATATAACCTCACATCACCATATAACCAGTATACCTCCATATAACCTCACATCACCATATAACCAGTATATCTCCATATAACCTCACCCATCACCATATAACCAGTATACCTCCATATAACCTCACCCATCACCATATAACCAGTATACCTCCATATAACTTCACACATCACCATATAGCCAGTTTACCTCCACATAATGTCACACATCACCATATAACCAGTATACCTCCATATAACCTTACCCATCACCATATAACCAGTATATCTCCATATAACCTCACCCATCACCATATAACCAGTATATCTCCATATAACCTCACCCTTCACAATATAACCAGTATATCACCATATAACCTCACACATCACAATATAACCAGTATATCTCCATATAACCTCACCCATCACCATATAACCAGTATATCTCCATATAACCTCACACATCACAATATAACCAGTATACCTCCATATAACCTCACCCATCACCATATAACCAGTATACCTCCATATAACCTCACATCACCATATAACCAGTATATCTCCATATAACCTCACACATCACCATATAACCAGTATACCTCCATATAACCTCACCCATCACCATATCACCAGTATACCTCCATATAACCTCACCCATCACCATATAACCAGTATATCTCCATATAACCTCACATCACCATATAACCAGTATACCTCCATATAACCTCACCCATCACCGTATAACCAGTATATCACCATATAACCTCACCCATCACCATATAACCAGTATATCACCATATAACCTCACATCACCATATAACCAGTATACCTCCATATAACCTCACATCACCATATAACCAGTATACCTCCATATAACCTCACATCACCATATAACCAGTATATCTCCATATAACCTCACCCATCACCATATAACCAGTATACCTCCATATAACCTCACCCATCACCATATAACCAGTATACCTCCATATAACTTCACACATCACCATATAGCCAGTTTACCTCCACATAATGTCACACATCACCATATAACCAGTATACCTCCATATAACCTTACCCATCACCATATAACCAGTATATCTCCATATAACCTCACCCATCACCATATAACCAGTATATCTCCATATAACCTCACCCTTCACAATATAACCAGTATATCACCATATAACCTCACACATCACAATATAACCAGTATATCTCCATATAACCTCACCCATCACCATATAACCAGTATATCTCCATATAACCTCACACATCACAATATAACCAGTATACCTCCATATAACCTCACCCATCACCATATAACCAGTATACCTCCATATAACCTCACATCACCATATAACCAGTATATCTCCATATAACCTCACACATCACCATATAACCAGTATACCTCCATATAACCTCACCCATCACCATATCACCAGTATACCTCCATATAACCTCACCCATCACCATATAACCAGTATATCTCCATATAACCTCACATCACCATATAACCAGTATACCTCCATATAACCTCACCCATCACCGTATAACCAGTATATCACCATATAACCTCACCCATCACCATATAACCAGTATATCACCATATAACCTCACATCACCATATAACCAGTATACCTCCATATAACCTCACATCACCATATAACCAGTATACCTCCATATAACCTCACCCATCACCATATAACCAGTTTACCTCCACATAATGTCACACATCACCATATAACCAGTATATCTCCATATAACCTCACATCACCATATAAACAGTATATCTCCATATAACCAGTATACCTCCATATAACCTCACCCATCACCATATAACCAGTATATCTCCATATAACCTCACACATCACCATATAAACAGTATACCTTCATATAACATCACCCATCACCATATAACCTCACATCACCATATAAACAGTATACCTCCATATAACCTCACCCATCACCATATAACCAGTATACCTCCATATAACCTCACCCATCACCATATCACCAGTATATCTCCATATAACCTCACATCACCATATAAACAGTATACCTTCATATAACATCACCCATCACCATATAACCAGTATATCTCCATATAACCTCACCCATCACCATATAACCAGTATATCTCCATATAACCTCACACATCACCATATAACCAGTATATCTCCATATAACCTCACCCATCACCATATAACCAGTATACCTCCATATAACCTCACACATCACAATATAACCAGTATACCTCCATATAACCTCACACATCACCATATAACCAGTATACCTCCATATAACCTCACATCACCATATAACCAGTATATCTCCATATAACCTCACCCATCACCATATAACCAGTATACCTCCATATAACCTCACCCATCACCATATAACCAGTATACCTCCATATAACTTCACACATCACCATATAGCCAGTTTACCTCCACATAATGTCACACATCACCATATAACCAGTATACCTCCATATAACCTTACCCATCACCATATAACCAGTATATCTCCATATAACCTCACCCATCACCATATAACCAGTATATCTCCATATAACCTCACCCTTCACAATATAACCAGTATATCACCATATAACCTCACACATCACAATATAACCAGTATATCTCCATATAACCTCACCCATCACCATATAACCAGTATATCTCCATATAACCTCACACATCACAATATAACCAGTATACCTCCATATAACCTCACCCATCACCATATAACCAGTATACCTCCATATAACCTCACATCACCATATAACCAGTATATCTCCATATAACCTCACACATCACCATATAACCAGTATACCTCCATATAACCTCACCCATCACCATATCACCAGTATACCTCCATATAACCTCACCCATCACCATATAACCAGTATATCTCCATATAACCTCACATCACCATATAACCAGTATACCTCCATATAACCTCACCCATCACCGTATAACCAGTATATCACCATATAACCTCACCCATCACCATATAACCAGTATATCACCATATAACCTCACATCACCATATAACCAGTATACCTCCATATAACCTCACATCACCATATAACCAGTATACCTCCATATAACCTCACATCACCATATAACCAGTATATCTCCATATAACCTCACCCATCACCATATAACCAGTATACCTCCATATAACCTCACCCATCACCATATAACCAGTATACCTCCATATAACTTCACACATCACCATATAGCCAGTTTACCTCCACATAATGTCACACATCACCATATAACCAGTATACCTCCATATAACCTTACCCATCACCATATAACCAGTATATCTCCATATAACCTCACCCATCACCATATAACCAGTATATCTCCATATAACCTCACCCTTCACAATATAACCAGTATATCACCATATAACCTCACACATCACAATATAACCAGTATATCTCCATATAACCTCACCCATCACCATATAACCAGTATATCTCCATATAACCTCACACATCACAATATAACCAGTATACCTCCATATAACCTCACCCATCACCATATAACCAGTATACCTCCATATAACCTCACATCACCATATAACCAGTATATCTCCATATAACCTCACACATCACCATATAACCAGTATACCTCCATATAACCTCACCCATCACCATATCACCAGTATACCTCCATATAACCTCACCCATCACCATATAACCAGTATATCTCCATATAACCTCACATCACCATATAACCAGTATACCTCCATATAACCTCACCCATCACCGTATAACCAGTATATCACCATATAACCTCACCCATCACCATATAACCAGTATATCACCATATAACCTCACATCACCATATAACCAGTATACCTCCATATAACCTCACATCACCATATAACCAGTATACCTCCATATAACCTCACCCATCACCATATAACCAGTTTACCTCCACATAATGTCACACATCACCATATAACCAGTATATCTCCATATAACCTCACATCACCATATAAACAGTATATCTCCATATAACCAGTATACCTCCATATAACCTCACCCATCACCATATAACCAGTATATCTCCATATAACCTCACACATCACCATATAAACAGTATACCTTCATATAACATCACCCATCACCATATAACCTCACATCACCATATAAACAGTATACCTCCATATAACCTCACCCATCACCATATAACCAGTATACCTCCATATAACCTCACCCATCACCATATCACCAGTATATCTCCATATAACCTCACATCACCATATAAACAGTATACCTTCATATAACATCACCCATCACCATATAACCAGTATATCTCCATATAACCTCACCCATCACCATATAACCAGTATATCTCCATATAACCTCACACATCACCATATAACCAGTATATCTCCATATAACCTCACCCATCACCATATAACCAGTATACCTCCATATAACCTCACACATCACAATATAACCAGTATACCTCCATATAACCTCACACATCACCATATAACCAGTATATCTCCATATAACCTCACCCATCACCATATCACCAGTATATCTCCATATAACCTCACATCACCATATAAACAGTATACCTTCATATAACATCACCCATCACCATATAACCAGTATATCTCCATATAACCTCACCCATCACCATATAACCAGTATATCTCCATATAACCTCACCCATCACCATATCACCAGTATATCTCCATATAACCTCACACATCACCATATCACCAGTATATCTCCATATAACCTCACACATCACAATATAACCAGTATACCTCCATATAACCTCACCCATCACCATATCACCAGTATATCTCCATATAACCTCACCCATCACCATATCACCAGTATATCTCCATATAACCTCACCCATCACCATATCACCAGTATATCTCCATATAACCTCACACATCACAATATAACCAGTATACCTCCATATAACCTCACACATCACAATATAACCAGTATACCTCCATATAACCTCACATCACCATATAACCAGTATATCTCCATATAACCTCACCCATCACCATATCACCAGTATATCTCCATATAACCTCACACATCACCATATCACCAGTATATCTCCATATAACCTCACACATCACAATATAACCAGTATATCTCCATATAACCTCACCCATCACCATATAACCAGTATATCTCCATATAACCTCACACATCACAATATAACCAGTATACCTCCATATAACCTCACACATCACCATATAACCAGTATATCTCCATATAACCTCACACATCACAATATAACCAGTATACCTCCATATAACCTCACCCATCACCATATCACCAGTATACCACCATACAACCAGCATGCATCAAGAACATACCACCATGTAGTCGTTATACAATTACCCTATATAACATCACCAACCTATCATACGGCTCAACAAACTTAAAGGGTAAGTAAACGTTCGACATACTGCCCGTACTCTGATACATTGATTTCCGTAAAGGGCTGAACAGAAACGAAGCGGCTGCACACTCACACGGGCGCTTCTGCCACTTCGTTTCAGCGATTGGTGGGGGTCTCAGTGCTTGGACCCCCACCAATCAAAACTTCTGACATGTCAATATGACATGTCAGTAGTTTGTCGAACGTTTAGTTACACTTTAAATTAAAAATAGGTACAACACCTCCCCCATGGGACCGGTATATATGGGGGGCCATGGCGAACACCACTGCACATGCTTCACATACCCCACAGTGTCCTGATAAGTGCCAATGATAAAAACAGAAAAAATGGGTTGGTCACAGACACGTCTAATATTTTCTAATTTTACTAAGCAAATTTATTCAAAAAGGAACATGCATTTGCATGGGAAACTGTGCAACAGTCAAACCGCACCACTGCTACCATGCTAAGCCCCCTTACATCCGGGCTACATCCCCCTAAAGGGGCAGCCCAGGACAACAAAGACCACTGCACAACATCAACCAATCAAAAAGTTGCTCTCTCCATTTGGTCTCAGTAAACAGACTGTTAACACTGTTAGGCTGGATTCACACGAGCATGTTCGGTCCGTAAAGGACGGACGTATTTCGGCTGCAAGTCCCGGATCGAACACAGTGCAGGGAGCCGGGCTCCTAGCATCATACTTATGTACGATGCTAGGAGTCCCTGCCTCTCCGTGGAACTACTGTCCCGTACTGAAAACATGATTACAGTACGGGACAGTTGTCCCGCAGCGAGGCAGGGTCTCCTAGCGTCGTACATAAGTATGATGATAGGAGCCCGGCTCCCTGCAGTGTGTTCGGTCCGGGACTTTCGGCCGAAATACGTTCCGTCCATTACGGACCGAACATGCTCGTGTGAATCCAGCCTTAGGTGTTATGCCTAGTGCAGGGCCAAAGGGGCGGTGCATGACAGGGATTCAAAGAACACCAAAGATGGATTCCCTGTGTCATGCACCGCCCCTTTGGCCCTGCACTAGGCATACCACAGTGTATACTTTCTGCCGGGTGTGTCCCTTTAAAAAAAAAAATCAAATGACAATATAAGGTTATATTAGGGGATGGTTATTTATGAAATTGCCTTATATATGTAAATTGGCTCCAAACCACAAAGGAACTTAGAGGGGTTGTCCAGGATTAGACAAATATGGCTGCTTTCCTCCAAAAACAGCAGCACACATGTGTCTGGTATTGAAGTAAATGGGGCGGATTGTAATACCTCACACAACCTGTGGACAGGTGTGGTGCTGTTTTTGGAAAAAAAAGGAGCCATGTTTTTCTAATCCTGGACAACCCCTTGAAACTTTTCAACAATGTCGAATGCTCCCTATGTTACTATTTTCTCCCAAATCCTGTTTGTTTTTCCTATTTTTTTTTTATTCCCTTTGAAATGAAACACACTCAGAGATATAAGCTAAAAATATTTTTGGGGATATTAATAGCTGGATAGGTTTTTAATTACGGTACAGAGATAAGTCATCACGATGGAACTTTCCACAAGAAGAAATGAAAACACTCGTTTCTTCAGCAGCTTTATGTGTCTTGAATGTTACAATTTAACTCAGGAGCCGAAAAAAAGCTACCAAACAAAAACAATCCTTTGTGTGTACTGTGGCTGCGAACTTTGGCTCAGCAATAAAAAAAATAAAATTAAAATTAAAAAAAAGACCCACACATATAATATTAAGCTCATCAAAAAATTTCCCCCAGCTTCTAAATTGAGTCTATTTGTGGATATAATACTATTTGCTCAAAAAGTTATGTTTTTAATTGAATTTTTAAACCGGAATTTTTTTATTTTTTTTTGTATATTTATTTCTTTTTCTTTACTCTTTTGGGACCAAAGGGCAACGACCTGAAGCAGTTAATAAAAAAACTCTCCACCAACTGAAATAGTTAAAGTAGCCGGAACATTAATTAGCCAAAAATATATATCAAAGATTTTTGTCTGCAGAGAAACCCCATGGAAGAATCACGTCTCTGACTGACGCCCACCACAGACGAATGTTTCTGGGGGAGGGGGTGGATTGATTAATGAGAGGGAGGAGGAGGAGGTGTGAATTTGTTTTGGATTCCAGTGGATTTGTGGAAGGTTTGGCACAGTCCAAGTGTTTCATCAGCTCAGATCTTAGGAGGCAGTTTTTAGATCCCCAAATGGTGACCACCTACGGGCGCCCTTCACTGCCTCAATGAGGTGGGTCCAGGCAAAGGAGGAAAATATTTTTGGAATAAAAGCTTGTTATAGACAAGATGGCTAAATGTAGTATGGTATTAAGGATATACCACTCTCCTGCAAATAAACAGAATGACGTTTCCGTTATAAATTTATATAATAACGAAAAAAAAAAACACAAAAAGTTGCATAGAATTATTTAACAATTGGAGATGAGGGTAAAGTGCCCTTGTAAAATCACTCGAACAGAGAAGTAGACGGATTAGGATGAATACTGGTAGAAGAGAAGACATTTATTAGGGGATATTCACATGCGGCAGATTTGTTGTAGAAATTTCTCATTAAAGGAGTTTTCCCATAATCAATATTTATTACCTATTAACAGGATAGGTGATAAATATCTAATTGGTGGGGGTCCGACCACTGGATACCTCACCGATCCTGAGAAAGGGCTTACCGTGGGAGGAATGCAACGGTAGTGCGCATGTTCAACCACCGCTCCATTAATTTCTATGGGGCTGTCAAGCACTATTTTTGGCAGCCCCGTAGAAATGCTACAAGGACAGCGCTTGACTAAGGACGACCAACAGCAATTACACAGCAACTTTCTCCCCAATAATTGATTGTGAAGGCTCAATCCACAAAAAAGAAAAACTATTCACCTAATAATTTATACTCCAGGACTGGGTTCCAAGGGTCACTGGATGGAAGTACTGGTGGCACATACTCTTCTTTGGTGGTGTCACCTGCAGGTGACAGTACCTGTTGAGAAGCAACTACTCACATTTTTTGGTCATTGACTGATATACACAGTGCTTGCCAAAATCACTTTTGAGGTGGGCCCTGTGACTAATAACAATGAGAAATGTCATCCTTTATATTTTAGTTTTTGCAACTGCAGTGTCATGGACTGCTAAAAAGTTCAGAATAGCTTCTAATATCAACTGTAGAAATCTAAATTATTATGGAAGGAGGTGAGACACTATGAAACGGGGAGATACTTTATTTCTTTTCCTAGAGGGTTATCTTTTTAAAGGGTTTATCTCATGAGATATATATTACGTGGTCATCCATTCATTATTATAGCCACCTTGTACTGCAAGGCCGTGTTCACACGTTCATGATTTGATTAGTAGCGGAAAGGGGGAACCCTGAACCCTTGAAAAAAGAAAAATAGGGCCAATCGGATCTAGGGTCTGCCTCCTTATGTGCTCTTAGCAGCTGCTAGGGTTGTCTATGGTATTATGGGCCCATATTATAAAACTTTTAGTCAATCATTAGCCAAACTTTTAATGTTATTGGGGCATAAGCGTGATGATCAGGGCTGGACTGTAGGGAGGGCAAAGGGGTAAAAATGCCCATGGTCCTCCAACACAGAGGCCTTCACCATCCATTACCCACCTGCACTGCCCAGATATTATCAACAGATGTGGGAGTTTCAGAGCCGTGGTTGTTATATCACATGTGACAAAGCCCTCTTATCCAATCAGAAATTGAAGGAGAGTGCGGAGTGGTTACTACTGAAAGGTACAAATAAGATGGGAGGGGGCTAACACTTGATCGGGCCCTGGTCATGACATGACACAAACAACCAATATACATGGGCAAACATGGAAGGGAAACCCGCCTTTGAGCAGTTCAGCAAAAAACATTACGTTAAGGTTGTACCAGAATAAAAAATTATCACCTATACATAGGATAAGTGATCATTTTCTTATCGATGAGGGACCTCACCTCTGCTACCCAGCCCCCTCCTGAGCACGAGAACAGGGTCCCAAGCTGAAGTGAGAAGGACATTTAATGGAGCGGAGGTAAAGCTTGCGCACTTACGCTCCATTCAAGGTCTAAGGCAATAATGGAACAGCCGAGGACAGCGCTCAGCTATTTCCATCATTCTCATAGATATTCTCATGGTGCACTGAGGAGGATCTGGGAGTTCGGGATTCCCGGTCTCGCAATTGGGGGGGTCCCAAATGTGGTGCTCCCTGCGATCAAAAAATTCCCACCTATCCTGTGGATAGGTGATCATTTTTGGTTCTGAAAAAGCCCCTTTAAATAAAAAAAACTATTTTTGTGGCTACAAGAAGGAACTCACTGCATACTCGTTTATAGACCACCACAATTAAACCCTTCATCATCCTAAACCGCATAACAGAAAAAAATATAACTGTATTATTATACAATAATAAAGTGTTAACCACTAAACCACACTGGACCTCCAGTGACATTAGACATTAACCCATAACCCACCATGGATATCAATATTAACCCTCTTCTTCACCATAGACCACCAGTGATACTATGAGATGACTGCTAAGCCACTCTAGACCCCCAGGGGTATGACAGGTATATTATCATTAACCCCTAGACCACCCTATGCAAAAATGTGTGACGTAGTACATAAAGGAGGGGAAAGGAGGCTGCCCTCTCTGTAGTGGGCACCTAGACAATTGGGAATCCCCCTTTAAATATGGGTTCTAGTATATCATTGTGTGTGGTCAGCCTCAGACAGGGCCCTACCTCCAGGCTGTGTGAACCTACAAAGTGATTATTATGACTTTCATACGTTACGGTGAAGTACATCTTGCAGGAAGAACATGTGACTAAGAGATCAGCGCTCCGTAAGTGTTTGAACAGAAATTCAACGCAATCCAAAATCTCGAATGCAATATGATCTTTACACACAATTACTAGTACAATGAACACAATTAAACAATGATTTCTGCAACGTTCGGAGACCAAATGAGGCTCGAGTTACCGGAGAATAAGCACAAAATCTTCTTTTTAAATGATCTGCATTATAATCAAGTTGACTCCGCTTCTGTTTTCTATCAGGCCGATGATTGAAATTTTCCTGCTCTAATGATACTTGTATGTGTTGGCCAAAAGAAAATTTGATAAGTAAAAAGCTTAAGTGCTTTGCTGTGCATCGCAATCTGGAGCTCGAAGCCAGAAAACGGAGCAGGGGGAAAGAAGAGAAAAATTAAATCCGGCATCGTAAGGTTGAACGTTGGCAGCCGGTGACCTCATGTGTACAGTACATCGGGATATGCCCGTTAAAGGGACAGTAATCAACCTAACGGCGTTTTCTGGAAATATACATTGATTAGCCTAGCCTTAGGAAAGGTGATCAATGTGCGATCGGTAGGGTCCGATCCCCAGGACCCCCACCGATCAGAAGAATAAAGGGCCTTGGTTACCCAATGCGCACTGCGGCCTCTTAAATGTTTACCACGACACAGCGGTGGTCTGTAAGTGCGGCAGTGCTTGGTACTGCAGATCAGCCGCCTTCATGTGAATAAGGCTGAGCTGCAGAACATGGAAAAGCTGCATGTACCTAGGATCCAGTGGGCATTACAGCCCCTTCATTCTGCTGATCAGTGGGGATCCAGAGGTCAGACCCCCCACCAATTACACATTGATGGCCTACCAGAATATAAAATTGATGATTTATCCTTAGGATAGGCCATCTTTGTATGATTGATGGGGGTTCCAAAATGAGGTGAAGGGGGCTGAGCGTGGTTGAGCTGCAGAGCCAGGCAGCCACAGTAGAATATATGTCTCTGTGCCGGGTACTGCAGTGAGGAGGCTGTGAAGCTCCAGTATGTGCCAGTGTCCCTTCATTCTGCTGATCAGTGGGGGTCCCCACTGATCATACATTGGTGTCCGTGAAAATGGTGAGCAGGGGCACCCTACTTTGCCTGTTGCCCAGGGCCCCATTTTCTATAGACTTTATATACAGTCTTTAAACACAACCTAGAGTATCGGATGCATAATTGCACATTAAGATAGAAAAGAGGGTGCCAGAAATCCCTGGCGCCACTGATTTCATAAAAAAAAAATATATCCCCCTGCCGCTGCAGCAATTTTTTATTTTTTCATTTTATTTTTTCTTGTATTATCTTTTTTTACGGCAAATAAATAAAGTTATATTAAAACAGTTCAGACTTTAACAGATGCGATAATACCAATGATGTTCTTTCCCCCCCTCCCCATTATTTAGGGGGAAAATGGGCAAAGGGGTTTTTCTTACCTTTCTAAAAAAAAATTGTATTTGAAATTTTTTTTTAGCCTATGTTTTCAAATTTTTTTTAGTCCTCCTAGATGACTTGATCGCTGGGGCAATACATTGCAGTACTTATGTATTGCTTTATATTGTCATTTTTACCGGCTTTTGTTTGGCAGGGTCGAGAAATTTGGTTATTCGGGAATTTGCTGCTTGGTAATTTTTAAAAACCTAAAACCGTAATCACCACAAGTTCTTATATTTTCTTCTAGTCTCAAGTTTTATCTTTTTGAAGCATGATGTTTTTATTTTATTCCAATAATACATAAATACTTTTGCATAACTCCGGTTTACAGAAATAGAAAAAAAAGAAATAATACTAATAAAAACAACAACTATAATAGTAATTATTGGAATAATATAATACAGTAACAAGCTTCATATTTTATCACGGCAACAGCATGATTTGCCACTAGGGGGCACTATAGATTTACAATTTTTGTAGCACTTAAATTACAGTATGTGTTCCATTTTTAGACCAGTTTTAAAGATCATTAATGATGATTTCCTACTGAGAACCTGGATTAATGAAAAATAACTTATATAAAGTAAAACAAATGCATAATCCGGCACTAATAGTCATACTTAAGTGTAACAAATATAGTAAACATAAAGACACTAATCATAACATTTTAAAATAAAAATTTGAATGAACTCAAATTACAAGTAGAAATATTTATCCATCTGTCATCTCTTTCCCTCATATCTATCTATCTATCTATCTATCTATCTATCTATCTATCTATCTATCTATCTATCTATCTATCTATCTATCTATCTATCTATCTATCTATCTATCTATCTATCTATCTATCTATCTATCTCATATCTATCCATCTATCTATCTATCTATCTATCTATCTATCTATCTATCTATCTATCTATCTATCTATCTATCTATCTATCTATCTATCTATCTATCATCTACATAAATGTATAGGATCAGTGGCAGATTAAGTGTACCATGGGCCCTGGGCTGTTGACACAACTTGGGCCCCCCCCCTTCCCCCTCACACGCAATTCAACCCCCCCCCCCAACCCACTGACACTGTACCAGTCAGTGCCACTGACCTGATTGATACAGGTTTTAGCACTAGATACAGCTGCTCTGTATTCAGGATATAAAGCAGCTGTATCTCAAAAAGTAAAAATAATTGTTAATAAGTATTTAGAAAGGTTGCACCAAACAAAAAAAAACTTTTTGAAAGGTTTACATAGCCTTTAACACATCAAATAAAAACAAATTGTAACACCTCTTTTTAAAGGGTAAGTAAATGTTCAACAAACTTCTGACATGTCATAGTGACATGTCAGAACTTTTGATGGGTGGGGGTCCGGGTGCTGAGAACCCCACCGATCGCTAAAACTAAGAGGCAGAAGAGCTCCTGCGACCACTTTCTATGAGCCTGTACACAAACTGCTCGGCTTTCCGGAAACAGAAACCAAGCGGCTCAGCGCTCACACGAGTGCTTCTGCCGCCTAGTTTTAGTGATCGGTGGGAGTCTGCGAGCGGCGCTGCTTCCGTAACTTTCGTTCAGTTTTATGGGACTTATGGAAACAGCGTAGCTCAGCAAGCAACGCTGTTTTCGTAACTCCCGACCATGTAATCAGGTTGTGGCCAGGAGGCAGCGAGAGCAAAAACAGGAGGATATGTCATACATTTCCCTTATGGGAAAACCGAGGGCTGTATGGGGGGGATTCTATTGCAAGGGGAGGTGAGGTTGTCTCACTGACTGCTGGGGGCTCTATAGGGAGGTCTGAGTGTCGGATTCTGACATCTCTGTGAGAGGGATAGCCCCCCATAGAGCCCGCCGCTCAGACCTCCCTATAGAGCCCCCAACAGTCAGACAATTTGACTTCCCCTTGCAATATATTAGTAACTAGTGAGGGCTCTATGGGAAGGGGGGATTATAGTGAATTGGGGTGTCTAACCATCTAAGTGACTCCAGAGGACTCTATGAAGGGGGGAATAATCCCCCCATCCCCCATAGAGCCCTCAGTATTTCAGTATTTATTATACTACGGGGGGGGGGGTTGAGCGTGTAACTGCTGAGTGTCTATGGGGGGAAATTATTGTCCCTCCATAGAGTCCTCTGCAGTGAGTTACACGCTCAACCCCCCCTGCTGTATAATAAATACTCAAATACTGAGGGCTCTATGGGGGATGGGATGGGGGGTTATTCCCCCCTTCATGGAGTCCTCTGGAGTCACTTAGATGGAAATCTCACCCCCCCCTTGCTGTATAATCTATCCCCCTTTAGCGTCTGCCGTTGTTGCTTGTGGCAGGCTGGCAGGAGACGAACATGAAGACTTACCTTCTATCTCGTCGTTCGACCACCGCCCTTCTCGTCTGTTCCTCACTGCCCGTGCAGCGTCAGAGGGGCGTGTTCTACCATGACTAGCAGACGCACGTCTGCTAGTCCAATCCAGCTATTGCTATCCATCCCCCTCCTCCTCATCAGCACTGCGCTGGCGGCTGCATTCTGTTGCAGTCCGCCTGCCCCTCCTTCTCTCTCCCTTCCTCTCAACGGCCATTAGCGGCGCTACCATGCCGTGAGTCCTTAAGTGATTTTTAAAATGATGTGCGGTTCGGGCTGCCATGGGCCCCCTGGGAGCAACGGGCCCCGGGCGGCCGCCCGAACCGCCCATATGATAATCCGCCACTGTATAGGATCTGTCATGATCAGTTTTTGTGATCCAAGCCTAAATGATTATTTTTTTTTGCTGCCGTGATTTGGAGGTAATGTTTTAAGCACCATTGTTTTTAATAAATCTGGCTGTACCGGAAAGGAAACAGAGATATGACAGGTGATAACAGTTACTTTCTGTTACAATCTGTTTTTTCATTGAGTTGAGTTGTAAAAATACTTAAACGTCAGGTTTCAATAAGGTGAGGACCATTCCATTTTTTTGCCATCTGAGATCCCTCTGGAGGAAGCAAGTGGATGGAAGGAAGGATGAGTTAGCACATGGACTCTTAGGGTATGTTCACACGCCCTATTTACGAAGGTAATTCAGGCGTTTTACGCCTCGAATTAAGCCTGAAAAAACGGCTCCATACCGTCTGCAAACATCTGCCCATTGATTTCAGTGGGTCTTACGGTGTTCTGTGCAGATGAGGTGTATTTTTACACGTCGCTGTCAAAAGACGGCGCGTAAAAAGACGCCCGCCTCAAAAAAGTGCATGTCACTTCTTGGGACGTAATTGGAGCTGTTTTTTATTGACTTCATTGAAAAACAGCTCCAATTACGTCCATAATTGACGCCGCGAAAAACGCGTGCACTTGTAAAAACGTCTGAAATTCAGGAGCTGTTTTCGCCTGAAAACAGCTCCGTTGCTAAATTGGGCACAGCTGGGACAATCCTATTTGGTTAGAAGGGTCCCTGATTATAAGCTAATTACAGGGTGTCCTGCTGCTTAGCCCCCAGGGGTCAGATGTAATCTGCAGGTAACCTGGGAGCAAGTGTTCAACTGCCCAACAGCACCACCATAGGGGAAATGTGGCATTACATGGTGCCCATTGAAATCCAGGGGTTGTCTGTATTATGCAAGGACATGCTGGGTCCTCCAGAGAGAGATGCCTCTCTCCGATCTGGCTAAATGACGCAGGTCCCATATGAGGGATCTTCCTCTTTTAACCATTCTAATGTGATAGGGTATTGCTGTAGATTAGGGCAATGTAGTGTCATGCCCCAACTAATGATGTCACCTTTCCATTTTTTCAGGCCATTGTATGTACCAATATGACAAATTTAGCCTTATTTTTTTTATATCCTATACATTGAACCAACGAATAAAGGGTAAATGACCACTTTTGATTTCTAAAAATAACTGTATTCAGTTTTTGGCATAGTATATTGGCTCTTTTTCTCTTTTATGATATACAAGCCAACATAAGTTAACTCCTGGTCTAAGGTTGTATAAACATGACATGATTATAATGGTTTCAGAAGAAAAACTAAGCAGAAGCTGATTGGGTGCTTCCATGACTTGGAGACTCAGGTCAGGAGGAGAATATTACACTAATGTCTGCTTCTTATTCTTATGGTAAATGCCTGGCCGGTAATTATAAATGATTGTAGAGTTTTTTGGTTCATAAAAAGGTCTTCGAAATGAAAAACATTTGGAGCAGAGATTTGAAATAATTATCAATTGGTTTTAGTGGAGTTTCTATACATATATGACACATATACTGTATACCCTGTACCATGTATAACTTGCTGGTACCTCATTCGGATGTGAGTTAGGCCCCTACCACATCACTTCCAGGAGATTTACTCTCTAAGTCTTTTCTTTTTCCCCTTTAGGTAACGACGTTTCTTTTTTCCCTAGTATTAAGATCCACTCATTCTTTTGATAAAAAAAGAAGTATGGAAGAGCAGATCTATTCAATTTGAGGTAAAAGGGCTCTTACCATGTTAGATTCTCACCCTCTTTTCTGGTAGCTCCACCCAAGGCTTCATAGTAGTTCCGCAGGTAATGAACTGGGTTCTCTCACTAGAGGTCGAATATAAAGCCTCTGTCCAGATTGGGGTCAGCTCTTAGAAAGGAAAATTATGCAAAGATGGCCTGCCTGGGAACGCCAAGGTGGGCAGCTAGCAGGGTATGCTAAAAACAAAATGTCAACAGTAGCAATAAATATATAAAATATACTACTATCTGCTAATCGCTAATGTCATGTTTGACCCAAATTATTTGTAATCCTCTTACATCTCATTTTTATTGTTGACCTTCTTAGCTTTCTTTATCATTTTATGCCCTCCTGTACAGTATTTGGTTCTCCATTCCAACCCAGGCTAGGTTTTTTATTTTTGCTGCCCCATTTGGTGCTGCACTTGACTAATTTCTTCTAACCCTGCTAGATGACAAGACTTCCGATGCTACCAACAACTACTCGCTAAGTTTCTTAGTTCCAACAATGCTCCACAGAGAATACGTTTTTGGAAAACCTCCTTGCACTTACATCCTGGGGCCATCACAGTACCAAGACGCAAACCAAACTGGTGAGTAAATTGTGTCCTACAGGTGAAACATGCTACTTAGTTTAACCATTTCTCTGAGGCTCTTTACAATTTGCTATAGCAAACTACCTACCTGTAAACTAAGGGCGGATTCAGACGAACGTGTGCATTTTGCGCGCGTGGCAGCAGCGTGTCAGCTCCGTGTGCCCTGTTCATATGGATGCGCGGCTGCGTGCTTTTTGCGCAGCCGCCATCATTATGACACTCCGTTTGGATGTTTGTAAACAGAAAAGCACGTGGTGCTTTTCTGTTTACATTCATTCTTTTACTGCTGTTGCGCGAATAACGCGCGTCCCACAGAAGTGCTTCCGTGGGGCATGCGTGATTTTCACGCACCCATTGACTACAATGGGTGCGTGATGCGCGAAAAATGCCGAAATATAGAACATGTCGTGTGTTTTACGCAGCGGACTCACGCTGCGCAAAACTCATGGACTGTCTGCACTGCCCCATAGACTTGTTTAGGTCCGTGCGACCCGCGTGAATACCACGCAGGCTGCATGGACGAAGATCACGTTCGTCTGAATCCGCCCTAAGTGTCCCCTTTCACCTACTGTTGCCCATGGACTGTACAGAAAGTATCCTTTTGTAAATAGGTTACCTGGCCATTTAGGAGACTGTCCAGACACCAGGTGCGAAGTAGATGTGTTGTGTTGTGTTCCAGTCTTGTAGGTCCCTGGGGGCGCAGACCACGATACTCTGCAGTGCTGCGGTCGGCGGTGCTGTCATTATGACGGAGGTGAATGAAGTGGAGACAGGGAAAGAGTTGACAGGTCCTGGAAGAGCCTGGTACTGGCAGTGGGCAGTGTGGTGACACCTAGACACTGCGCCACCATATGTACTAGTCGCAGGTGAGACTGAAGTGCAGAGCAGATAAGGGAGGTGATTTTGTGCCCAAATGAAGAGTGAGAGCAGGAGTGTAATGTAGGGCAAGGTGGTGTAAGGCCAATGCGCGGAGCCAATAGTGGAAAGATAGAACGGAGACCAGGATTGATGGCAAAAGAAAGTCACTTTACTAGACCGGTGTTGCGCTTACACAAGGTCACCAAGCAAACAGCAGCACAACACTTCTGAGATTAAGCGAATGGCACAGTCTCTTAAACTCTGGTTCAACTTGGTACAAATTGGTCCAGGCAACGATGGCTGCTCACAACTACGTGTAGGACAGAGCATGTCCTCTACAATTGCAGGCGCTCACTTGGCTACTGATTCAGGATTTTCAAATCTGTGGTGAGGCTTCTGTCAATCACATGCAGTCTCTCAATCCACCTGCCAATCACACGCTGTCTCTCATGGGGGAGGCTCCCGCCACTTTCGCCCGACACAGCGACGCACGTGAGTAGGCTTCTGCTCATCAGCCGCCGATGCTCCAGACCTACTCTGACTCTCAGGGTCAGCACTTCAACAGGACTTCTCCCAATACGGCCATAACGCACACATTGTACCCCCTTAGGCAGGAACAGCCGCCTTTCAACAGCAAAGCACCACCCCCATCTGTTTGCGGCAAAGCAGGAAGATTCTAAATAAAATGGCATCTGACCCATTTCTAAATTTAAAGTAACAGCAGCCGCCATTGCTTGTAAAAAGGACCAATATGATACAAATGACAATAAAACACATGCCCACACGTAACACAGCAACACATCTTCCTCCAACGTGTTTAACACCTGGGGAGAAAATCAAGTTAGCCGCAGGCACATTGTATTTAAAGAGACCGAACATAACGTAAATGCAGCATACAATGGAACGGGGGGGGGGGGGGGTTTCTTGCACTCTCATAGGAGCACAGGGAAAAGCGGTAAGAGAGTGATGTGGTAGAAGATCTGGTGATCGAGGACGGCTTGTCTTGCGGAAGGGCTATGGAGACCTGGAGGCTGCAGCTACTGAGGTGGATGCCGAGAGTGACTAAAGCCGTCAGCATGGGCCCCCTTGTACCGGGTGGCGTCGATAGCACCGGAGGGGGACCCGGTGGCTAGCGACAGCCACATTCACTTGTATCTGCGTCCTTGGGATGCAGATAAAAATATTTACTATAGGCTGCAGGCCACATTATGCCTGCAGCCTATAAGGCGCTGTGAATACTCCCTGTGCAGGCCGGCGTGATGACGTCACTTCATCACTCTGGTCTGCGCAAGCGTCCCATGTGCAGCGTTCCATCCTTCGCAAGAACAGGGCAAGGTAATTGCAATATATTTTTTTGGGGGGGCTGTGTGGTAATACACAGGGGGGATTGCTGTGTAGCAATATATACAATGGAGGGGCACTGTGTGGCACTATATACAAGGGAGTGGCGCTGTGTGGTACTATATAAAAGGGAGAGGCGCTGTGTGGCACTATATACAAGGGAGGGGGGCTTTGTGGCACTATATACAAGGGAGGGGGCTGTGTGGCTCTATATACAAGGGAGGGGCACTGTGTGGCACTATATAAAAGGGAGGTGGGGCTCTATCTACAGTGGCCTGTGTGTGGTGCCATCTACAGGGGGCAGTGTGTTGCGCTATCTACAGGGAGCTGTGTGTGCCACTATCTACAGGGGGCACAAAGGGGGCATTACTGCTGAGGGGTCACAAACGGAGCATGGTTACTGGTGGGTTACTTTTATTGTGTCGAGCATTGAGGGATCATTATTACCATCTAGGGCACTGTGGATTAGGAGTTTGTTTAGAGAATGTGGTATAGGTGTGGAGGATGCTGGAAAAGCAAGAAACCAACATGTCCGTGTGTCAAATTCTGCAGAGACGGGTCACAGCTGGAATAAGTCGTCACATTGGTCTGTGCAAGATGGAGAAAAAAAGGGAAAGTGAACAAATCTAATCAAAGAAAACATCACCTGTGAGTCACTAGATATAAATGTGCTGTAATCACTTATATAGTCTGCAGGGCTCCTGCGCATAACTGGCATCTATCTATACATGGTCGCTATATGGTGGTAATATTGGTCTTTGTATAGTGGTTTATATTCAGTAACGGTATGGTGGTATTATTCAGTCACTATGTGGTTATGTTGTGGTAGTATTATTGAGTAACAATATGGGGGTATTATTCAGTCACTATCTGGTTATGGTATGGAGGTATTATTCAGTAACAGTATGGGGGTATTATTCAGTCACTATGTGGTTATGATGTGGCAGTAATATTCAGCATCAGTATGAGGTATTATTCAGTCACTATGTGGTTATGATGTGGCAGTAATATTCAGCATCAGTATGAGGTATTATTCAGTCACTATGTGGTTATGATGTGGAGGTATTATTCAGTAACAGTATGGGGGTATTATTCAGTCACTATGTGGCTATGGTGTGGCGTTATTATTCAGTAACAGTATGGGGTATTATTCAGTCACTATGTGGTTATGGTGTGGCGTGATTATTCAGTAACAGTATGGGGGTGTTATTCAGTCACTATGTGGTTATGGTGTGGAGGTATTATTCAGTAACAGTATGGGGGTATTATTCAGTCACTATGTGGTTATGGTGTGGCGGTATTATTCAGCATCAGTATGAGGTATTATTCAGTCACTATGTGGCTATGGTGTGGCGGTATTATTCAGTAACAGTATGGGGGTATTATTCAGTCACTATGTGGCTATGGTGTGGCGTTATTATTCAGTAACAGTATGGGGTATTATTCAGTCACTATGTGGTTATGGTGTGGCGTGATTATTCAGTAACAGTATGGGGGTGTTATTCAGTCACTATGTGGTTATGGTGTGGAGGTATTATTCAGTAACAGTATGGGGGTATTATTCAGTCACTATGTGGTTATGGTGTGGCGGTATTATTCAGCATCAGTATGAGGTATTATTCAGTCACTATGTGGCTATGGTGTGGCGGTATTATTCAGTAACAGTATGGGGGTATTATTCAGTCACTATGTGGTTATGGTGTGGCGTTATTATTCAGTAACAGTATGAGGTATTATTCAGTCACTATGTGGTTATGGTGTGGCGTTATTATTCAGTAACAGTATGGGGGTGTTATTCAGTCACTATGTGGTTATGGTGTGGCGTTATTATTCAGTAACAGTATGGAGGTATTACTCAGTCACTATGTGGTTATGGTGTGGCGTTATTATTCAGTAACAGTATGGAGGTATTACTCAGTCACTATGTGGTTATGGTGTGGCGGTATTATTCAGTAACAGTATGGGGGTGTTATTCAGTCACTATGGTTATGGTGTGGCGTTATTATTCAGTAACAGTATGTGGGTATTAGTCAGTCACTATGTGGTTATGGTGTCGAGTTATTATTCAGTAACACTATGGGGAGTGTTATTCAGTCGACTGCACTACTGTTTCCACCAAACAAAAAAAAACCTTACAGAAAGGAGACAAACGGAAAACATTTGCAATGAAAACATTACCATTGCAATAAATGTTAATGCAAATGGAAAGCTATGGTTTCCGTTTGGTTTGCATTCATGGGTTCCCCTGGTGAAAAGGTCTGACGGAAGCCATCAATGGAACCCAGATGCAGATGTAAACAGGCCCTAATTCAGAATTTGTGGCCCCACTTTTAGCTTTGCCCAGGGCCACACTTTGTCTAAAACCGGCCCTGCTAGTGGGCCATTGCTGTAGCTCTGGGAAAGTCTGCTGGGGCTGTCGAAGTACTCAGCCCAGGGAAGGAAACCAGTAGAGAATGCGCGATGGAGGTCTGTAGTGGGACTGGAAAGGGAGATAAGAAATTCCCTTAAAGGTGGGCCTGGAAAGAAGCTTCATGGGGTCTGATTGCCTTAGAGGCCTGAAACGTATTTGTATTTGTGCCTGGAAAAGGCAGGGCTACTGTCTCTCTCTTAAAGTGGATCCTCCTAAGTAAACTCCGCGTTACATACAATGGCCACCATGATATCTTACGACCCTGTTACTTTGACATCATGCCATTAGTGATAAAACATGTCAGAAACCGCCTTTATTGACACTCAAAGTCTAAAATCTCAACTTTCATTGGAGTTTACATTAATGCCACCTGCCATAAATTAACTTAGCGCCTTGCTCTAAACACTTTGGTTGTCTTTGTGGCTGTCCTTTCGACAACCAAGAGTAAAAGCAACCAGTTCTGTCAGCCGTCATCCATGCTCCTCATCTGTCTGGGTAACAAATTATGACTAAAGTGTCAAGATCGAAGAAAGTACTGCAGACACTGCTGGACCCTGCAGCATTTATCAGGATTTGTCAATGCTGTATGGTGTTCGGTGCCAGACTATTGAGTCTCGTATCTCTGTTGACGGGTGTGGAATATGACTGCTATGCAGCAGCTTTAGATTTCACAAATCTTCACATTTTGGTTGCTCTTTTCTTACAGATGCATCAAGTTACCTACATAGCACAACTATGATGGCTCTTGCTGAGTACCAATGAGTAGAAAAAGTTATTATCTACCTCACGCACTATGGAAAATGGGTTGAGGTCAGACAAATAGGGTCCAATTGTCAATCAAGCATCCACAGAGATAGCCAAAAGAGGGCTCACCATACCATCTCAGTAGCAGCATCTCCAAACGGTAACTTTGAATTTGAGAGGGAGTTTGAAGGTCAATTGATACAGCACCCAATAGCGAACATAGAAAATGTAGGCCCTATGGCAAATATCAAATTGGGTCCCCCATTATGATATCAGTTTTTGCCAACCGGCCTAGTTGGGCCTTGTGTTTGTTTTCCCCTCTACACCCTTTCTATGTTCTCACCACCTAATAGCAAAGTAAATGGGAGCAACCAGGGCTGAGCCCCATGTTTCCAAGGGCCCCATAGTACCTGAATGTTTCTATGCAGTGGTGAATTATAATATAGCCAGTTTGTAAAGCCTGCGGTCACTGACTGCCGGCATCCACCTTTTACCGGCAGCCGCGACCGCAGGACTCTGAACCTCCGCCGATGTCTCCTTCCCCAGGAAAACCGGTGCGCACTGCTCTCTCCTCCAGCCTTGCTGGTGCGCGCGCTCGTCCTTTAAGACCGGGGACGAGGGTGCGTGCAGAAGCAATATCGCTACAAACCAATCCCAGCACACCCTGCACTTTAAAAGGAACTCTGCCCACTTCCTTATTGCCTAAATAATGTTGTGTATAACCCTGTGTTAGTCTGCAAAGGTTCCATAGCGTCTTCCTGTATCCAGTGTCCGGTTCCCGTGTCAAGTCCAGTGTCCAGTGACGACTACAGTATGCGTGTCGTGTATCTGAGACATGTCCGCTAATCCAGAACAAGTCAGTTTCCAATAATCCAGCACAAACCAGTTTCCGATAATCCAGTTTCCGATAATCCAGTTTCCGATAATCCAGCACAAACCAGTTTCCCATTATCCAGCACAAGCCAGCTTCTGATAATCCAGTTTCCGATAATCCAGTTTCCGATAATCCAGCACAAACCATCTTCCCATTATCCAGCACAAGCCAGCTTCTGATAATCCAGTTTTCGTTAACCTGCACAAGCCAGTTTTTGATAATCCAGCTCAAGCCAGCTATCCAGGTACTCTCGCCCAAGTGACTGTTATATATCTATTTGGACAGCTGCTCCTCCGCTACGGCGGAGTGGCCCAGTGGGTCCACATTTACCACAGCCCTGGCATGGTTTGGGCGGCTTACCGAGGACCAAGGCTATCGGGGGCCCATGGCTGTTAAAGATTTGATGCACATTGTGGTTTTGTCACTGTTTTTGCTGTGAATCGAGGCAGAAACCATGGCAAAACTGTTTTGTGTAATGATCCTTGGCGTAAATATGTGCAAGACCTGCACAAAAAAGGTCATAGGGTTGCAGGTCCTGTTAGGGTATGTTCACACTGAGTTTTTGGCAGGCGGAAAAATCTGCCTCAGAATTCCTTCAGGAATTTTAGGGCAGATTTTGTCCTGCATTGCACTCTCTTCTCTGCGTTATTGAGCGCCGCGGGCAAAAACCTACGTGACAACCGCTTTCTCTTTCTCTCACATCAATGGAAGGTCAGAGACGGAAACGCCTTTTTCCCACTAACGTTTTTTGGCGCAGTTTCCGACATGGTTTCCGTGTCATAAACCGCGACAAAAAACTCTGTGTGAACAGGGCCTTACTGTTAAAAGACCTGCACTGATAAGGTCCCATGATGACATCTGTGCAGGTTCTGAAGCCAGAGGGCAGAGCAGCAGGCCCCCACAGAGGAAGAAAGGGTGCGCTGCTGTGTAAATGTATGGGGTCTGGGATCTTATTTATGAGTACTGGTATGGGGTGTGTATTAGTTTAAGGGGTCTGCTCTGGGGTCTATATTTAGGGGGTCTTGGGTCTGAATTTAGGGGATTTGGGGTCTTTATTAGTTTAGGGAGTCTGGTCTGGGGTCTTTATTACAGGGGTATGAGGTCTGCACTAGTTTAGGGGCCTGGGCTCTGTATTTATGGGGGTCTTGACTGGGGTCTGTATTTAGAGGGACTAGTCTGGCGTCTGAGTATTTAGGGGGTCTTATGTCTGAATATCGGGCGTCTGGGGTCTGTGTTAGTTTAGGGGTTCTGGTTTCTGTATTTAGGGGGTCTGGAGTCTGTATTTAAATGGTCTGGGGTCTGAAATTATTTAGAGGGCCTGAATTTATTTAGGAATCTGGGTCTGTATTTAGTGGTATGGTCTGGCATCTGTATTTATTTAGGAAGACTTGTTGGGATCTAGGATCTGTATTTGTTAAGGGGGGTCTGGTCTGGAAACTATAATAGTTTAGAGGGTTGGGGACAGTATTTGTTTAGGGGGTTTGGTCTGTGGTTTGTATTTATTGCTGGGCCCGTATTTATTCTTGGGTTTAGTCTGGAATCTGTATTTATTTTAAGGTCTGGTCTGGGGTCTGAATTTATTCAGGGGTCTGATCTGGGGTATGAATTTAATGTAGTGTGGGGTCTGAATATATTAAAGTGTCTGGTCTGGGATTTGAATTTATTTAGGGGTTTGGTATGGGGTCTGAATTTATTTGTGTTGCTATAGAGGCTGGGGTGGGCTGCAGAAGTGAGGGGCTAAAGACGTCTCAGCAGCAAGCCACCTGTAAGTCATTGGATTTAAAGAGATACTCTCACCTCTCCTTACATGTTTGGTTTAGTAAATACTGGGTGTTACTATTTCTCTTGTCAAGATAATGTGTCCCTACACAGTCTGATACTCTGAGCGATGATTGGGCACTGCCGGACTGTTTAGGGGCACAGCCCTTTGACAAGGGGAATGGTAACACTCAGTTGTCAATGCTAGCACAGAAAGGTGGTGTTGACAATAGATACGGCGCGGCAGGGTGGCGGTCGGGAAGGGAGGGCCCAAGTTTGGGAAACAGCATAGGGCCTATGGTTTACTTAAAGTGGTTGTCCATGCACGGACAACTGATGGCCTCTCCCCTGGATAGGTCATCAGTATATGATCGGTGGGGGTCCGACACCTGGACCCAGCAACTTCTCCGGCTGCCTCTGGGCACTGGATGTCCATGCCGGAAGCAGATGGCTTAGTTCAAGGAATAGCTACCGAGCTGCAGTACTGAAGCTCTGCTCCTATTCAAGTGAATAGGAGCAGAGCTGCTGTTCTTCAGCACGCCCGCTATACAGCAGTCTGAGCCATCTGCTTCCGGCTCCGAATACTGCATATCCTGCATAACATCCGGCACCCGGAGGCAGCTGATCGGTGCAGGATCCGGTTGTCTGACCCCCAACGATCATATAATGATGACCTATCCTGTGGACAGATCATCAGTTGTCCGTGCCTGGACAACCCCTTTAATCTGCCACTGCCTCTATGGAACGTTATGCCTTTTACTTCCCCCAAAGCATTGGGGAGCAGTTCACGGAGATCCTACTTAGGCACCATTTTGAAATTATGAAGGCAATAAATAAAAGGGTAACTAGTGTTACATTAAGGTTTTTTTTTGTTTTTTTTTAAATGTAATCAGGATGGGCACGTCTGTTACTCAAGCCCTCTCTGTGCTGTCAACACAAATTTTGTTACGGTGCCAGTCAAGACGCGCCGATACAATAATGCTGCCTGTGTTCTATGACTTTGCAAGTGCTGTTCATAAGAACAAGAGCACAGACAGATTATCAGTGAAAAGATCTGTCTATTTTTCAATCCCAAATGCTTAGAACCCGCATAGAGTGCCAAAGCAAATCAGAAACACTGGCCGGGGGGAGGGTTCGCTCTCTATTTTTTTTATATATATATATAAAGCTAATACTAATAGGTTAAGAAAAGCTCAGAATTCACTTCTAAAAAACATAAATTTATATATTTTTTTTATCAGCAACATTTTGTCCAAACAAAATCCTCTAACGACATGTAAATAGATGCAGTCGGGAAAATGGTCAAAAATATTTTAATGAAAGCATAACAACGTAATCAGCTGAATCAGAATTAAAAAAAAATGGAATAAAATAAAAAGACCTGTTCATAGAATTTTCCAAGTCGAAAGTCTTTGGAAAAACGCTGGAAAGGCTGATGTCCCCCAAGAACACATTCCTAAAGCGGAGCAAACTAGTTAACGACTTGATTTCTGACAACCTAATAAAATACAGACAGGGCCAGCGTCAACAGATCTTGGGCAAGGCATAACCTTGTCTGGAACACATGGGTCCTCAGGTCAGGATTTTTTCTGGAAAGATAGATTTGAAAGGAGGTTAACAGATGCCAGTCACACATCTTTCACTGCTTAAAACCTTTTCTTAGCGCGGCCCATCAAGTCATTAGAAGTTTTTGCTCGAGGCTCCAGGTTCATGTTTTGTCAGGCTTCTTCTTTCCAGGCAATATAGCTGGAAGGGGGCAACCTCCATTCTCTTTGACTCGGCGTTCACTACAACTACCTGTTCCCACTTTTCATGCCATGGGACATTGTAAACCCATCATTTTTGTATTTTACATTTAAAAAAAAATAGATTAGGTAAAATGTATTTTTGTGTGAAGCCTGGTCTGGCCAGACAAAAACTCCTATATGTTGGCCATTAAGGCCCCATGCACATGAACGTGCATTTGCTGCCGCAATTCCCCCTAAAATTCACGGGAGAATTACAGCCCCATTCATTCCTATGGCGCCATGCACACGACCGTGCTTTCCACGGTCTGTACCTAGCCCAGGAGCCCGGACCGCAGAAAGAACGGGCATGTCTTATTACGGCCATGTTCTGGGGCCCAGTCTCATAGGAAATAATGGATGCGTCCATGTGCACGGCCCGCGATTTGCGGGCGGCTCACGGGTGACACTCCACTGCCGGCCGACCTGAAAATCACAGCCGTACACATGGCTACGGTCGTGTGCATGAGGCCTCAGATGTAATATGTGGATGGCTCGGGTCCGACAGACAGGAGACAATATTACACGGTCCCAAGCACAAGATAAATATGTATTTAAGGACCACTATTTTTTTATTTTTGTCTCCTTGCATTCTTCAGCCATATTTTTTTTATTTTTATATTGATTTTATTTTCTTTATCAAACATTATATATTTTTTATGGTCTCATTAGGGAACATTAACATTTATTTTTAACAACATGAATTTTTTTTTTTTTACTTTGGTATCACAGTGATTTGGATGATTTTATGCTTTATATTATATTATAATTTATACTTTACTGTTCATCCATAGGCAACACAAGTTGTTGTTTTTTTCGCAAAACCAACTTTTATTATTATTATTAATAATTGAATGAATTATTTTAGTTTTACCTATTTATTTAAGGCCATGACGATAAATGACATGATTTGGACTATTTAATCACGTGTAATCATTGTATTAGTAAATAGATAAATCAACACTGTATAAACTATAAGGCCTCATGCCCACTTCAGTTTTTTTCATCAGGGTGCTATCCGTTGTTTTAGCTGACAGCACCCTGACACATTCATTTCAATCGGGCCATGCACACATCCGTTGTATTAATGGAACCGTGCAGCCGTTCCGTCAAAAATAGGACAGGTCCTACTCTTGTCCGTTTTAGACGGAACGGTCTCGGCCTTTTCATTGATTTGGTCCGTGAAACATCAGACTGCACACGGAAGCCATCCGTGTTTCACTGAACCGTTATTAGCGGCCGTACGACGGCCGACGGAAGTGTGCAGCCTAAGGGACCATGCACCTGTTTGCAAAAAACGTGGGAGACTCCATAAATTGACCAGGACGAGTGAATACACCCTAATACATATTTAAAATGCTTTAAAAAAATAAATAAAAAATAATAGAACAAGTTCGTCACAACGAGACACAAATAAATAATTCACATTTTAGGTCAGGGCTCTATGCCGATTTTATATGCCTGAGTGGATTTGCAGTGGATGGCAGAGCAATAATGGATGGTTTTGCAACTATCATTGACGGACGCATGAAACCGTATATGTGCACATTGTTTCAATTGTTAAAAGAAGTGCAGGACACTTCTTGGGATGTTTTTGGAGCCGTTTTCTCATAGACTCTATTGAAAACAGCTCCAAAAACAGCCGTAAAAACGGCAGTGCGAAAAACGCGAGTAGCTCAAAAACCGTCTGAAAAATCAGTAGCTTTTTTCCCTTGAAAACAGCTCTGTATTTTCAGGCGTATTTTGTTAATCGTGTGAACATACCCTAACAGGGACAGTAGGGATAGATTGTTATTGGATCCAATAGGCAATTATCTAATATTTATGTCCACACGATATATGAAACGGTTACTGGGGAGGAGTCGCCACCAAATTTTTCGCCATGAGGTTTCCACTAACCTTGATTTGGCCCATTTTTAAATACCCTATTCGGAATGAATAGTTTGCAAACTCCTTCGAGTAGCCAAGTCAGACAGCGGCTACAAAGATGGTTTTTACTCTGGAGGACCCAGCCTGTTCTGAGCTATTCGAACAGCCCATTGATGACAATGGGCACCATCTGAAGCTTCCTTTGCCCTGTGGTGGTGGTGGTGGTGGTGGTGAAATTGAACACTTGTCACCAGGTTCCCTCGAAGATTACAATTGATCGCTGGAGATCTTAGCAGTGGGACGCACTGTGATCAGATTATTGTCAGGGGACCCTTCTGTCAAAAAGGTGTTGTCCAAAGTAGATGTTACTCATCTCCCCCATTTCCAGTTGCAGGTCCCCTTTGGTGGCTGTGGCACACTTATCCCCAGTTGCCAGCCAGGTCAGATTGCCAGGAAGCCTGACTCACCCCACCTCACTCCAGCAATATCTTTCTCCTCAAAAGCTCGGCTCTTTGCTTCCAGCCGTCAGGCATGTCCGATTGCCATGAAAACCGGTGCCTGCTGATATTTAATAAGGAATCTATCCTGTTATCTTTTGCCTGCAAATCAAGGTACCTACATTGTTATATTGTCGGAATCAATGGCAAAAAAAACTTCCAAAATCAGGAAAAAAAGCGCTATGTCCTTCCTTGCTGCGGTTTCTGCCTCTGACCTCCCATTGAATCAATGGGAAGCAGAAAAAACCTGCGGCGCTCGTTTCTGAGTGATTTTCGCTGCATTTTTTGCTCCCAGTCCTTGCATTAACTTCAATGGCCACGGGCGAAAAATGGTGCCAAAAAATACGTGCAGGCAGTTCAAAATCTTCCTAAAAGAATTCTAAGGGTATGTTCACACGCTTAACAAAAAACGGCAGAAAATACAGATCTGTTTTCAAGGGAAAACAGCTCCTGATTTTCAGTCGTTTTTTAATTAACTAGCGTTTTTTTGCGGCATTTTTTACGGACGTCTTTGGAGCTGTTTTTCTATTGAGTGAATAAAAAACGGCTCGGAGCGTCTTTTTACGTGCCGTTATTTGAAAATGAGGCGTAAAATAACGCCCGGTCGGAACAGAACGCCGTATTTCTCATTGACATCAATGGGCAGATGTTTGTAGGCGTTCTGCTTCCGATTTTTCAGCTGTTTTTCGCGACGTTTACAGCCCGAAAAACGGCTAAAATAGCCCGTGTGAACATACCCTTAGGGCCGGATTTACACAAGCGTGTGCGTTTTGCACTCGCAAAAGGTACTTAACAGCTCTGTGCGTCAGCCCCGTATGATGCGTGGCTGCGTGATTTTCGCATGTATATAAAATGTGCAAATCATGAATTTAAAAAAAACAATATTAAAACTGACAAGACGCCCTCAAAGAATCTTTCTCCGGCTTTAATACAGACACTAGGATTTATTTCTGCACTTGTTAGTGCCAGATATGTCAGTGAAGGGTGTGATATCAGCGCCACAGTCTAAGCTGACAGCACGGAGGGATAAGACGTTGATAGTTTCATGTTGTAGCATAAATCCCGTGCCATTTGTGTCCAGCCTGGTGATATGTTAAGAATTGTGTTTTCTATAACAGTTCACACTTGCAGCCTTCCATTGGCACATAGATCTCATGAATTCTTCATTAGTGGGTTTCAATGTGTCTCAGACAATGTTTTTCTTAAATGATATGTTTGTTATTGTATACAGTGAGGCTTCGAAGAGCGTGCTACAGAATATAGAGACAAAGCACAACCCAGATCATCATTCCTGCAGCTAATAAAAACCCAGTGATTGATATTAGAGAACATTTCTCCAGCCAGCTACATATCTTCATCAATAGGAAAATATTGTTATATTCTAGTCCATAGGGGGCAGTATAATAGTGGTTATATTCTTGTATATAAGAGGCAGTATTATAGTAGTTATATTCTTGTATATAGGAGGCAGTATTATAGTAGTTATATTCTTGTATATAGGAGGCAGTATTATAGTAGTTATATTCTTGTATATAGGGGCAGTATTATAGTAGATATATTCTTGTATATAGGAGCAGTATTATAGTAGTTATATTCTTGTATATAGGAGCAGCATTATAGTAGTTATATTCTTGTACATAGGGAGCAGTATTACAGTAGTTATATTCTTGTATATAGGAGCAGTATTACAGTAGTTATATTCTTGTATATAGGAGGCAGTATTATAGTAGTTATATTCTTGTATATAGGGGCAGTATTATAGTAGTTATATTCTTGTATATAGGAGCAGTATTATAGTAGTTATATTCTTGTATATAGGGGCAGTATTATAGTAGTTATATTCTTGTATATAGGGCAGTATTATAGTAGTTATATTCTTGTATATAGGGGGCAGTATTATAGTAGTTATATTCTTGTATATAGGGCAGTATTATAGTAGTTATATTCTTGTATATAGGGGGCAGTATTATAGTAGTTATATTCTTGTATATAGGGGCAGTATTATAGTAGATATATTCTTGTATATAGGAGCAGTATTATAGTAGTTATATTCTTGTATATAGGAGCAGCATTATAGTAGTTATATTCTTGTACATAGGGAGCAGTATTACAGTAGTTATATTCTTGTATATAGGAGCAGTATTACAGTAGTTATATTCTTGTATATAGGAGGCAGTATTATAGTAGTTATATTCTTGTATATAGGGGCAGTATTATAGTAGTTATATTCTTGTATATAGGAGCAGTATTATAGTAGTTATATTCTTGTATATAGGGGGCAGTATTATAGTAGTTATATTCTTGTATATAGGGCAGTATTATAGTAGTTATATTCTTGTATATAGGGGGCAGTATTATAGTAGTTATATTCTTGTATATAGGGCAGTATTATAGTAGTTATATTCTTGTATATAGGGGGCAGTATTATAGTAGTTATATTCTTGTATATAGGGGCAGTATTATAGTAGATATATTCTTGTACATATGGGGCAGTATTATAGTAGTTATATTCTTGTACATAGGGGCAGTATTATAGTAGTTATATTCTTGTATATAGGGGCAGTATTATAGTAGTTATATTCTTGGATATAGGAGGCAGTATTATAGTAGTTATATTCTTGTATATAGGGGCAGTATTATAGTAGTTATATTCTTGTATATAGGGAGCAGTATTATAGTAGTTATATTCTTGGATATAGGAGGCAGTATTATAGTAGTTATATTCTTGTATATAGGGGCAGTATTATAGTAGTTATATTCTTGTATATAGGGGCAGTATTATAGTAGTTATATTCTTGGATATAGGAGGCAGTATTATAGTAGTTATATTCTTGTATATAGGGGCAGTATTACAGTAGTTATATTCTTGTATATAGGGAGCAGTATTATAGTAGTTATATTCTTCTACATAGGGAGCAGTATTAGGGCATGTTCACAAGTTGCAGAATTGCTGTGGAATTCCGCAGCAGACAGTCTGTCCATTGGTTTCCACACCTTTTTAGTTATCTTCCTGCAGACGTTGCGGACAACTCCGCTGCGGACCATAGGCTGCGGTGCGGAATTTGGTGTCCGCAGCATACACTGGCTGTTGCGGACTTGATGCATACTTGTGGCGGAATTTCTCCATTGACTTCAATGGAGTTGCAAAATTACGCAATGAAATCCACAGATGTTATGTGTGTTGCGTTGCGAATTTCTTTCACAAACAGGATATTTCATCATTCTTGCTTGACCTGTGTGATGACTGAGATGGAATGTTTTAAAAGACAGCAGGAAGTACTCTTCACCTGAATACGCAACGACTAATCCGCAGCAATTTACTTCACATTTTAGGTAAAGGCGCAAAGGAATCTGAAATGCAGATTATGTGCGGCATTGATGCGGACAGTGTCTGCAGAAATACGCCACGTCTGAACATGCCCTTATATTAGTTATATTCTTGTATATGGGAACAGTATTATAGTAGTTATATTCTTGTATATAGGGGCAGTATTATAGTAGTTATATTCTTGTATATAGGGGCAGTATTATAGTAGTTATATTCTTGTATATAGGGGCAGTATTATAGTAGTTATATTCTTGTATATAGGGGGCAGTATTATAGTAGTTATATTCTTGTATATAGGAGCAGTATTATAGTAGTTATATTCTTGTATATAGGAGGCAGTATTATAGTAGTTATATTCTTGTACATAGAAGCAGTATTATAGTAGTTATATTCTTGTACATAGAGAGCAGTATTATAGTAGTTATATTCTTGTATATAGGGGGCAGTATTATAGTAGTTATATTCTTGTATATATGAGGCAGTATTATAGTAGTTATATTCTTGTACATAGAAGCAGTATTATAGTAGTTATATTCTTGTACATAGAGAGCAGTATTATAGTAGTTATATTCTTGTATATAGGGGGCAGTATTATAGTAGTTATATTCTTGTACCTAGGAGCAGTATTATAGTAGTTATATTCTTGCATATAGGGGCAGTATTATAGTAGGTATATTCTTGTATATAGGAGCAGTATAATAGTAGTTATATTCCTGTATATAGGGGGCAGTATTATAGTAGTTATATTCTTGTATATAGGGGGCAGTATTATAGTAGTTATATTCTTGTACATAGAAGCAGTATTATAGTAGTTATATTCTTGTACATAGAGAGCAGTATTATAGTAGTTATATTCTTGTATATAGGGGCAGTATTATAGTAGGTATATTCTTGTATATAGGAGCAGTATAATAGTAGTTATATTCCTGTATATAGGGGGCAGTATTATAGTAGAAATATTCTTGTATATAGGAGCAGTATTATAGTAGTTATATTCTTGTACATAGGGAGCAGTATTATAGTAGTTATATTCTTGTACATAGAGAGCAGTATTATAGTAGTTATATTCTTGTATATAGGGGCAGTATTATAGTAGTTATATTCTTGTATGTAGGGGGCAGTATTATAGTAGTTATATTCTTGTACATAGGGGGCAGTATTATAGTAGTTATATTCTTGTATATAGGAGCAGTATTATAGTAGTTATATTCTTGTATATAGGAACAGTATTATAGTAGTTATATTCTTGTATATAGGAGCAGTATTATAGTAGTTATATTCTTGTATATAGGAGCAGTATTATAGTAGTTATATTCTTGTATATAGGAGCAGTATTAGGGCATGACCACACATGGCGGAATTCCTCCGCAACTGTCCGCATCAATGCCGCACCTAATCCGGGTTGCGGATTACGGCTGCGGATCTGCACAAAATGTGCAGAAAATTGATGCGGACTGGCCGCTGCGGACTGCAGGAAAAGTGCTTCCCTTCTCCCTATCAGTGCAGGATAGAGAGAAGGGACAGCACTTTCCCTAGTGAAAGTAAAAGAAATTCATACTTACCGCCCGTTGTCTTGATGACGCGTCCCTCCTTCGGCATCCAGCCCGACCTCCCTGGATGACGCGCCAGTCCATGTGACCGCTGCAGCCTGTGCTTGGCCTGTGATTGGCTGCAGCCGTCACTTCCACTGAAACGTCATCCTGGGAGGCCGGACTGGAGACAGAAACAGGGAGTTCTCGGTAAGTATGAACTTATATGTTTTTTTACAGATACATGTATATTGGGATCGGTAGTCACTGTCCCGGGTGCAGAAACAGTTACTGCCGATCGCTTAACTCTTTCAGCACCCTGGACAGTGACTATTTACTGACGTCTCCTAGCAACGCTCCCGTCATTACGGGAGCCCCATTGACTTCCTCAGTCTGGCTGTAGACCTAGAAATACATAGGTCCAGCCAGAATGAAGAAATGTCATGTTAAAAAACCAATACGCTCCGCACCACACATAACATGTGCATGACAGCTGCGGACTTCATTGCGGAACTTAGAATCTCCATTGAAGTCAATGGAGAAATTCCGCCATGAGTCCGCAACCAGTCCGCCACTGCTCCGCAACAGACAGAGCATGCTGCGGACACCACATTCCGCTCCGCAGCCTATGCTCCGCAGCGGAATTGTACGCATCGTGTAAACGAACACTGCGAAATTAAAGTGAAAGTCAATGGAGAAACGGCTCCGCTGCGGATTAACGCTGCGGAGTGTCCGCAGCGGAATTTAAGTGAAAATCCGCCATGTGTGAACCCGCCCTTATAGTAGTTATATTCTTGTACATATGGGGCAGTATTAGGGCATGCCCAGACGTGGTGGAGTGCTGCATACACTGTCCGCATCAATGCCGCATATAATCTGCGTTGCAGATTCTGTTGCGGCTCTGCCTGAAATGGGCATTAAATTGATGCAGACTAGCCATTGCGTATTGAGGGGAAGAGGGCTTCCCTTCTCTCTATCAGTGCAGGATAGAGAGAAGGGACAGCCCTTTCCCTAGTAAAAGAAAAAGAAATTCATACTTACCCGGCCGTTGCCTTGGTGACGCGCCCCTCTTTTGACATCCAGCCCGACCTCCCTGGATGACGCGGGAGACCATGTGACAGCTGCAGCCTGTGATTGGCTGCAGCCGTCACTTGGACTGAAACGTCATCCTGGGAGGCCGGACTGGAGGAACAAGCAGGGAGTTCTCGGTAAATAGGAACATCTATTTTTTTTACAGGTTGATGTATATTGTAATCGGAAGTCACTGTCCAGGGTGCTGAAACATTTACCGCCGATCGTTTAACTCTTTCAGCACCCTGGACAGTGACTATTTACTGACGTCGCCTAGCAACGCTCCCGTAATTACGGGCGCACACACGTAGTCACCCGTAATTACGGGAGCCCCATTCACTTCCTCAGTCTGGCTGTAGACCTAGAAATACATAGGTCCAGCCAGAATGAAGAAATGTCATGGTAGTAAAACCAATACACAACGCAACACACATAACATCTGCGGACTTCATTGCAGAATTTTGACTCTCCATTGAAGTCAATGGAGAAATTCCGCATTGAGTGCGCAACAAGTCCGCTACACGTCCGCAACAGTCAGTGTATGCTGCGGACACCAAATTCCGCACCGCAGCCTATGCTCCGCAGCGGAATTGTCCGCAACGTGTAAACGAACCCAACTAAAAAGCTGTGTAAAGCAATGGAGAAACGTGTACGTTGCGGATTTACAGAGCAATTCCGCCACGTCTGGTCATGCCCTTATAGTAGTTATATTCTTGTATATTGGGATAGTATTATAGTAGTTATATTCTTGTATATAGGAGCAGTATTATAGTAGTTATATTCTTGTACATAGGAGCAGTATTATAGTAGTTATATTCTTGTATATAGGAGCAGTATTATAGTAGTTATATTCTTGTATATAGAAGCAGTATTATAGTAGTTATATTCTTGTATATAGGGGCAGTATTATAGTAGTTATATTCTTGTATATAGGAGCAGTATTATCGTAGTTATATTCTTGTATATAGGGGCAGTATTACAGTAGTTATATTCTTGCATATAGGGGCAGTATTATAGTAGTTATACTCTTGTATATAAGGGGCAGTATTATAGTAATTATATTCTTGTATATAGGAGCAGTATTATTGTAATTATATTCTTGTATATAGGAGCAGTATTATAGTAATTATATTCTTGTATATAGGGGCAGTATTATAGTAGTTATAGTCTTGTATATAGGGACAGTATTATAGTAGTTATATTCTTGTAAATAGGAGCAGTATTATAGTAGTTATATTCTTGTATATAGGGGCAGTATTATAGTAGTTATATTCTTGTATATAGAGGCAGTATTATAGTAGTTATATTCTTGTAAATAGGAGAAGTATTATAGTAGTTATATTCTTGTATATAGGGGCAGTTTTATAGTAGTTATATCCTTGTATATAGAGGCAGTATTATAGTAGTTATATTCTTGTAAATAGGAGAAGTATTATAGTAGTTATATTCTTGTATATAGGGGCAGTATTATAGTAGATATATTCTTGTATATAGGAGCAGTATTATAGTAGTTATATTCTTGTACATAGGGGCAGTATTATAGTAGTTATAGTCTTGTATATAGGAGCAGTATTATAGTAGTTATATTCTTGTATATAGGGGCAGTATTATAGTAGTTATATTCTTGTATATAGGGGCAGTATTATAGTAGTTATATTCTTGTATATAGGGGGTATTATTATAGTAGTTATATTCTTGTATATAGGGGGCAGTTTTATAGTAGTTATATCCTTGTATATAGGGGGCAGTATTATAGTAGTTATATTCTTATATATAGGGGTAGTATTATAGTAGTTATATTCTTGTATATAGTGGGCAGTATTATAGTAGTTATATTCTTGTATATAGGGGCAGTATTATAGTAGTTATATTCTTGTATATAGGGGGTATTATTATAGTAGTTATATTCTTGTATATAGGGGGCAGTATTATAGTAGTTATATCCTTGTATATAGGGGGCAGTATTATAGTAGTTATATTCTTATATATAGGGGCAGTATTATAGTAGTTATATTCTTGTACATAGGGGGCAGTATTATAGTAGTTATATTCTTGTATATAGGAGCAGTATTACAGTAGTTATATACTTGTATATAGGAGCAGTATTATAGTAGTTATATTCTTGTATATAGGAGGCAGTATTATAATAGTTATATTCTTGTATATAGGGGGCAGTATTATAGTAGTTATATCCTTGTATATAGGGGGCAGTATTATAGTAGTTATATTCTTATATATAGGGGCAGTATTATAGTAGTTATATTCTTGTACATAGGGGGCAGTATTATAGTAGTTATATTCTTGTATATAGGAGCAGTATTACAGTAGTTATATACTTGTATATAGGAGCAGTATTATAGTAGTTATATTCTTGTATATAGGAGGCAGTATTATAATAGTTATATTCTTGTATATAGGAGCAGTATTATAGTAGTTATATTCTTGTATATAGGGGGCAGTTTTATAGTAGTTATATACTGTACTTGTAGTTAGCGGCAATAGTATACTACTTATGTTCTTGTCCATAGCTGGCAGTGTAATATTAGTTATGTTCTGCCTATAATTTTCATCCCTTCTTTTCAACATACAGATTGCACTGTTTAGCGCTATCTTTATTAATAAACAGATGTAGCATTTACTGCACCATTGATACTAATATTAACAGTATTTGTACTTATTAAGTGATTGTAGTAGTGTTCACTTAACTGATTGCCCTGCTGGGCTAAATAATATACAATAGTGGCAGAACGTGACCCTTGGTCTAAAAAGTAACCTTTATTGGATTTGTTTAAAAAGATACAAAAAAATTAATAATTTTTTTTAAACACACTGGTGTGAAAGGGTTTAAAATACAATTCTGACCAGAGTCAGAGTCTCAGGACTGTATCCACCAGTGTCACTTTCTGTTTGACTAACATCTATACAATTCCCACACTAGCCTGGACCCTGATTACACGTCCTCTTGTCTGTGTGGGAGTTGTAGTCCTTTCCTCTGTATATGTTGGAGGCTGCTGGTTTGCTCTGACAAGAGCGGCCACACACACAAGTGAAGTATCACAGGGTGTCACATATATCCATCTAATATGTCCCGATAATGTGTGAGGTTTACAAGACTGGTTTTGTATCTTTTTAAACAAATCCAATAAAGGTTACTTATTAGATTACGGGTCACGTCCTGCCACTATTGTATACTAATATTAACAGTAACTGGAAAAGCCATTTAGAGACTCTAGTCTTTGACTATTGCCTGACACCCTTCCATAAATGATCAGAATGGCTGCGCCAGTTTCATGCTATCTCTTTCACTAAACACCTGTCTAAATAATAAAAAAAATGTTTAAAAAAATCTTGCCTGTTTTTCATAAGCAGAATAGACAACCAACTGTTTTCACATTAGTCACCAAACAGAACCGCCTTCAGGTCACCTTTTGCCAAATTACACTTTGAAAGGGTCTCATATATCCATATTCAACTCATGGTGCCAAGTCAAGCAAAAGGGTCAAGAAAAAGGGGGGGGGGAGAAAACCCCAAGAAGAAAAAAAGTGTGAAGAAAAAGTTACGTCTTTCCAACTTGGCTGGTTCCTTTTAAAATAATTAGCTAAGCAGTGTATGAAAACAGGTAAGACTGTTCTGTATTGCTGAGGGTGTTGGCAGGGTCTGATGTTCCTGGCCTTGCACTGGAATTTTCCTGTGTGATGGAGTCCTAGGACACGCAAAGGGAATTGTATCACGGTGATCTAATGCAACCCAGCATGTAAGGGTAACCATAAGTATTAAAATAACATGACCCTTTATTACCCACTTCCTGCTGTGATTAAAATATCAAAAACGTCTATAAACCTCATAATTTAAATGATTAAATATATCGCTGGTTTCTATATCATCATTATTTAAAATCAATCCAAATCGTCTATATATATATATACAGACATGTGAAAGAATAAAGGCAAATTGTGTAATGATAGATATTTGGAAAGGTAGATATTACATAAAAAATATCAGACAGATGATAAACGCAGTAGATCAAAAAATAGACAGATATAAAATAAATCCCTGGATCAACGACTCATCTACAGTAATCTAGTACCCATTAATTGTTATTTTATTACACAAAAAATACATTCTGCCCCCGCTTGAACTCAGTGAATTCACCATAACGTATTCCTCTGGCAGAGAGTTTCAATCTCACTGCTCTTACAGTAAAGAATCCTGTTCTATGTAGGTGTAGAAACCTCCTTTCCCCTAGATGTGTAGGGTCCCCCTTGTTAGCCTGCGTTCACACGTGGCGGAATTTCACTTGAATTTTGCTGCGGAGCATAGGCTGCGGAGCGGAATTTGGTGTCCGCAGCATACAATGGATGTTGCGGACCAGTGGCGGACTGGTTGCGGACTCATGGCGGAATTTCTCCATTGACTTCAATGGAGATTCTAAATTCCGCAATGAAGTCCGCAGATGTCATGCACATGTTATGTGTGCTGCGGATGCGTCTTGCTTTTTTGACATGACATTTCTTCATTCTGGCTGGACCTATGTATTTCTAGGTCTACAGCCAGACTGAGGAAGTCAATGGGGCTCCCGTAATGACGGGAGCGTTGCTAGGAGACGTCTGTAAATAGTCACTGTCCAGGGTGCTGAAAGAGTTAAGCGATCGGCAGTAACTGTTTCAGCACCCTGGACAGTGACTACCGATCACAATATACATCAACCTGTAAAAAAAATAGAAGTTCATACTTACCGAGAACTCCCTGCTTCTTCCTCCAGTCCGGCCTCCCAGGATGACGTTTCAGTCTAAGTGACGGCTGCAGCCAATCACAGGCTGCAGCGGTCACATGGACTGCCGCGTCATCCAGGGAGGTCGGCCTGGATGCCGAAAGAGGGACGCGTCACCAAGACAACGGCCGGTAAGTATGAAATTCGTTTACTTTCACTAGGGAAAGTGCTGTCCCTTCTCTCTATCCTGCACTGATACAGAGAAGGGAAGTACTTTTTCCGCAGTCCGCAGCAGCTAGTCCGCATCAATTTTCTGCACATTTTGGGCAGATCCGCAGTGTAATCCGCAACCCGGATTAGGTGCGGCATTGATGCGGACAGTTGCGGAGGAAATCCGCCACGTGGGGGCATGCCCTTATAGTTACAGTCCTAGGTATAAATGGATCATGAGAGAGATCTCTGTATTGACCTTTGATATATTTATTCAGACGTATTAGGTCACCCCTCAGCCCTATATTTTCTAAACCAAATAACCCTGACTTTGATAATCTTCCTGGGTACCGTAGGGCACCTATTTCATACCATTTATTTCTTTGGTTGCCGCCAACCCGCTTAAGCTCTACTGTGTCTTTCTTGTGCACGGGTGACCAGAACTGTACAAAATATTCCATGTGCTGTTTCACTAGTAATTTATAAAGTGGTAGCACTAGGTTCTCGTCATGTGTATCTATGCCCATTTTGATGCAACCAATGAAGTTTACTGTCAACTAAAATTCCTAAGTACTTTTCCGTGTCAGTTTTATCCAGTGTTTTTCCATTTAATATGTAATAGTTACATGTATTTTCCCTTTCCAAGTGCATAACCTCAGGAAGGGATATGCAATGGGATAGATAGATAGATAGATAGATAGATAGATAGATAGATAGATAGATAGATAGATAGATAGATAGATAGATAGATAGATAGATAGATAGATAGATAGATAGATAGATAGATAGATAGATAGATAGATATGAGATAGATAGATAGATATGAGATAGATAGATAGATAGATAGATAGATAGATAGATAGATAGATAGATAGATAGATAGATAGATAGATAGATATGAGATAGATAGATAGATAGATAGATATGAGATAGATAGATAGATAGATAGATATGAGATAGATAGATAGATAGATAGATATGAGATAGATAGATAGATAGATAGATAGATAGATAGATAGATAGATAGATAGATAGATAGATAGATAGATAGATAGATAGATAGATAGATATGAGATAGATAGATAGATAGATAGATAGATAGATAGATAGATAGATAGATAGATAGATAGATAGATAGATAGATAGATAGATAGATTTGAGATAGATAGATAGATAGATAGATAGATAGATAGATAGATAGATAGATAGATAGATAGATAGATAGATAGATAGATAGATAGATAGATAGATAGATAGATATGAAATAGATAGATAGATAGATAGATAGATAGATAGATAGATAGATAGATAGATAGATATGAAATAGATAGATAGATAGATAGATAGATAGATAGATAGATAGATAGATAGATAGATAGATAGATAGATAGATAGATAGATAGATAGATAGATAGATATGAAATAGATAGATAGATAGATAGATAGATAGATAGATAGATAGATAGATAGATAGATAGATAGATAGATAGATAGATAGATAGATAGATATGAGATAGATAGATAGATAGATAGATAGATAGATAGATAGATAGATAGATAGATAGATAGATAGATAGATAGATAGATATGAGATAGATAGATTTGAGATAGATAGATTTGAGATAGATAGATAGATAGATTTGAGATAGATAGATAGATAGATTTGAGATAGATAGATAGATAGATAGATATGAGATAGATAGATAGATTTGAGATAGATAGATAGATTCCCAGGTTCCCAAGGAGTAAGCAGCACTGAACATGAGCTCCTGAGTCTACATCAATATATACCTTGTAATGAGCAAACTGTAAGGCATAACCTGGATAATACAGACTCCATGGAAGACAGGAGGAAGCAGGACTAAAAGTTCTTCATGAAAAATAAGAAATGTAAAGATTTGAAAGAAAAAACAAGAATTTTGCTTAGAGGACAGACTGCAGCAGACAATATCAAGTCTGACCGAGTCCAGAGAACTGAGCATCCAAAAGGTAAGAACTTCCTGCAACACCAACACAATCCTACTAGAGAGAAAACACCATAGATATAAGGATTTGTCTAAAAATGGAAAATCACAATTTAGAACAAGAAATGCAGAATAAAGTAAATGTCCATAAGACGGAGTTTGGGATAGAAGATTCAGATAACAGGGGGTCCGGCACCTTGGAGATCACATACTCCGAAGGGCAGAGGAGCATTCAAGCGAGGAAAGCCATAAAACATGCCACAATCAGACACAATCCAGAGACACTTTTTGCTGACTTTACCTCTAAAGAAGAAGTCAAGACGAAAACAAATGTATTATTCTACACTGAGCACCGCTCCGCCTGGCACACAGCCCTGTGCCAGCACTATAAGGACATATCAAAGTGTGGCATCAATAAGGGCCGACAGATCAGAATAAAAGACCCAGGAAATGATGGGAGTATTACACTTACCATAAGTCTATATAATAACGGCACCGTTCTCATACAAGGCAATGAGGACAACCTAGAGGAATTCCAAGAAATCTTTCATCATATTAAAGACCAGGCCCAAACTTACAAAGAACAACAAACTCCAGCAACCCAGACCAGAGATGGACATACAGAGACAATCTCCAGCGACACCCCCGCTGCCCCATGTCCCAATGTCCCACACCCCTCACCCAACACCCTCAGAGACTGTTTATCTCAATTAGAAAGAGACTTTGTACAATTCAAAGAAGAACTTTAATTAAATCTCGGTGACAAAAACACAAATGACCAAGTAATTAAAGAGATAAACAAACTGAAGTGTGAACATGCATCAGCTCTGCAGGAAATACAATGTACACTCCGAGAGCTGCAACAAGCAGATCAAAGCCGTGAAGCGAGGAGACAGCCATATCTGGATAAGAATAGGCAGATCCATCCTCACCTCCCAGTCTGACATGTACCTCTGCGCAACGTACATCGCACCGCCAGAGTCCCCGTACTCCAACCCTGACAGCTTTGAGATTATACAAAGGGAAGCCGCCCATTTCCAGACCCTGGGCAGCGTTCTCATCTCATCAATGCAAGAACAGGGAGAGATAAAGACTACCTGACCAATGATGGAAACATCTTCATCTTTGGAGCAGAGGCCGACTGTCATAACTCCCTACAGAAAGAGAGAAACAGCTATGACAGCACCGTCAACAAAAGCGGGAAAAAACTACTGAATCTATGTCGAAGCTTAGGACTCCACATACTGAATGGCCGCACCAAGGGAGACTCTTTAGGAAGGTATACACTAAACTCCCATGTAGGCAGCAGTGTAGTAGACTATGCCATCACAGACATGGACCCTGCCAACATTGGCGCACTCATAGTCACTCCACAAACGCACCTGTCAGATCACAACCAATTACTTCTATACATCAAATCCACAAACAAACCATCTGCACAAAAACCACATCAAACCGGCTTCTTCAACCTGCTGCCATCTTTTAAATGGTCCAAAACGTCAACTATAAAATATAAAGAGACAATCAACAGACAAGAAGTGCAGGAGATGCTTCACAACCTCTACAACAAGGTGTATGAGACAGACCCAGGAGGGGTAAATCAGGCCGTAAATGACCTCAATAATATATTCTATACCATGGCAGAGAAGTCTGACCTGAAAAGATGTGACTACAAGAGGCCACAAGAAATACATCCTAACGGTTGGTTTGACCGTGAGTGCAAAGAAGTACGGAAGACCCTAAGAACTGCCTCAAATAAGAAGCACCGAGACCCAAACAACACCGGTCTGAAGGAGGTCTACAGCAACATACAGAGGCTATACAAGACCATCCTCCGAAAGAAAAAACAAAGGCACATCTCCACCAAACTTACCCAACTCCAAGATGCCCTCCATGACAACTCGTTCTGGGAATTATGGAAACACATGGGCAAAAATTGCAAGAAAAACAACCTTCATATCCAAAATGGCAACATCTAGCTCCAATATTTCAAGGACCTCTACAAAGATATCCCGAAAGAAGAACAAAGCCAAGAACAAAAACAAATAATATCAAAATTGAAGGCGATGGAGGAAACACTGAAAGATTCTCAAAACCCCCTGGACGCACCAATAACACTTCAAGAAGTAACAGAGAGAACCTCAGACATAAGGTGTAAAAAATCCAGCAGCCTAGACGGAATTTCACCAGAAATGATAAAACACAGCCCGCCAGAAATACAGGCCGCAATAGTAAAACTATTTAATATGGTGCTGAGTGCCGGCTACTTCCCTCAAATATGGAACCAAGGCCTTATAACACCAATCCACAAGAGTGGGGACAGGTACGACCCGGCCAACTACCGAGGGATATGTGTCAGCAGCAACCTGGGGAAACTGTTCAACAGCATCCTGAATAAGAGAATCCTCAGCTTCCTCACCCAGCACAATGTCCTCCACCAGAGCCAAGCTGGGTTCATGCCAAACCACCGCACCACTGACCACATCTACACCCTGCGCAGCCTCATCAAGAGCCACGTCCACAATACAAAGCATGGGAAGATTTACGCCTGTCTTGTGGACTTTAAGAAGGCCTTCGACTCAGTGTGGCACCCGGGCCTATTCCTGAAACTGCTGGAGAGCGGAATAGGAGGTAAAACCTATGACGTCATCAGAAGCTCCTACACAGAGAACAGATGCAGCGTGAAGGCGAACGGGAGAAGAACGGCTGATTTCCAGCAGAGCCGAGGAGTCAGACAAGGCTGCATCCTCCTGTATGCCAGTGAAGTCTGGGGTCCAGACACATACCCAAACTGGTCAAGGTGGGATTCCAGCCCAACAGAAATTTTCCACCTAGAATTCTGTAAACACCTTCTCCAAGTCCATCGGAGTACCACAAATAGTGCCTGTCGGGCAGAACTGGGCAGATTCCCACTACACCTCACAATCCAGAAGAGGGCGCTATCATTCTGGGCCCATCTACACAGCAGCAGGCAAAGTTCCTATCACCATAAAGCCCTGCTACACCAAGGGGTCCCAGGTAAACCAGGCCCCCCAGAACATCTCACCCTAACCCGGCCTGAAGAAAATGTCACTCAGCGCGGCCTCACAAAAGCCGAAATCAAGAAGACAATAAACGAGAACCAAGAGGAGTATATCAGTGACTGGAGGAACGACATAAAGACATCCCAGAAACTGACAATATACCGGAGTCTACAGCGGGAATATAAACTGGCGCCATATCTGGAGATACTGCCAAACCCCAGAGACAGACAGATCCTGAGCCGCTACAGACTGAGCGCCCACAACCTGCTCATCGAATCCGGGCGCCACAGACAAAACTACAAGCCCAGGGAGGGCCGACTGTGCCAACAGTGCGACCAGGAGGCCGTGGAGGATGAGGCCCACTTCCTGCTACACTGCTCCAAATACTCAGCAGTGAGGGACACTCACTTCAGGAGACTCTCTGATCTCTTACCGGACTTCAGCTCCATGGAAGAGGAAGAGAAACTCTACATCCTGCTGGGTGAAGAGGAAACCACAGTGGGCACAGCGGCACAATATGTCACTGCATGCCATAAACTGAGAGAGACATGATATGCCATGGACTTGTATAACCCCGACCCTAGATGTGTCCCTATCCCCCAAGCCCTCAGTCCCTATCCCTCATTCCCTTACTTCTTACTTGCTTTGGCAATGCTAATATGTATTTGGTCCTGCCAATAAAGCTTCTTTGAATTTCAATTTGATAGATAGATAGATAGATAGATATGAGATAGATAGATAGATAGATAGATAGATAGAGAGAGAGAGAGAGAGAGAGAGAGAGAGAGAGAGAGAGAGATAGATAGATAGATAGATAGATAGATAGATAGATAGATAGATAGATAGATAGATAGATAGATAGATGGATAGATATGAGATAGATAGATATGAGATAGATAGATATGAGGATAGATATGAGGATAGATATGAGGATAGATATGAGGATAGATAGATAGATAGATGATAGATAGATAGATAGATAGATAGATAGATAGATAGATAGATAGATAGATAGATAGATAGATAGATAGATAGATGGATAGATATGAGATAGATAGATATGAGATAGATAGATATGAGGATAGATATGAGGATAGATATGAGGATAGATAGATAGATAGATGATAGATAGATAGATAGATAGATAGATAGATAGATAGATAGATAGATAGATAGATAGATAGATAGATAGATAGATAGATAGATAGATAGATAGATGGATATGGGATAGATAGATAGATAGATAGATAGATAGATAGATAGATAGATAGATAGATAGATAGATAGATAGATAGATGATAGATAGATATGAGATAGATAGATAGATAGATAGATAGATAGATAGATAGATAGATAGATAGATAGATAGATAGATAGAGAGAGAGAGAGAGAGAGAGAGAGAGAGATAGATAGATAGATAGATAGATAGATAGATAGATAGATAGATAGATAGATAGATAGATAGATGGATAGATATGAGATAGATAGATATGAGATAGATAGATATGAGGATAGATATGAGGATAGATATGAGGATAGATATGAGGATAGATAGATAGATAGATGATAGATAGATAGATAGATAGATAGATAGATAGATAGATAGATAGATAGATAGATAGATAGATAGATAGATGGATAGATATGAGATAGATAGATATGAGATAGATAGATATGAGGATAGATATGAGGATAGATATGAGGATAGATATGAGGATAGATAGATAGATAGATGATAGATAGATAGATAGATAGATAGATAGATAGATAGATAGATAGATAGATAGATAGATAGATAGATAGATAGATAGATAGATAGATAGATAGATAGATAGATAGATAGATAGATGGATATGGGATAGATAGATAGATAGATAGATAGATAGATAGATAGATAGATAGATAGATAGATAGATAGATAGATAGATAGATAGATAGATGGATGGATAGATAGATAGATAGATAGATAGATAGATAGATAGATAGATAGATAGATAGATAGATAGATAGATAGATAGATAGATAGATAGATAGATAGATAGATAGATAGATAGATAGATATGAGATGATAGATAGATAGATAGATAGATAGATAGATAGATAGATAGATAGATAGATAGATAGATAGATAGATAGATAGATAGATAGATAGATAGATAGATAGATAGATAGATTAGATAGATAGATAGATGGATAGGCATCTGTCACACTCATTTAGGTCACAAAAAAGCGGGCTGACTGTTCTCAAAAACTGGTCTTAATTGGCCTTTTTGGCTTTCTAAAATCTCTAGTGTCTGGCTAGATTTAGATATTAGTCCTGTAGAATGGATGGTTAGTGCTCCCTTGGGCGGAAATCCTCTATTATGCTAAAACTTTCCAGGTCACTTGTAACCAATTGCCATGTGGCCTAACATCTTACTTCTTAGGCCGGATTCATACGAGCGTGTCCGTTTTGCGCGTTGCACTTCCGTGTGTCATCAATGAATGGTGCGTGGCTGCGTGATTTTCGCGTATATGCCATCCTTATGACACGCGGTTTTGCTGTTTAGAAAAAGAAATGAAGGAAGTGCTTTTATTTATTCCTTCATTTCTTTATCTACAGTTGCGCGAATCACGGGCGACACACGGAAGTGCTTCCGTGTGCCGTGCATGATTTTCACGCACCCATTGACTTCAATGGGTGCGTGATGCGTGAAAAACGGGCAAGTATAGGACATGTCGTGAGTTTTACGCAGCGGACATACGCTGCGTGAAAGTCACATTAAGTTACATAGGTCTGTGGGACACGCTTGATTTTCACGCGCGTATCACGGACGTTAAATACGCTCGTGTAAATAAGGCCTAACTGTCTCAGCTCCCACAATGCACTGTTCTTTGGTAACAGAAAGCCAGCAGAATTCTGAGTTTTGCTTTGGGTGCACGTAGCATATAACTGTAATGCTGTTACTCAAGATCAGTACAAGGTAAGTAAACCAAAGCAATTGCAATATGTCTTAACTTTGCATGTAAAATTAAATGTTGTAAAATGTAATTCAAAAGTAAATTTCCCTTTAAGTATAAAAACACCTGGAAAAAGATAAAGGAGACACAAGATTTCCCAAATTCTTCATATCTGCAAATGTCTTCTTACATTAAGTTCTGTAAATTTCATGCAACAGTTGAATTCACTTTGTGTAATGTCTGAATGTGACCTATAAGCCATAAATTACTGGCTATAGTATCCCGAACTGGAGGAATAAAGCACTTAAGGGATTGTGGGGAGGTCTCAAAACATTAAAATGATTGGTGACCAAATGTTTAATGAAAAGACGTAACTCAATAGGAAGAATCGAACTGCAGAAAGAACACATAAAAGGAGACGAGATTGTAAAACACTTTACAGGTCTATTCCGGCCAGTGCTGAGATACGGGTTCCCATACATTGTACCTGTAATAGGCAGGGTGCAAAGAAATCGATTTTTTTGGGGGTAAACCCAAGGGCAATTGGATGGGGGGAGGGGAAACTAATGGGTAAAAATGTCCCCTTGACTTCAGCAGGTGCTGCCCATGTATAGCTGGCTGTCTGTCTGTGGCCAAACCAATCCTGCCTTGATATCCAGTTGGTATGTCCTCCATCCACCACCTGTCTATCTGTTTAAGGCTCAGTTCACACTGGCGTTAGCTCTATCCCATCATGTTTCAAACGTCTATCTGATCCATTATAAGGCTTATGTTTATAATGGAGACATTACAGCTATGCCGGATCTTTTTGCAAATTTTATCGGTCTTTGTTGCCTTAGAATGGGGCATATCTGATTTCCATCAAGGTTTCTGTATTTTTTAAGGTAAGAATAGCTGTGAAGACTGCACTACATTGCTGTTCACCTTCGCTAGGCACTCCAACAAAGGTTTCGGCACAGCATGCAGCGCTAGTCTTGCTATCAAAACATTGAAAACCTTACAAGAACTCAGATGGACTCTCTTATAAGTCAAAGGGGTTCATCAGGAGCTAGTTTTATCTGTAGTAAGATGAATCCAGCACAGCGTCATTAAGCCAGTGTGAATAGAGACTTAGTATGAACAGAGTCAAGAGGGACTGATGACTAATCCATTAAACCTTAATTTTGGTAAATATATTAGGCCTCATGCACACGACCGTAGTGGTGTGTACGGCCGTGATTTTCGGCTCGGACGGCCGGGGATTGTCACCTGCGGGCCACCTGCAAATCGCGGGCTGTGCACATGGCCGCGTGCATTCATTTCTATGATCCTGGACCGCAATACACGGCCGTAAAAAGACATGTCCTATCTTTTTGCGGTACAGGCTCTTGGGCCATGCACGGACCGTGTAAACCACGGTTGTGTGCATGGGCCCATAGAAATTAATGGGACCGCAATCGACCCGCAGATTTGCGGTTGAATTACGACCACAAAAACACGTTTGTGTACATGGGGCCTAAGGCGTTATGCCAGTGTGAACAGAACATAACAAGTTGATGATACCGTTAGGGCCACGACTTGGAATTTCCACTAAACCAAAATCCACACCACTTTTTAGGGGATTTGATAGGAATGTTTCAAGAAAGTCTAGGATAATCCAACCACGGTCCAAATAGTCCATATCCTAGAATCATGGTGTAATTGGTATTACATACTTTTGCAGTCCAGTTTTATTTCTCTTCTTTCATCTTCTCTTTATTGTAGTAGATCAGGTTGCCCAGGAACTACCGGACTTGATCTCTGGGTGACCACCGTTTGAATAAATGCAGCTCGCAGGAAGTTCAATCCCCTGTATAATAAACTGCAGAATCTAAAACACTCAAGAAAGGTAAAAGAACAAGAACGAAGGAATACTCTGTATACTCCGCTTCTGAAGTCACTGTGTATCATCCAGAACTTTTCCTTAGGCCTTATTCACACGAACGTGTTTAACGTCCGTGATACGCGCGTGAAAATCATGACGTTCAGACAGTCCGTGATTTTCACACAGGGTGTGTCCGCTGCGTAAAACTCATGACATGTCCTATACTTGGCCGTTTTTCGCGCATCACGCACCCATTGAAGTCAATGGGTGCCTGAAAATTGTGCACGGCACACGGAAGCACTTCCGTGTGTCGCGCGTGATTCGCGCAACAGTAGATAAAAAAATGAAGGAAAAAATAAAAGCACTTCCTTCATTTATTTTTCTAAACAGCAAAACCGCGTGTCATAAGGGTGGCATATGCGCAAAAATCACGCAGTCACGCAGCAAACACTTATGACAAATGGAACTGCAACGCGCAAAAAAACGCAGCGTTTTTTGCGCGCGCAAAACGCACACGTTCGTGTGTATAAGGCCTTATTGTTATTTTCTCAAGAGTCGTGCTCTACGTTCATCATGTGATTTGAGAAGTCCTGCTCTCCACGTATGACTTCTGTATAATTCATAGTACACATTTAGCTGTAGTAGTGCATCTATTAAAGGGATTGTCCATATTCCCTATTAGGGCATACGGATATCATTGAAGGGGATCCTTGGAGTTCCCGATTCTGTATGAATTCACTCGACCTGTGGACTCCTGCTTGTATATGGTCATGGAACTCTTCGGTGACTATAAGGGAGACACAAAAAAATATATATTTACACACAGACTTCTCCATTGTTTCTCATGCTGTATATTCTTTGTGCAAATCATGACTATTAAAAAATAGTTGCATAACTCTTAGGCCCCATGCACACAAACTTATTTTTGCGGCCTCAATTCACCCACAAATCTGCGGGTGAATTGCGGCCCCATTCATTTCAATGGGCCCATGCACCTGACCGTGGTTTCCAAGGTCCGTGCATGGCCCAGGAGCCAGGGCCGCAAAAAGAACGGACATGTCTTATTACGGCCATGTTTTGCAGTCCAGGCTCATAGAAAATAATGCCTGCAATTTGCGGGCGGCTCGCGGGTGACACTCCGTGGCCGTCCGACCCGAAAATCACGGCCGTGCACATGGCTACGGTCATGTGCATGAGGCCTAAGGTTCCTTCAATCAAACCTTTACAATTTAAAACTGGACAGTTTTTTATGCCACAAAAAGTGGCTACACATATCACAGACTTCACCTTTCATGCAGGATTGTCTGAAGTTACCATTTCAGCTGCTAATGCGAGATGATGGCGCCATATTGATGTCTGATGTAATCCAAGACCCCCGGTATTTAGACCTGAACCTGGTTGATGATACTTGTTTTAGTCTTGTTTGAAGAAGTGGCAAGCTCCCAGTCTCAAGTTGCGGCAAACAAATCTGTGTGTCCAGCGGCCGCTGTCAGTCAGAGTCCAGTTTCCATGACTAATGTGTGCCACATCATATCCGATGCCAGCTACCAGCCTATGGCACACTGTACACTGCCAGCCTGTGGTCTGCTGTCTTCTTCCAGCCTGTGTGTCCGGTGTTCCTTGCCAGTTTTGCCCAGTGTCCACCAGCTGTCTAGACCCAGTGTCTTCTACCAACCTGTGGTCTGATGCGGTCTGGTGTCCGTTGCCTGTCTGGGTCCAGTTTCTCCTACCAACATGTGGTCACATGTTCACTTTCTTCTAACTTTCCCTGTCTTCAGCCTTCCTGCCAGCCTGTATTCCAGTATGCACTGCTAGTCTGTGCCCTGAGATTCTCTTGTCTGTCTGAACCACAGAAACCAGCTCACCTCCTATCAAGCCACGCTTACCTGAAAGACATGAGTGAAGAGAAGATGCATAACTTGCCACCGCCAATGGTTACTCTTGGACCTTAAAGCGATCCTCGGGTCTCAGGTCAAAAATTATAAATTAGGTATATCGAGTAATATTACCTGGTGCCCTCCAGTTGCCCCTATGCCATTAATCTGCCTTTTTAGGGTCCCCTCTGTGTTGTCTCAAAATGGCCCCTTCGTTATTTAGACTAAGACATTCCCCCTGTTTACGGATTGGCCAGAGCTGCTCACGTGAGCAGCTCTGGCCAATCCAAGAACAGTAGGAGTGTCTCAGACTCATAATCTAAGAAGCGCTGCAGTCATTTTGCAACAGCACAGAGGAGTCCCTAAAATGTCAGATCCATGGCAGAGGGGCACAACTAGAGGGCACAAGATATTATTAGTCCATATATACCATCATATTTAAAATGTTGTCCTGGGACTGGAGGGTCGCTTTTCGCTAGCTGCCCTGGCAAGGATTCTCTCCAGTTATAAGTTTCCAAAAATGTATGAAGTGCCAGGCAACATTTAAAAAAACATGGCACTAATATCACCAGCATTACAACAAAGACTAAGATGTAGTACATACAACACTATAAGTTCATGTCCGATACTTTAAAGGGGTTGTCTCATCAGAGATAACCCCTTTCCGATTGCAGCTGTGGCGGTGATCAGGTCCGGCTACCGGCCTGATCTGGTCAGATATTTCTGTATGGTATTACATGGACGGTTCGAGTCTCCCACTGGCTCATAGAGGATGGGTGGGGGGTGGTCCCAGGAGGGAGATTCCCCCATGACGTGCATAATTCCTAAAAAGGCATTTGGACAGGGGTTGTCGTTATATGAGAACCCCTCTAAGATGAAGATGCTGCCAATAAAATATGTCAAAGTAAAACACACAAAGACCTGAACTATGTTTTGCTTCTTTACAGCGCAGGGAGTTCTGGCTTCTTCCGCACTACAGATATGCATGGCCTGTTCTCTGACTAAACAGGAAAGACTGAAGGAAAACTGCACATACAGCTTCTTTTATTTTAAAGGAAACATTTCCATTATCTTGTGCTCTTTGCCATAATAAGACTAAAAAGCCATCGTCTACAAAATCGTTAATTATAGTTTTCAAATTTCTTCTGTTTGATGAGTCTCAGTAAGTTGGATTTGATGAATGAGCTTGGCGACCTCAAGTCCAAAACTCCCAAACATCAGTCATCACATCCAAGGCAAACAGAAACCGAGACACCAAATATAAAAAAAAAAATAAGTCAATCTGCAGATTTGTTTTTTTATTTAAAGAGCCATTCCACTAAAAATGAAAAAACATAAAGTATCCTCTAAACCTGGGGTCTCAAGCACGCGGCCCGCGGGCCGCATGCGACCCCTGGGGCTGGCATCTGCGGCCCGCGGGACACAGAGCCGCTAGTATCGGCTTTGCTCCGAGACTCTGGAATTCCCTGACATCGCTGTCCACATATGAACAGCGGTGTCTGGGGCTTCCCCAGAGCCGGAGTCCCGGGCAGAGCGCTAGTACAGGCTCTGCTCCGGGACTCTGTGGAATTCCCTGACATCGCTGCCCATATATGGACAGTGTGTCAGGGTCTTGCCCAGAGCGGAGTCCCGGACAGAGAGCTAGTACAGGCTCTGTTCCGGGACTCTGTGGAATTCCCTGACATCGCTGCCCATATATCGACAGTGTGTCAGGGTCTTCCCCAAAGCGGAGTCCCGGGCAGAGCGCTAGTATTGGCTCTGCTCCGAGACTCTGGAATTCCCTGACATCGCTGTCCACATATGAACAGCGATGTCTGGGGCTTCCCCAGAGCCGAAGTCCCGGGCAGAGCGCTAGTATCGGCTCTGCTCCGGGATGCTGCGGAATTCCCTGATATCGCTGCCCATATATAGACAGTGTGTCAGAGTCTTCCCCAGAGTGGAGTCCCGGGCAGAGCGCTATTTTATCAACTCTGCTCCGGGGACCCTGGGGAAGCCTCTGACATCGCTGTCCATACATCGACAATGATGTCAGGGGCTTCCCCAGAGCAGCAGTCCCAGTGATGTCAAGAGCACAGCTGGAGTCCCAGGAAGAGCCTACTAGCGCTCTGCCCGGGACTCCAGCTCTGGGGTTGCCCCTGACATCTCTGTCCATATATGGACAGTGATGTCAGGAGCAGAGCTGGAATCCCAGGCAGAGTGCCACTGACATCACTGTGGTAGCATCTGCGGAGGGCACTGTGGCAGCATATGCAAAGGGCACTGTGGCAGCATCTGCGGAGGGCACTGTGGCAGCATCTACGGAGGGCACTGTGGCAGCATCTACAGAGGGCACTGTGGCAGCTTCTACAGAGGGCACTGTGGCAGCATCTACAGAGGGCAATGTGGCAGCATCTACAGAGGGCACTGTGGCAGCATCTACAGAGGGCACTGTGGCAGCATCTACAGAGGGCACTGTGGCAGCATCTACAGAGGGCACAGCGGCAGCATCTACAGAGGGCACAGCGGCAGCATCTACAGAGGGCACAGCGGCAGCATCCACAGAGGGCACTGCGGCAGCATCCACAGAGGGCACTGCGGCAGCATCCACAGAGGGCACTGCGACAGCATCCACAGATGGCACTGCAGCACTATCTAAAAAGGGGCTGCCCAATCTTGACATGTGGTGAGCAGCTGATTGCCTGGCAACAAGGCTGGACTAACAATAGGCCCGTGGGCTAAACAGCAGTGGGCCTCAACTGGTAGTCTGGCCAACTGGATCCCCAAGCAAGTGCCACCTTCAACTGTATCTGCGTCCTCATGGCGCACATACAGTTGAAACCTATGGTAGAGCAAGGAGCCATAGGCTCCATGCCCTGCCATTATCCGTCTTGCAGGCCGCGGGCCACTGTAAACATTGGCCTACAAATCACCAGGACCACGCACAGCATGTCAACGTCAAGGTGCAGGTGGCATGATGGTATCATTGCATCGCGCCACTTGCACCGAACGGTAAAAATTCAGAAGAGGCCTCAGCCGCTCTGCTTATCGAAGGATCAGCCGGGTTGGGTGAGTATTAATTTTATTTTTTTCTAGTGAACAATGAGGACACCATTAACAGGGGGGCACAAAAATGTGAAGATTTATTACTGCGGCATTGTTACTTTTTACATTATTACTTTTTAGGGGGCACAAAGATAGCTTATTACATTTTAGAGGGCACACAGATGGTATTATTGCTTTCTTGGGGGCATGCAGGGGGCGCTTTTACTGTGGTGGGCGCAAAGGGGGTCATACTGTGTTGGGGCAGAAAGGGAGCCTTATTACTGTCAATAAGGCATTATTTCTGTCTAGAGGGCACAAATGGGGCATTATTACTTTGTTGAGGGCACAACTGTGTACATTATTACTATGTGGGCGCTCAAAATGATCATAATTGCTGTGTGGGAGCACAAAAAGGGGGCACTAAGAGGAGCACTGTTACTGTTTGGGGCCCAAATGGTGCGCTATTACTGTTTAGGGGCACTGAGAACATTACCATTACTGTGTGGTGTACTATTATTTATTTTATATAAACTTATTTAGAGGTCTCGTCTGGGGTTTTAATTAATTTAGGGGTCTGGTCTGGGGTCTGAATTTATTTGTGTTGCTACAGAGGCTGGGTATTTCTGCAGAAGGGGGAAGCCATAGACGTCTCAGCAGCAAACTGCAGTCGTCAGAAAAAGTCATCATGGTGGTCTGGGTTGGGTCTGAGAGGAAAAGGAAAGAGAGCGTCTGCAATCCGAGAAGATGTCACCTGTGAGTCACTGAATTTACAGAAAAGCTGTCACCTCTTCTGTCATATCTTTTATAGAAAACCATTGTATTGCTCATGAGATAACAATTCTGTAGCATCCTCACTTAGAACTTGATGTTGTGACGTTCCTATGTTATTCCTCCTGGAAATGTATAAATAAGACTTGGTCTACATGGAGACTTTTTATGACACATCTAACTGATTTTAACTATAGAGCTACAGCTGCAGTACAAAAGCAGTACATTGAGTACATTGCATGCAATATTGTGGACTGCAGCTGTCAATCGATAGTTAAAATCAATCAGCAAAATTGATTTCCCCTGTCAATAGGATGTATCCAGAAGTAGTCTGATAATTCCAGAAATTATTAGACAATTTTAGTGTGTAGGGGCACAGCCTTTGACAAGGGCAATTAAAACACCCAAACTTTTACATATGCCCTCATGGCACTGGCTATGCCACCACAACACTAGTCACCCCCCCCTGGTGACATGGTACTGATAACAGCACATCATCATTTTCAGCTCCAGACCCATGTAGTCCTTAATCTGGCACTGCCTGGCCAGCTTCTATACAAAAAAGGTGGGGTGCTGTAGAGGTAACAGCTAGTACTCTGTACTTGTTTTGTAATAGTTATATCACTTTCCACACGTATCAGCAAGGGGAAACGGAGGTCGTCATGCCTTGGAGGAAGACCCATCAAGGCTAGGGATTGCTGCCTAACCTCCACAATGGCATCTTAGTTTTACATTTCAAAAGATGTTATTTTTTAAAATGTCTGGGGTAAGGGCTTTTGACAGATAGATTTATCATTATGTCCTGTATGCCATTTGTTTGAGGACAGAGAACAGTAGACCAGCAGATAAGGCTTGGCCATCTCACAAGACTTCTTCCTACCAGGAGCAGAAGTATCTGTGGTTAAAGAATACATCAACATTCACAAAGCCACAGCTCCTGTGGGCAACAAAAAAGGAAGAGTCTGTTGGATGTCAGCTATTCCTCCTTATTACATATAATGAAATTATGTTCTCCCATTCATGGCAAATCAGTCATCAACGCAAAACCAAGAATCAGAGAGTTTAGGTTGATAAGAGACCATTAGACGTAAGGCATTGCAGCATAAAATCCATGGCCATCCACGATTTGTATATGGAATCACTGGAAACCAAGGATTGAGGCAATAAATCCCAAAACACCAGATAATTTGGTTGTCATCCACTGTGGACTGGAGCTCCAAACCAATAGGTACTAAGGCACAAAAGCAAAGGACATCAGACTATTGTTCTATTTCATTAGACATCAGGAACTGTGACATGGAATCACTTTATACAAGGGACAGGGGCACTTAAATACTGGACTCCAGTGGCTGTTCAGGGTACAAAACCAATGGAAACCTGCAGCTAAAATGTTCAACAACGAGGTATTACGATCCATTAGAATCAAAGAGCTGCAACACTAAACCACTGGCCATACACAGGTCATGGGTAATAGGACGTTTGTCAATCTTTACTTTGGACTCCACAAGAGCTTGCATTCAGGGACGTTTCTAGAGGCTCATGGGCTCTGGTGCAAGAATTCAGCTTGGGCCCTCCTACCCCTCCCAAGATCACCAGACCCGTGCGCACGCCTATGCCCAGCTGCCTTGTCCGACAGACCCCATGAATGCCCCCACAGTATAATGCCCCCTATAGCTGCCCCCACAGTATAATGCCATCACACAGTATAATGCCCCCATAGCTGTCCCCCCACAGTATAATATCCCCATATCCGCCCCTACAGTATAATGCCCCTATAGCTGCCCCCCACAGTATAATGCCCCTATAGCTGCCCCCACAGTATATGGCCACCCATAGCTGCCACATACAGTATAATGCCCCCATACAGTATAATAACCACCATAGTGGTCCCATACAGTATAATGCCCCCCACACAGTATAATGCCCCAATAGCTTCCCCATACAGTATAATCCCCCCATACAGTATAATGCCCTCCATAGCTGCGACATACAGTATAATGCCACCCATACAGTATAATGCCCACCATAGCTGTCCCATACAGTATAATCCCCTCCATACCATATAATGCCACTTAGCTATCCCATAGTGTATAATGACCCCATAAAGTATAATGCCCCCATAGCTGCCCCACACAGTATAATGCCCCCTCAGCAGCTATCATATGAGCACCCCCTCCCATACCCAGTATAATGCCCTCATATGTATGTACCTAACAGAAAAATAATAACATAATTACTTACCTATCCCTGTTCCCACGACGGGTGGAGGAGATCCTTCTGCTCCTCTGCGCTGTGAGTGACTCAGTGCAGACAGACGCGATGACGTCACTACATCGCGCCTGCCTGTGCCGAGCTGTTTGCGGCACAGTGAATGCATGAGCAAGGTTCCAGCATTGAACCCAAATGAATCTGCGTGGCCCTGCGGGCCCCCGTGGCTTGGGGGCTTGGTCGCAGTTGCGACCCCTTTAGCTACGCCACTGCTTGCACTTCCATGGTCCCCTGTGCCACTCCTGAGCATCTTTATATAGGGTTTTGAGGTGGATAAGAGATAACGTTTGCAGTAAGAAGGTTGTATGGCACAGCAGTCGAGCATACATGCTGCCATTCCATACAAACTCTATGGGAATTACGGAAACATCCGGGCACTACACTCCTCAATACAGTCATGCTGGTATGGAGGAACAAGGGAATCAGGATCCCCAATAATAGTGACCAGAGGGGATCCCAGCAGTCTAACATTTATCACCTATTCCGTGGAGAAGTGATTCATGTTTATGGTTGGAATCCCACTCTTAAAAAGAAAAATCATTCCAAAATTCCTGATTGCACTAAAATGTCCAATGCTGTATTTAGTTGTGAACATGCGTATTAAAAATTAGACCATTACGAATATAAAGGAAAGCCTAGTAATAAATTATTGTGTGATAGGAATTATTGGCTCTACCAGTGGACCCTACATTGTGCGACCAGAAAGATAATTCTGTCCTATTAATCATATAAGTCAGTCTTAGGATACGGTACTTTCTTCTACCTTACAAAACGTAAGGAAAAATTGCAGTCGTTTCTAGAATTGAAATTTCTGAGTCATACCATGGTGGAAATTAAGTGAGATCATTACGAGAAGCTGGCAGAATATTTTACGATGAGTTATTAGCTTATTCATGTGGGACAATTAAGAAATCCTCAAATGATTGCGGGAAGCTTAAGAAAATGGATGTCTTGTGGAGACTCGTCCGGAATGGGGATACTTTAAGGATAAATTCTGAGGACTTTTCCTAAAGCCAAAAATTTGATTCTACCTCGGAGATGCCAAAATCCCATCTAATACAAGTGGTATCCACTTTTCTGTGGTGAAATAAAGGAGAACTTCTGTTGAAATAGGTTCTCCTGGGAAGCTATATTTTTAGGTTTCTTGAGGAGTGAACATGTATGATATAATTACCTCTTCCTTGTCTAGATATTCATGCCCATGGACGGTTAGGAGAAAAAATAACTGCTTTGAATGACAAAATGGCTTTTGTGGTGTTTGGAATTACTGAAGTACGGTTAGATTATTCTAGGAGCCAAGTATTTACAAAGTGTATTTGGTTTACCCTGGAAATTACCAGGCTACCTTCCTGGCCTTAGATTTCAGTGACCGCACATAATTAAGTTATCAATCAATACAATGACTGGCCCTGTCCAGGTGCTGGAAAACCTCAAAGCATTAAAACGAATACAGAAAAGAAATCGGAACTAGCAGTGGTCTTACTAAAAGAGGCCTCAAATAAAATGTAACACAAAAAATGCATTTCAATATTTCTTCTTAAGCCACAGTAAAAATGTTGCCCCAATGTGAAGTTATAATCCATATGACTAGCAAATCGGGGTCCTTCAGAGCGAGAGACGATCTTTGTAGCCAAATTCTCTGCTCCGGCCAATAGATGAGGATCCTATGAACTCCGAATTCCCTAATTGGATATTTGGAAATGGGCTTTCTTAATCAGACAACCCTTTTAATTACAGGGTGGCTTCCATTAAGGCACAGAACATTTTTGTAAGGTCACATCATTGATTCACCCTAGGGCCAGAGAAAATTATCCTCATTCCAGGATTGGTTCAATAAAGTTTAAAGTAGGTAACCAAAAATGACTTACAGCATCAATAGTTTGAAGGGAAGAAGTGACCATAAGATTTAAGGCTGGCCATTCATTAGGGATTTCAGACAGCCGTTTCCTGAACGACTTGTCATTCATGGTTGGTCTTTGAAGGTTGTCATTTTGAACAACAGTGCCATAGGTAGAAACGACAAATCAACGACAGAACTCTGCCTTAGGCCCCTTTGCACATGACTGTAAAAATTGTCCGCAATTACGGTCCGTAATTACGGACCCATTCATGGACCCCATGAGTACAGAAACTTGTAAATAACTCATGAAGGGAAGGTGTCCGGGCCGTAGAAGTGTACTCTGTATTGGAGCACGACCCGCAAATGCGGATGGCTGTCCGTGGTCGGCAGCGGACGGGACGTGCCCTCAGTCGTGGGCCGTGATTGCAGGCACGGCCAGGTGTATGAGGCCTTAGTCTGTAGCTGGGTCTGGGCTTCTATTGATGGGATCCCACATGGCAGATATCTGTCTTTGGTCCATGTCTGTCAAGCTAAATTGTGTCAGAAATGGTCTAAATCGGTCTGTTTTTGCAATCCAAAAGTTTGCTATTATTTAATAAGACGTAGATCCAAACAGGGGTAGAGAGCAAGGTGAAACCCTCGGGTGTTGAGAGAATGTTTCGGAATGTTTCTGACTTCCATTAGTAGAGAAAGTGAATAGATATGATCACTATAGGTCAGGATCTAGGTTACAAATGATTGGATTTGAAGCTCATTTGCTTGGCATAGAAATTAGTGCATGTCTCAAGATATCTCTTCAAAGTCTTGCGAGAAGCTGCAGGAGGACACGCATGACTACATCAGAAAACTGGGAGACATTGCAAAAATAAAACCAAAGCCTTTGCAGCAATCCTCGCTCTACAAGACCCATTGTGTGTTCCTAAAATGTCTTAATATCTCAGATGAATCACCTGTTACTGACCTGGCATGACCTTGCCCTTGTCACTGACCTCTGCTTCAGCTGATATGCCTCACCAGTCCTTGAGTGTCCCCCACTGCTGCCCCCTGGCATATTATCCTAGTCACTCAGGTCCTACATCTACTCCTGGGTCTTGTTCAATACTCTATATCTGACAATGCCATTGTTCTCTAGATCTTCTCACCTCTTGAGGTATGTGACAGCATAGGCATGCTTGACGTGTCAAAAGGAAAGGAGTCCACCTCCCACATTTAAAGGGGTATTCCCAGAATTTTCAATTATCCCCTATTCACAGGATAGATGATAACTGTCTGACTGCTGGAGGCTCCACCAATGGAACCCCCACCAATCGAAGGAACGGGAGCCTATACCCCCTGTTCCTCTTCACTGCAGTGAGGAGGACTTCAGAAGTGTAGCTACAGGGGGTGTAGGGGCAGCAGTTACACCCGGGCCCAGGTGTCTGATGGGGCCGACAAGATGTTATTTTACATAAGAAGATGACAGTATTATAAATGGCATAAAGTAGTTCGGGATCCTGTTATAGATTTTGCATTGTGGCCCAGGATCTTCAAGTAACGCCTCTAGAGTACATTGAGTGGAGCGGCAGATGCGCATGCGCGCTGCTGCTCTATTCAAATTCTATGGGAATAACGGAAACAGTCGAGTACAGAGGTTGGCTGTTTCTGACAGTCCCATAGACATTGAGCGCGCATTCTCGACTGCAGCCCCCTTCAAGCTCCTCTTCATTGCGGGGGAGGGGTGAAGTGAGGGGGATCTGGGGGTTTGGGACCCCCGTTCTCACAATTGGTCAGGATACCAGCTTTGGGGCACCCAGTGATTAGACAATTATCACCTATCCTGTGGATAGGTGATAATTGTCGACTCTGGGACAACCCCTTTAACCTAGGCGTAAATTTCCATAAATGTATTTAATATTATTGTTTGCCTGTTGCTTAAAACTTGATTCAGATTCTCTTTACCAAACATTGAACTTTTCCTTGAATTCCTCGAAGACTTAAAAATGATTCAGTTTCTCTTTTACTATTTCATTATTACTATAACTAAAAGGACTGGGGGTAACCAATTACTAGTAAACATGGGGAGTTCTATGGGGAAAGGGGGCTTTAATAGAGGAAGTCTCGACCAATTGGCTATGACTACTTGCCTACTAGTCAAGATGTTGAGATTACAATACGTGTCCATGATACAACTGTTGACCTGATCGGTGGTTTTGTAAAACGGGGCCTTAGTATGTAGCTTAGATATTACAGACACAATACAGCTGAGAGCACTTTGACAAAAACCTTTGCACATTGATTGCAGCCTTAAAAGCATTTTAGGCAGAGATCCCAGAAATAATTGGACGTTTCAGTGTATATTTTTCTTATAATCATTAAGATCAATCTGAATTTCGAAACATTCAGTTATTTGTGCTTTTGCCGCCTTTGCCATTGAAACATGCTTTGATTCCACACATTGTACATGTTTCCTCAATTATTAGCATTATTGGTGGTTTTTGGGATTTCTCTATCTAACTGCATACTTGACATACTGAAAATACTTGATAAAGGTAATTCTCCTTCTGCTTTCACTCAGAAATACTTGGAAATTAAAGGTTTTTCAGTAGAAGGCCACGAGTTTCAAAGAAAGGCTCTAAAGCTCATGTCCTTCAAAGACGCAGAGTGATGAGACTGTAACGGTCATGGCCGTGGACCGTTGTTCCTACTCACCCCTCTGTGAGTGCTGGCCGGCATCTCCTTCCTAGGAGACGCCAGAACTCACTTCCGGCTTGCCTCACTGGGTCCTGTAGAGTGTGCGTGCGCGCTCGCGCCAAGCTTTAGAGGGCCAGTGTGTGTACAGGAAAAGTATCTCGAATTAGCCCATGATCACCCTGGACTATAAAAGGGGCTGTGCCCTTTCACTCATTGCCTGAGCATTGTTGTGTTTACCCATGTTAGTCTGATCAAATGGTACCTTAATGTTATCTTGTGCCCGTGCCCTGCTACCTGTATCCCGTGATATCTGTTCCTTTGCCTTAACCTGTTGGAGCCGTGTTGTGCCACCGGTCACGCCTGCTGATATACACCACGTCTGGTATCTACAAGTTCATCTGTGCCGAGCCTCCTTTACTGTCTGGACTATTAAAGGTACTATTGTACTAGGACTGTTGTTTGGCCAGCTGCTACTCCGCTACGGCGGTGCGGTCTAGTGGGTCCACATACCCACGGATCGTGACAGAGAAACTGGGGCTTCCAATATTACTACCATCTTAACAACGGTCTTAGATATCATTGATGGATTAGTAGCTCATTATGAGCCCATTGGAAACCCATCTTTTTGTTACCAGACATCAAAGCAGTAGTTGTTGAACAGTAAGTCCTTGTGCACATGGGCGTATTATATTTCTGTACAATCTCTGAGTTGTATGGAGCTGTAATATGATATGGGGCCCGTACAAGTATATGGGTCTTTACTGTACCTCCGATTCATATGGAAGCATGTGGAGGCATGCTCCATCGGATGCTGTATGTACAGAGGTATCCTTTTCTAGCATTGCTTCTAGGTGAGAATACCCAACAGACCATTGCACGGCGGGACTCAAGGTTCTATACGCTCTGTAATATGAAGCCGTATAAGAATCTGTGTGCATGAGGCCTAAGAGAATGGACCAATGGCCCTTGAGTGGTTCTTATAGGAACACTAATGTACAAGTTTCACCTGCTAAAATGTTTTTTTCTGGTTGACTTAGCCACACCTGGTAAATTCTACTCTCTGCCAATTGGGCGCAATCCAAATAAAAAAAATAACACAACATCTAGACAAGACTCTTATTTCCAACTGACAGGGGCAATCCCTGAAAGGGCATTTGAGAAGTGTTCGCCTGAATTTATCTATATAAGTATATTGCTTCTACTGTATAACGTTACAGACTGTTTTCCTATTCAGTTATAAAACATTTTAATCAATAATGTTACCTAACCTATGAAAGACCCTCATCTCCCCACATTGACTTTTAATACCATTATATATTCTTTCAATAAACTTTTACAATTTACATAGGATGGGGTTTTAGTCTAATGATATGCACACATAAGAATTTAGAGGGAAGAAGTTTCTAAAATTAATATTCTAATATACCATAGACACGTCAGAAGACCAAATTGGGAGAGTCTATGAACTAGTACCTCAGCTGATTTACACAATTATAAAGTGTCCAAACTCGTTCGCCAGAACTCTATGCAATGTCAAAAAGGTTTGTGGACTGTACATAGCACTGTAACACCATCATTTTGGAAATTGGTGGTGGATTGAATTCGAAACTTCATTGATGTGATCCTCTGACCTGTATCTATAATATTACGGAGGATCATTTTTGACTGGTTTTCCTCTTTATGAAATTTAGAAATGAAATCATCTACCAATATTGAAAAACGGGTGTACCGTCGCAAAACCATAGGGAATGGTAAAATGGCCTCACTCACCCTAGATTTACTACCCATTTCTTTATCCTTGAGAGTTGTCCATACTCTAGGTCCCATCAACCCACTAAGATTAGGGTCTTTAAATTTTGCATTTGCGAATAGGCACTAGGGGAATTTATAGTTCACCACAACGACCCAAGCAAAAAGCTCAATTCTGTTCCACTAAATATAGTTTAATAATAATGAAATAATCATCATTTAACAAGACATTACTACATAAATTGTTGTTTTTGTATTTGTCCAAAGAGTCAGTACTAGGGAAATTGTGGATATGAAGGATATAATGTGCATGTGTCTAACCAACTTTCCCTTTCATAACAAATTGATAATACTATTCCTCCCGTTCAAACAGATATGACCAAATAGTCATCTAAACACTGTAAAAAGATAGGGAGGAGAAATATGAAGGAAAATGTGTCAAATTCTACCAAAATTGCACAATTTTTTTTACGTAGACACCTACCTGAATAGCATATAGAAAAAGAGGCATGGCTGAAAGGAATGATAAAATGCGTCAAATTTATTAACAACATGGGCCAATTTTGAAGGTGAGGCAGAGAAAACAGTCTAACATGGCTCGTGAGTTTTGCCAAATGTAAAAAAAAAACAGGCAACAGTTGAAAAAATCAGCACAATTTGTTCCATTTTTGTTACGAGAATATTGAAAATTTCCTCCATAACTCTTTGCAAAATTACTTCAGAAATGCCTCGCAGGTAAAAAGACATCATCTACCTTCTTCAAAGAGGTATTCCCATCTTATACATTTATGGCATATCCACAGGATGTACCATAATGGTCTGATAGATGCGGATCCCACCTCTGGGACTCACACCTATCTCTAAATCGTGTGTCCCCCGACTCCGTCCCGCCCTGGAGACTCACTGGAGACGAGGTAGCCAGGTTTATTGAAACAGCTTGAACTTCCCTAGCTACAGTTTCTCTAAATCCTATAGAAGTAAATGGGAGTTACGGAAACAGCGTAGCTTGCTGTTTTACGCTGTTTTTATAACTCTTACTTACCTCTATGGGAGTTACGGAAACAGCGTAGCTCACTGTGCTATGCTGCCTCCTTAACTCCTATACTTTTCTATAGGGGTTACGGAAATATCATACAGCAGCTCAGCGAGCTTGGTTGTTTCGACCTCCCAACCACCTCTCCACTGAGTCTCCACCTGAATGCGGTGGCTGCCCCTCCAGGAGGGGACAGGGCTGGGTGAATCCCATGCGATGTGCCATACCCCAGGTGATGTTGCAGATGCGGCAATACATGTCAGCGGGACGCTTGAATTTTAATGGACTGAGCATCAGTAATGCCTAAATAGAGACAAAAACTGGGAATACAATATAGTGGGTCATTATTATTTTCTTTAGAATTATATAATAATAAAGTTTTTTTTTATGGTCTGTTAGAGAGGAGCTGGCTCACTAGTGGGGTTATATGCCCTTTCAGGAATTTGTTATTGATCTTGAATCAATTCTCTTTCCAGATTATTGTCCATAATACTGTTCGTTGGGACAATGTCTTTTCTGAGACATCTCTTCACAATAATTATCCGCAGTAAGCATTATTTATATCATTATTATTATAAATGATTATTTTAATACAGTTTTTGACACACAGACTCTTCCACCCTATAAAGAGCGTTTAGCTGTGTAGTCACAAACCAGTTTTCAAAAACACTTGACTACACTGAGCGCTGTTTTTAGTTGAGGTGTGAGTGTTTGTGTGGCCTACATTTAACTAGGTTTCAAAAATCCTGTTGTGCCTCCTGGCTGCCAATAAATTATTTTAAATATAACCCAGTGGAATATACAATAATTCCAGCAAGTGGCCAGGAATAGAATGAAAAATATCAGACATAATATCCTGTGCGATGCTAAAGAGGCCACCAATGGTTTAGGGCTATTATGTGTAATTCTTTTTTTATTAGTGGTTGTGTGGGAGGTGGGTAACACAATATGAAAACCTCTCATGTTGGACATGGTAAAGACTACAAATTTCATAAAACTAAAGATACGCTTTCTTGATATACATACAGATATGGAGTTGAGTCTGTAATTTGGCATAGTATATTACAGGGGGGGGCTATATGTGAGACACTATACAGGGTGGGCTATATGTAGAGAACTATCTATAGGGGAGCTCTTTTTAGGGCACTTTCTATAGGGGTGGGCTATATGTGGGACACTAGATACAGGGGTGGTTTTACCTGTGGTGTACTAGCTACAGGGGGGCTATATGTAGGGCACTGTCTACAGGGGTGGGCTATATGTGGGACACTATACACAGGGGGAGCTATATGTGAGACACTATCTTCAGAGGTGGGCTATACGTGGAGCACTATCTATAGGGGAAGCTATATGTATGGCAGCACGGTGGCTCAGTGGTTAGCACTATTGCCTTGCAGCTCTGGAGTCCATATGTGGGACACTATCTACAGGGGCTTCTATGTAGGGCAATATCTACAGAGACTCTATGGGGGTCACTATCTACAGGGGCTATGAGGGCACTATCTACAGAGACCTTATGAGGTACAGGGGGCACTATCTACAGGGTGCACGGTGTGTGTGTGTGTGTGTGTGTGTGTGTGTGTGTGTGTGTGTGTGTGTGTGTGTGTGTGTGTGTGTGTGTGACACAGCATATGGTGCTATTATAATCAGGGACACAGTGTATGGTTTTATTCTAGTTAGTGGTGCCGTGTATGGAACTTTATTATATTTAGACGTGTTGAGAATTTTAACTTCGCTTATAGGTGCAGAAATGTTGGAAAAGTGAGAAGCTGAAGACATCTGAGCGGAAAACTGCAGAAATGGGTCATGGCCGGGAGAAATCTATCATAGAGGTCTGGAACGGAGGGAGAAGAAAAGAACTAGAATCTGAGACGTCACTTAATGTAAATGTTTATTCTGCCTCTAATCAGCACTGTAGTCACTGTATGATCTGCAGAGAGATGATTGTGGTATGATTTTTTTTGTGAAACAGCATCTCCCTGTAGTTTTACGCCATACAAACCTATACGGCAGGGGTTGCACTAAATTGAGCTGTATTTGTTCTGGTGTTGTAAATATGTACGGATCTTGGTTCTGATTCTGTATGTAAGTACTGGGCTTTGTTCTGGTGCTGTATATACGTATGAAATTGGTTTTGGTGCTGTATATACACTACCGTTCAAAAGTTTGGGGTCACCAAGACAATTTTGTGTTTTCCATGAAAACTCACACTTATATTTATCAAATGAGTTGCAAAATGACTAGAAAATATAGTCAAGACATTGACAAGGTTAGAAATAATGATTTTTATTTGAAATAATAATTTTCTCCTTCAAACTTTGCTTTCGTCAAAGAATGCTCCATTTGCAGCAATTACAGAATTGCAGACCTTTGGCATTCTAGCTGTTAATTTGCTGAGGTAATCGGGAGAAATTTCACCCCATGCTTCCAGAAGGCCCTCCCACAAGTTGGATAGGCTTGATGGGCACTTCTTGCGTACCATACGGTCAAGCTGCTCCCACAACAGCTCTATGGGGTTGAGATCTGGTGACTGCGCTGGCCACTCCATTACAGATAGAATACCAGCTGCCTGCTTCTTCCCTAAATAGTTCTTGCATAATTTGGAGGTGTGCTTTGGGTCATTGTCCTGTTGTAGGATGAAATTGGCTCCAATCAAGCGCTGTCCACAGGGTATGGCATGGCATTGCAAAATGGAGTGATAGCCTTCCTTATTCAAAATCCCTTTTACCTTGTACAAATCTCCCACTTTACCAGCACCAAAGCAACCCCAGACCATCACATTACCTCCACCATGCTTGACAGATGGCGTCAGGCACGCTTCCAGCATCTTTTCAGTTGTTCTGCGTCTCACAAATGTTCTTCTGTGTGATCCAAACACCTCAAACTTCGATTCGTCTGTCCATAACACTTTTTTCCAATCTTCCTCTGTCCAATGTCTGTGTGCTTTTGCCCATATTAATCTTTTCCTTTTATTAGCCAGTCTCAGATATGACTTTTACTTTGCCACTCTGCCCTGAAGGCTAGCATCCCGGAGTCGCCTCTTCACTGTAGACGTTGACACTGGCGTTTTGCGGGTACTATTTAATGAAGCTGCCAGTTAAGGACCTGTGAGGCGTCTATTTCTCAAACTAGAGACTCTAATGTACTAGTCTTGTTGCTCAGTTGTGCAGCGGGGCCTCCCACTTCTCTTTCTACTCTGGTTAGAGCCTGTTTGTGCTGTCCTCTGAAGGGAGTAGTACACACCGTTGTAGGAAATCTTCAGTTTCTTGTCAATTTCTCGCATGGAATAGCCTTCATTTCTAAGAACAAGAATAGACTGTCGAGTTTCACATGAAAGCTCTCTTTTTCTAGCCATTTGGAGAGTTTAATCGAACCCATAAATGTAATGCTCCAGATTCTCAACTAGCTCAAAGGAAGGTAAGTTTTATAGCTCCTCTAAACAGCAAAACTGCTTACAGCGGTGCTAACATAATTGCACAAGGGTTTTATCAAGTGTTTTCTAATCATCCATTAGCCTTCTAACACAGTTAGCAAACACAATGTACCATTAGAACACTGGAGTGATGGTTGTTGGAAATGGGCCTCTATACACCTCTGTAGATATTGCATTAAAAACCAGACGTTTGCAGCTAGAATAGTCATTTACCACATTATCAATGTATAGAGTGTATTTCTGATTAATTTAATGTTATCTTCATTGAAAAAAACTGTGCTTTTCTTTCAAAAATAAGGAAATTTCTAAGTGACCCTAAACATTTGAACGGTAGTGTATGTAATGAGCTTAGTTCTGGGGATGTATATCTGTACTGAGCTTGGTTCTGGTGTTGTATTTATGTACTGAGCTTGGTTCTAATGCTGTATTTATGTGCTAAGGTTGGTTCTGGTGCTGTATTTATGTACTGAGGTTTGTTCTGGTGCTGTATATATGTATGGGCTTGGTTCTAGTGCTGTATTTATGTACTGAGCTTCGTTCTGGTGTTGTATATATGTACTGATCTTGGTTCTGATGCTGTATGTAAGTACTGAGCTTTGTTCTGGTGCTGTATATACATATGAGATTGGTTTTGGTGCTGTATATATGTAATGAGCTTGATTCTGGGGATGTATATATGTACTGAGCTTGGTTCTGGTGCTGTATTTATGTACTGAGCTTGGTTCTGTGGCTGTATTTATGTACTGAGCTTGGTTCTAGTGCTGTATTTATGTGCTGAGTGTAATGACGGGGGGTAGGGAAACGGACAAGTGAGCCCTAATCTACCCGCCACTCTGTCCCTGCTTACTTGCAACGACCCGCCCTAGGCGACGGGGTACAACTGGGCGGCGGTCCCTGCGCTCAGTAAGTGCACGACAAACACGACAAACATACAAGGGAATACAAGAAAGGGAAAGGTGCAGTTGCCCACGGCAAGACCGTGAGCAACCAGAGTGGTGAACGAGCCGAGTCAAGCCAGGAGTGTGCGAGGTACCAAACGAAGAGCAGAAGAGTAGTCAGCAAGCCAGGGTCTGTATGGAGCAGGATCAAAATAGAAGGAGCTGTAGCTGGGCCAGGAAACCACACGAAAAGAATCACAAGCCCAGAGGGACAGGAAGGGCAGGCTTAAATAGACCGAGGGCGGGAGCTAGCTGAGTCTGGCCAGGTTGCGATAGGCTCTCCCACTCCTAAGCCTGCCAGCCTGAGTGGTGGAAGCTGGAGTCAGTCTCAGGGATGTAGATTCAGGTGCTGACTGATTAATTATGGGAGTTAACCCCGAAGCTGTGCCTGGCAGATCCTTTACACTGAGGTTGGTTCTGGTGCGGTATTTATGTACTGAGGTTTGTTCTGGTGCTGTATATATGTCAGAGCTTGCTTCTGGATCTGTAATTATATAGTATATATTTATAATAACAAAATTGCAGAGCAGATGGAGTTGTTCTAAATTCATTGTATATTTCATGGGAACCTGTCTGGTAGTTTTAACCCCTTGAAGCTCCACCATGCGGCAATACATGACCTGACAATATTTCCAAACATTCGCTTGTATGTTTTTTTCAGATGCAGCAAAATCTTTAAAATGGCACACGCTATATTCTAATTACTCATTAAAGGGTCATGGGGCGGTGCCGCTATCCTGAAGAGTCACATAGTCCTGCCTCCAAGCCCACCTTACCATGTTTGATTGACATCCCCCTGGCTGATACAAATTTTTCAGAGGCGCCATTGCCTTGTGGCACTATACACAAGGAGGGGCTGTGTGGCACTATACATAAGGGCGAGCTGTGTGGCACTATACACATGGGGGAACTGTATGGCACTATTTACAAGGGGGAGGGCCGTGGCTCTATCTACAGTGGGCTGAGTGAGGTGCAATCTACAAGGGTCTGTGTGTGGCACGGGGGGCTGTGTGGCACTATATACAAGGGAGTGGGGCTGTGTGGCACTATATAGAGTGGGAGCTGTATAGCACTATATACAGTGGGGGCTTTATGGCGGTATCTATAGGGGACTGTATGGCACTATCTACAAGGGGGAAGTGGGGGTGCTATCTACAAATGGGGTGTAACACTGGCTATAGGCGGGGCTATATAGCACTGTCTACAGGGGGGCTGTATGGCACATTCTACAGGGGGCACTATTTATGAGCGGGAATGCTTGTGGCACCCGGGGGGGGCCCCGGGCAAGGGTTTGCTATGGGGCCCAGTCTTTCCTAGTTACGCCCATGGGTATCACTATGTGTAAGCTGTGGTTTTACATATTACGGCAGGTAAAATAACTTAATAAAAGCACTGAAGGAGCAAAATACACTGTACTAAAATGCTGCCATAGAGCACTGATCCTGAAGACTGGGTGAAGGAGAACTGTGTTTACACTGTGCCCCGTATAGTAGCGTTCTCAAACTTGCAGCAAAGCGTGAAGCCCTTAGCTTCTAATGCTAAATTTGTACCAGCCCCTATAGTACTGCTGTCTCCTAATGATGCAGATAAGTATTAGTGTCCAGATATGTTCCCTATAGCAGTGGTCTACAACCTGGGACTCTCTAGTTGTTGTAAAACTACAAATCCCAGAAGGCTGTGAGTTGAAGTTTTACTAAAGTTGGACACCACTGTAATATTGGGTTGTCTATACTGGTTGCTCTCTTTGGACGGCACATGTAAAATACTAAAATATCCTATCTGTGTAGAATTCCAATTTCATAAATTCTGTACCAAAACTTTTACACTGATACAACAAATGAAGTAGGAAATGATAGATGGAGATGCCTTCAAGAAGTTGGAGTTGGGTGGCATCTATGAAGATACCAACCGGCAGCTATAATCCCAAAAACCTGTTTTGTCCTTTGAGCATACCCATTAGTTCCATAGCACAACAAATTATGTTTTTGGAATATGAAAAGTACTTGAATACAGGCAGAAAATATAACATTTATTTTTATTGGATTTGAACCTGTGGCCCCAGTGTTTTTAGGCAATGGTGCTAATCTCTGAACCAGCATCACACCCATGCTTACTTTAGCTGTAGACATTACTTGCCCTACCTTGGCAAGTCCCGAACCCCACAGCAATTAAATGCTTGCAAAATTGATCCAATTAGTGAGCAACCACGATGTGGAGGTTAACCACAGGAACCAGTAGGTGAAAATTCCCTTCATTGCAAAGACATGAGACTACAAGGTAGAATCAGGTGAAAAAGATGGCTCACAGTGACTAATTCCACATGTCTTACTTAACATCTACAGAAGCCTTCCAATAATAAATTCCTTTAGCACAGCTCAATGGTTCTGCTGTTTCTTTTTATAGTCCTTGTTACTCTACCCTAAAAACATCCCTTAAAAAACAAATTCCGAAGTTGTCTGTCTAGCACCTTTCATGATCACTAAATTATCTCGTAAAGTACCAGCTTATGTCTGTATCCAATTTCCCTCTGATGAGACCACCATCCCCTCCAGCACTGGCCGTGAGATGCATTATTTCATCATAGGACTTGGTCATGTCTTGGTTACAAAACTATTTCATACCTCAAACATTTTCTTGGCTAGTAAGAAGCTCAGAAATTCGAAATAAGCCATAAGTCTCGACCAGAAACGTTGACTTGAATAAAATTCAATTGTTACATCATCTCAGCTCTGAAATATGGCTTACTTCATATTTTTGTGTTGTCTCTTTTTAGTTTCTTTTTTTTAAGCTTTAAGGTTTGGCTCCAAAACTACTTGACTTAATCATTTGCACCATCCAAGAGCACTTTGTACCTCACTAACATCCTCAGACTCTGATGTCAGCCAATACCGATATTATGATTATTGTAAAAAAAAAAAAAAAGAGGCAGACTCCACACCGTGGGCATTAGTACTGCCGGCCTCTAACAGGAAATTACAGGATTCTGGCACCTAAAATCTATATTTGCACTTTTAAAAATAGAAAACCCTTTCCCCTCCAAAGTTCAGTAGATGCCATTTGAGTCTACTGCTCTCCTTAATGAAGACTACAGATGTCTTTAGCTTTATACGCTGGTTCTGCTGATGTCTCACCCGTGTATCAAGAAAAACATAACTTTTAGTATGTAATACAATATGTTTGTTCACAGGGCCACAAAAGCCATATTTTATATTTTCTTCTCTAAAGTCTGTTGTTTTTCCATTGCCGAAGCCACAATGAACTTGAGAACCTCGGATTACACTTTCTTTCACTGAGGGTGTTGAGTTTCTTTCGATCATTTCTGCATTAGATAGATATTTTAAACAGTTTATAATTTAGGGGAGAAGTGTTTCAGTTCTGAATGAAGTCACCGACTGGATCTCACTTTCACACATTAGAGGTACAAGTATTTTTTAAAGAGTGTCAGAACAACATACTTACCTCATCCTGAATACATTGGCTGGGGCTGGAGACATGGATCAATATTCACTGTCATTAAAGACCCAGGTCACAAACTTAACTCAAGGCATATCACCTATCAAGCTGAGTAAACCCCAATGATGACACCAAAAACATTTGCATGGGTCGAGTGGGATCGGCCACAGTCAACATTAACATTATAATCCTGAAAAGTGTTTGCACGACTTGGACATTTATGGACATAAATATCCAACGAGTTCGGTTCCCACCAGTGGGAACGGCATCTATCTTTAGAATGGAGCCCTCTGACTCCTTGTACCCTTGACCCCTCCTACCTTGTCCGACTCCCGCTACTCCCCATCCACTATCTGATGGGGTGGCTGAGGGTACAGAAACATCCCAAGTTTGCTGAGCTATGCTGTTTCTGCAACTCCCATAGAAGTGAATGTGAATCACTGATACAGCTACGCCGTTTCCGTATCTCCTGAGTTCCAGAAACAGCACAGCTCGTTTCCGTAACTCCAATTCATTTCTGTGAGAGCTACGGAGTACTGTAACTCAGCGAGCTCGTCTGTTTCCATACTCTTGACCACCTCTTCAGATAGTGTCTGGAGAGCAGGGGGAGCCGGACAAGGTAGGATTGGGAGTATGGAGGCCCCGTTATAGGGATAGGTGCAGGTCCCAGAGGTTAAACACGCACCTAACGGACAATTAAGGCATATCATTTTTCTCTGTTACAGGCTAAGAATAGTTAAAACAGCCCTGCAGTGTGAGTACCAACATCTTCTTATATCCCAACTTCCTAGACCCTTGTGAGTGCTTTGAGTATACTCTAGAAGACGGCAAAAAAAAAATTCAAAACAGCCTTCCTCAGGTAATGATCGAATATATACATATATATGTATGGATGTAGCCATTTTTATCTTGATTCTGATAACTTGCTGCAGCGTTATATCACACCACGAAAGTCATTGAAAAGTCATTGAAAAAGTCAAGATAAAGGATCTTGCCACTGTATTTAATGCGTTATAGTCAAGATAAAGATGGCTACATCTGTATGCTGACGAGCACTGTGCCCAATCCTAAAGAAGCTTCTGGCTGATCTTTGTGTTACTGCAGAGATAGGTTCAGAAAGAGGAAGTTTAATCTGCTCCACCTGTGAACAGCTTATTTTGCTCAGTATCCAGTCAGCAGACCCAGCATCGAAATACGGTTCGGTTGGTGATCACTAGACACCAGGGATATTATTAAATAAGCCAGTAGAAAGCAGGAATATTCTTATTTTCCCGCTTGACACCAGTGTTTCCTTTAAGCTGCGCGGCATGCAGCTCCTATTTTTCCCTGGTCAGGCATAGTCTGCTCTTAATGATCAGGCAGAGTGCTTACAAAGAGAGATATGTGGTTGTACAAATACAATGGCTCCCTCCTCTCTATCCCCTCCCTGCTCTCATCTCTATGATCAGTGCAGGGAGAGGACAGGAAGCTGAACGATCAGTGATCAGCTTCCTGTTACAGCCTGGACAATGCTGGAGCCTGGAGAGGTGAGTAACTCACTGAAAACCAGGTATAAAAGATTTAAAGTACAGTTAAGTTTACCACTCAGAAAAATCTTTAACATTTCTAGGCGGCACGCCAAATACTCTTGCCCTGGGCGAGTGTGTTTGGCGTGCCACCTAGAAATTTTAAAGATTTTAATTTACCTTGATGCTTTTATTCTTGTTACCTATAGACATAAGATCCTTTTCCTACCAGGAGTTCTTTGAATGTGGAGAGAGACGATAGGGAGCTCTGTGGGACTACAGGGATAAGAATTACCATCCACACCCTCATTGGATTGCGGACTGTCCACTGCATTTTTCTGGGAGAGAGTGTCCATACTGAATGATATTGGACTGTTACCAGTGCCATCTGAGCGGTAAACTTAACTGTATTTTATATATGTCATTTAGGGTATTTGTTGGATCATACCCAATTTAGTTTTACCTGCTCCGGTCTGAGAGATATATTGTGGTTATTTGAGCCCGGAGAAACTACCATTATATAGGTATAAAAGATCAACTGCCCTTCACCAGTTATCCTAAAATGTACCACTTCACTGCCCTAGATCACCAAGGCCGTCAATCACTGCTTAGGACCGCCCACTGGAATTGTATCTGACAAGTTTATAAAAAATAAAAAAAAGCACTCAAATCTGCACCTGTTTTCGCATCAAAATGTAAAATCCGCACCTAAAACTGTATTAAAAAAAATACACAAAATTAAGTGCAGGTTTAACCTACGTTAATCTGCAGTTTTGATGCAGATTTTCCCCATCAAATTCCACAACATGTGCATGTAGCCTACGGAGGCACGATACGGCAGCACACAAATCTAGAGTGTTTATCTACAATTGTCTCAAGCCTGCTGAAAGAGAAAAAAATTACTAAAAAACAAATGTGCGATTCTGGAAAGCTGAAAATTAATCTTAGCAGACAGAAAAATAAAATAGTGAAAGATATAAATAGAGGGATTAAAGTTGATTTGTGTAACGATTTCATAAACCCCTCTCAATGAAAACAATGAATCATAACTTAATTTCCTTCCAAAGGATCACAATTAAATCTGGTGAGCCAAGGGGTGGTTTCCAGTGCGTAGGAAATGAACTCTTACGTTCCAGCGCATTCACTTCACACTATATTTGTCTTGTTCCTCGCTCCCTAGTAAACAGTAGTCAGGAAGCAGGATATATAAAAAATAGTTTCACGGGGATATGTAGGTGTTATGGCTCGGAAGTTACATAATGCAAGCTTGAATATCCTCGAATAAATCTCTGCTGTGGACTCTATTAAAATATACCAATTAATCTCTAATATTTTGTAGCGTCGACCTCCATAAATGTTATTTTTATATTGAATAATGCTGTGATTTATGAAAACAGGGCTCAACAAGGAGGCCTCTAATTCATCTTAAGGAGGGTGGGAGAACATTCATTTAGCTTTTAATATGAAGTGTAAAAAAAAAACAAAACAGGAAAGTAAGTGAATGTGATATGGAGAAGATTATCATAGAGATGAAGATAATGCAATCGAATGTCTAACTCATTAGTTATCAGATTAACACTTGGACGACATAAACTCTTCTTGTTTGGCTTTAAGAAGTTTGGAAACTCCAGGATTAGGAGAATGTGAAGTGTTAAGACTTGAGTTGGAGTGGTACTATATGGATTCCCACACATAGACGACGAAAAGGTGACGTATCATTTTCTGAAAATCAGAACTATTTTGGTGCATCAAGACCATGGGAACTTCAGATGTCCTATTTGAACCTTATTTATGCCTAAACGCTCAACCTGTAGTATGTGTCTTGCCATGTCTCTAGGTTGTACTCACACCACATGTTATGCTTTCAGTTTTCTCCCACCCTGTGCTGTAATAGTATGTCATGGTCAGTGGATTGTGCCTAAGAACCCCTGTACTATAATGGCGCAGAGATGGTGTGGGCTCAGGCAGGGGCGTAGCTAAAAGCTCACGGGCCCTGGTGCAAGGATTTAGCTTGGGCCCCCCTACCCCTCTCCAACACCACCACTGCGCGCGCCTATGCCCAGCCGCCTTTTCCAACAGCTCCCATGGATGCCACACAGTATAATGCCCCCCATAGCTGCTTCCAACGTATAATGCCCCCACACAGTATAATGCTCCCTATAGCTGCCCCACACAGTATAACGCTCCCCATAACTACCCTCTACACAGCATAATAACCCCCATAACGGCTCTCCACGGCATAATGCCCCTATGACTATGCTCCACACAGCATAATGCCCCCCACAGTATAATGCCCTCATAACTGCCCCCACAGTAAAATGCCCCTCATAGCTGCCCCAACAGTATAATGCCACCCCATACAGTATAATGCTCCCATACAGTATAATGCTCCCACACAGTATAATGCCCCCCAATAGCTGCCCCATACAGTATAATGCTCCCATACAGTATAATGCCGCTATAGCTGCCACCATATCAGCCCCCCTCCCATACCTAGTATAATGCCCCCATATGTTCCCAATAGAAAAATAATAAAATAATTACTTACCTATCCCCGTTCCCACAATGAGTGGAGAAGATCCTTCTCTTCCTTTGGCCTGTGCTATGAGTGACTCGGCGTAGATAGGCGCGATTACATCACTATGTCGTCACTGTGCCAGTGAATGCTGGAGCAAGGAGCCATCAGCTTCTTGCTCCAGCATTGAATTCAACTGTATCTACATCCTGAGGAGGCTTAGAGGCCCGGTTGCAACTGCGACCTTTGTAACCGCTATAGCTACACGACTGGGCACAGGAGCCGAGCCCTTGCCATCACTGACGTAAGACGGCGGTATTCTGCCCCGAGGGATTTAAATTAGTTTAATTGCTGGATCCTACTATCCCCAAGTATATATAGGCTTAGTCCCAGTCCTGGGTGTATGTGCAGTGTAGGTTCCCACCTCATAGAAGTCGCCTTGTCGTGGCAGATGGGCTCACACAATTTGATTGAAATGTGTGCTAAGAACCTCCCTATTGTAAGTAGATTTAGAAGTAATGCATATTTATTTATATTTAGTGGCTTAGGTGGCATTGGTGTTCCCAGTGTGCTGTTGCCATTTTTTGTGTGTGCTGTATATTTGCAGTCATAGGCATTCTTGCACCTGTATACACGTTTTGTATCATTTTGTTGGCATGTGCTGTTAAAATTTTTGTGTTGTTTATGTGATAGTTCAAGTTCTGGGTGTATGTGCAGCGTAGGTTCCCACCTCATAGAGGTCGCCTTGTCATGGCAGGTTGGCTCACACAATTTGATCAAAATGTGCGCTAAGAACCTCCCTATTGTTGTAGATTTAGCAGTAATGCATATTTATTTATATTTAGTGGCTTAGGTGGCATAAGTATTCGAGTGCTGTCACCATTTTCTTGTGTGCTGTATTATACAGCCAACACCATTCTCTAATGGCCGGGTTTAGAAGTGACTTCGTTTAATCCCTTGGATGCCACGGTCTAAGCAACCGCAGCACAAGTAGTTTTACAGAAAAAGGGGGTTACCTTTGTAAGCCCATTAGCTCCCCCATAATGCGATCACAGGGTGCCGATGTGTTGCCATGATAGCCAGGGGTCCAACAATGGCCCCTAGGCTACCATGTACGAAATTCTATCAGGCCATGACTAAGGCAAAGCCCTGTGCCAGTCACTGCACTTGAACACTACACCAATGCCTCTTCCCTGTGCCAGTCACTGCACTGAACTGCTACACCAATGCCTCTACACTGTGCCAGTCACTGCACTGAACTTCTACACCAATGCCTCTACACTGTGCCAGTCACTGCACTGAACTGCTACACCAATGCCCCTTCCCTGTGCCAGTCATTGCACTGAACTTCTACACCAATGCCTCTACACTGTGCCAGTCACTGCACTGAACTTCTACACCAATGCCTCTAAACTGTGCCTGTCACTGCACTGAACTTCTACACCAATGCCTCTACACTGTGCCAGTCACTGCACTGAACTGCTACACCAATGCCTCTACCCTGTGCCAGTTACTGCACTGGTTTCCCATTTAATTTAAACGTATTACTCTCACCCACAAAGCTCTCCACAGTGCTGCACCTCCTTACATCTCCTCCCTCATCTCTGTCTACCACCCTACCCGTGCTCTACGTTCTGCCAAGGACCTTAGATTAACATCCACCATAATCCGAACCTCCCACTCCCGTCTCCAAGATTTTTCTCGTGCTGCACCCGTCCTCTGGAATGTGCTACCCCAGACAATCAGATTAATTCCCAACATCCTCAGCTTTAAATGTGCCCTAAAAACACATCTTTTTAGACAACCCTATCACATTCCCTAATCTGACTCCTTTCCTTGGCCCCACTATTACAATAGTCATCAGAACCCGACCCCCTCATTCAGCAGTACCCCCACACTCCTTGCACCCTAATGCTCTTATATCTGTCATACACAGACACTGGAGGAAGACGGCCGGACAATTGTGCTTAACAACCACTTATTACACTTTGTGTCTCCCTTATTTCTTCATAGATTACAAGCTCTTGAGAGCAGGGTCTTCACTCCTCTTGTGGGAATTTTAAATTAGTTTTGTCACTATGAAATGTCTAATATTGTCTGTACAATGTACCCCCTGAATTGTAAAGTGCTGCGGAATATGCTGGCGCTACAGTGGAGGAAATAAGTATTTGATCCCTTGCTGATTTTGTACGTTTGCCCACTGTCAAAGTCATGAACAGTCTAGAATTTTTAGGCTAGGTTAATTTTACCAGTGAGAGATAGATTATATAAAAAAAAAATAAGAAAATCACATTGTCAAAATGATATATATTTATTTGCATTGTGCACAGAGAAATAAGTATTTGATCCCCTACCAACCATTAAGAGTTCAGCCTCTTCCAGACCAGTTACACGCTCCAAATCAACTTGGTGCCTGCATTAAAGACAGCTCTTACATGGTCACCTGTATAAAAGACTCCTGTCCACAGACTCAATTAATCAGTCTGACTCTAACCTCTACAACATGGGCAAGACCAAAGAGCTTTCTAAGGATGTCAGGGACAAGATCATAGACCTGCACAAGGCTGGAATGGGCTACAAAACCATAAGTAAGACGCTGGGTGAGAAGGAGACAACTGTTGGTGCAATAGTAAGAAAATGGAAGACATACAAAATGACTGTCAATCGACATCGATCTGGGGCTCCATGCAAAATCTCACCTCGTGGGGTATCCTTGATCCTGAGGAAGGTGAGAGCTCAGCCGAAAACTACACGGGAGAACTTGTTAATGAGCTCAAGGCATCTGGGACCACAGTCACCAAGAAAACCATTGGTAACACATTACGCCGTAATGGATTAAAATCCTGCAGTGCTCGCAAGGTCCCCCTGCTCAAGAAGGCACATGTACAGGCCCGTCTGAAGTTTGCAAATGAACATCTGGATGATTCTGAGAGTGATTGGGAGAAGGTGCTGTGGTCACATGAGACTAAAATTGAGCTCTTTGGCATTAACTCAACTCGCCGTGTTTGGAGGAAGAGAAATGCTGCCTATGACCCAAAGAACACCGTCCCCACTGTCAAGCATGGAGGTGGAAACATTATGTGTTGGGGGTGTTTCTCTGCTAAGGGCACAGGACTACTTCACCGCATCAATGGGAGAATGGATGGAGCCATGTACTGTCAAATCCTGAGTGACAACCTCCTTCCCTCCACCAGTACATTAAAAATGGCTCGTGGCTGGGTCTTCCAGCACGACAATTACCCGAAACATACAGCCAAGGCAACAAAGGAGTGGCTCAAAAAGAAGCACATTAAGGTCATGGAGTGGCCTAGCCAGTCTCCAGACCTTAATCCCATCGAAAACTTATGGAGGGAGCTGAAGATCTGAGTTGCCAAGCGACAGCCTCGAAATCTTAATGATTTACAGATGATCTGCAAAGAGGAGTGGGCCAAAATTCCATCTAACATGTGTGCAAACCTCATCATCAACTACTAAAAATGTCTGACTGCTGTGCTTGCCAACAAGGGTTTTGCCACCAAGTATTAAGTCTTGTTTGCAAAAGAGATCAAATACTTATTTCTCTGTGCACAATGCAAATAAATATATATAATTTTGACAATGTGATTTTTTTTTATTTTTTTTTATATAATCTATCTCTCACTGGTGAAATTAACCTAGCCTAAAAATTCTAGACTGTTCATGTCTTTGACAGTGGGCAAACTTTCAAAATCAGCAAAGGATCAAATACTTATTTCCTCCACTGTATATAAATAAAGATTATTGTTATATTATTATTATGAGGCTTGAGGATATCAGGACACACCAGTCTAGAATAAATCTGCACGTCCCTCTAAATATGATAAAGTCCTGCAAATTTAAATATTAGAAAAAAAAAACCAAAAACCTTAAATCAAATACATCTTTTTTTAACATTAGATGGATGGTCATAAAACTAAGAAGACGGCTTCTAATGTTCCACTGTTTGTGATGACAAAACCAACAGTTATCATTTCATTTGACATTTGTTCTCTCCCTAATCTCCAGCATGTGATTTATGCCAGAACTGAACTACTTAAGTTTTATATGGAAAAGATGATTTATTTCAGAGCATATAAATCAACACATTCCATGGTCACGTAAAACCACTTACATCAGCCAAGGTTGCGATACGCAGACTGAAGTCTGTACAACCGGCCGGCCAGCACGAGAATGCTTAGACTCAGCAATGGGCCCAAAACTTGGATCTAAAAATTAAATATCCATAGTGTTTAGTGTACTAAATGATTGTATCGTAATAAAAGTTTATTAATCTGTGGCCATTTTTATCATTAAGATTTTTCTTCAAATATATTAGAGCATATTAGAGAACAATTTGCATGGTCCATGTGCCCATTAAACAATGGTCCCATAGTCATTGCAGTTCACCATTAGGATGATTTCCTAATTTGACATCACATAATGAACCCATGGAACTCTCTGTTTATGATTAATCGCTATGTGCACCTTTGAAATATTATATATATATATATATATATATATATATATATATATATATATATATATATACAGTGTATATATATATATATACAGTGAAGGAAATAAGTATTTGGTCCCTTGCTGATTTTGTACGTTTGCCCACTGTCAAAGTCATGAACAGTCTAGAATTTTTAGGCTAGGTTAATTTTACCAGTGAGAGATAGATTATATAAAAAAAAAATAAGAAAATCACATTGTCAAAATTATATATATTTATTTGCATTGTGCACAGAGAAATAAGTATTTGATCCCCTACCAACCATTAAGAGTTCAGCCTCCTCCAGACCAGTTACACGCTCCAAATCAACTTGGTGCCTGCATTAAAGACAGCTGTCTTACATGGTCACCTGTATAACAGACTCCTGTCCACAGACTCAATGAATCAGTCTGACTCTAACCTCTACAACATGGGCAAGACCAAAGAGCTTTCCAAGGATGTCAGGGACAAGATCATAGACCTGCACAAGGCTGGAATGGGCTACAAAACCATAAGTAAGACGCTGGGTGAGAAGGAGACAACTGTTGGTGCAATAGTAAGAAAATGGAAGACATACAAAATGACTGTCAATCGACATTGATCTGGGGCTCCATGCAAAATCTCACCTCCTGGGGTATCCTTGATCCTGAGGAAGGTGAGAGCTCAGCCGAAAACTACACGGGGGGAACTTGTTAATGATCTCAAGGCAGCTGGGACTACAGTCACCAAGAAAACCATTGGTAACACATTACGCCGTAATGGATTAAAATCCTGCAGTGCCCGCAAGGTCCCCCTGCTCAAGAAGGCACATGTACAGGCCCGTCTGAAGTTTGCAAATGAACATCTGGATGATTCTGAGAGTGATTGGGAGAAGGTGCTGTGGTCAGATGAGACTAAAATTGAGCTCTTTGGCATTAACTCAACTCGCCGTGTTTGGAGGAAGAGAAATGCTGCCTATGACCCAAAGAACACCGTCCCCACTGTCAAGCATGGAGGTGGAAACATTATGTTTTGGGGGTGTTTCTCTGCTAAGGGCACAGGACTACTTCACCGCATCAATGGGAGAATGGATGGAGCCATGTACCATCAAATCCTAAGTGACAACCTCCTTCCCTCCACCAGGACATTAAAAATGGCTCGTGGCTGGGTCTTCCAGCACGACAATGACCCGAAACATACAGCCAAGGCAACAAAGGAGTGGCTCAAAGAGAAGCACATTAAGGTCATGGAGTGGCCTAGCCAGTCTCCAGACCTAAATCCCATCGAAAACTTATGGATGGAGCTGAAGATCCGAGTTGCCAAGCGACAGCCTCGAAATCTTAATGATTTACAGATGATCTGCAAAGAGGAGTGGGCCAAAATTCCATCTAACATGTGTGCAAACCTCATCATCAACTACAAAAAAAACGTCTGACTGCTGTGCTTGCCAACAAGGGTTTTGCCACCAAGTATTAAATCTTGTTTGCCAAAGGGATCAAATACTTATTTCTCTGTGCACAATGCAAATAAATATATATAATTTTGACTATGTGATTTTCAGTTTTTTTTTAAATATAATCTATCTCTCACTGGTAAAATTAACCTAGCCTAAAAATTCTAGACTGTTCATGTCTTTGACAGTGGGCAAACTTACAAAATCAGCAAGGGATCAAATACTTATTTCCTTCACTGTATATATATATATATATATATATATATATATATATATATATATATATATATATATATATATCAGTATGTTTGGTGCAACTTTCTAAATACTTTTTATTAAGAATGAGTTTAACTTTTTGAGATACAGCTGATTTGTATTCTCTATACAGAGCAGCTGTAAGCTTATTCTGAGACCTGAATCCATCAGGTCAGTGGCACTGACGGGTTTAGTGTCAGCGGGTCATGCAGGATCCACTTGTAATCTATCACATCTCAGTTATGAACTTAGATGTGATCCATAACAGCTACATTCTGCGTGTCAGAGACACGCAGCACCCGCTGTCACTGTACCTGTCAGTCCCGCTGACCTGACGGATTCAGGTTTCAGCGCTAGATAGAGCTGATCTGTATACAGGATACAAAGCAGCTGTTTTTCATAAAGTAAAAAAAATAATTTTTTAATAAAAAGCATTTAGAAAGTTGCACCAAAGACACTGAAAAACAATAAGAAAGAAAAAAAGATTTCAAAGGCGTACATAGCGTTTAAGTCAGATCTTGAATAAACAATGCCCGATCAGTAACTTGATGGGTCGGGAATCCATTGGTGCCACGTTTTTGTGTGGTGCGAAGATCTGGAGTACAATAGCAGAGTAGAGAGTAGATACGCTCTTAAACTTTTGACTGCCAAGGAGGTACATATGTAATACGTCATGAGTTTAAACATTTGTTGCCGTTAGAATAAAAGTAGTAGAGCTTAGATCTTTGTATCATATTAAAGTCCAGAACCTTAGCTATCAAGATAAGATTCCAGGTTCAAAGTCCTAACTGCAATATTTGGGGTGCAGCACAGGTCGGGAGCAGGGTGAAAAGTTTTACTTCCTGATTCTGTGTTTGTGTAAGGGAGGGAGGGGGGAGATGCAAGTGAGAGCAGGAAGAAAGATCACAACCGGTTACTCTAACCTCTCCCCCTGTACAGCCTCCAGTCCCCCCAATGGGACGATAGAGGAACTTTCTTCATGTTATCACCTGCCTTACCAATGAGAGAGGATATGTGATCTCTGATTTGTGCAGTTACACATCTACTTGTCCCCTGCGCCTAATCAGGACATTTGTTGACTCCATCAGGATCATGGGGATTTTTGGTCTCTTCAGTTCTGGTGATATTGTGAAGATATATACATGTAGACACAGGCATAACTGACATGTATGAACTCTGCACATCATGAACTTTGTTTTTTTTATGGGGTGTTAAGTGTCTCAGGCTCTGCTTGGTTCAGACTATAAGTTACAAACATGATTTTTTTTAATGCATTTTTTACATAATGTTATGTTTTGATGCAAAATTGCATGAAGGCGCCCATGAGTGTTCTTACGACAAATAGGTTGTGGACCCACTCGACTATCCAATGGTTTGGCTTAGGGCCACCTCTAAGGGCGTTATCTAAGTAGCCTCCCCGGTCTTCACCCTTTAACCCCTATACAGGAATCTGGTCTTTGCTGCGGAGAGGCTATCAGGTCGCTACCTCTTGAGGTGGCCATGGTGGAGTAGCTGCTGGCCAAGTGGACTAGAAACAGGCACAGGCAGATGGTACCTTAAAGGATGGAAGCTGACAGCGGATCACTGGTCACAGGTGGATAGCGGATAGCTGGACACAGGCATAGGTGGGTAGCTGGATACAGGCAGGTAGCGGGAAGTTGGACACAGGCAGATAGCGGGTGGCTGGATAACTGATAGCAACAGAGGACTGGATAGAAGCTGGCACAAGCTGACCACAGATAGCAACAGTGTACTAGATACAGGCTTGTAATAGATAACCAGAAACAGACTGACCACATATAGCAATAGCGGACTGGATACAGGCTGGTAACGGACAACAGGATACAGGCTGATAACTGATGGCAATAGCAGACTGTGTACAGGCTGGGGACAGACAATTAGATACATGCTGATAGCAATAGCAGACTGGATACAGATGCATACAGAAACCTTCGCTGGATAACACTAGAGAAGGAGGGACAGGCCGCCGGACAAGGGGTACAAGACCTGGCAAAGGAGACCAACAGCAGGAGCGGGACCTGTTGATGGCGTTACAAGTGTAAAGTGCTACGTGGCATTTTTACTATGTGTAAGGCGTCTATTTTCATAAAGATTATGGGTATGGAGGAATAATATAATTTTTGTTTTTTATAATTCAGATTTTATTTGTATATGTCAAAATTGCGAAAACTATCACGGCAGTGAAAGGGTTATTCAAACATGTACAGCACTAAATTAGAAATATATCTTTAATTCATGACTTAGTTGGCGCTAAAATGTATTATTATGAACATTTGGAAATCATTTCTTAAATACATGAACAGAAAGTAAAGAATAAATCATAGGTAATGATATAAATGGCTACATTAGCCAAGACTTAGAATTATACGATGAGTCTAGTCTATTTATAAGAATAATAACATTGAGGATGATTACCATGGCACAGGTCTCCTCCTAAAAGCCCCGTAGAGCCCCCGACTCAGGAACTGGTTACCAGAATGACTTCAAAATGGTAACACAATTAAATGAACGTTAATTCTACGTTCGAGACCATAATAGTAAGAGTTTGTCCAGCCATAAACTATTTCAGTAGAACTCTCATCATCCAAAACTAAATGCCCTGCTGGTCCTGTATGTGTCCAAACACAAAAGTAAAACAGGCCGTACATTTGCTAGATAATTGGAATAATGAAATGTTTTAAGATTCCTCCTTATTTCCTTGGACTATCAGAATTCCTTTGTTTGGATTCACCAACGGTTCTTATAATGTAGTCCACCATTGCACAGCATTGGAGATCTCAGACTCACGCCCCAAATCCCCATTGGTTCTGGTTGGATTAAATATAAAAAACATCGACCACCTAAAAATAGAAGAAAAAACCTTTTACATTGGTCTGAAGTCTGAATGGGACAGAGTAAGGTGGGTTTCCCAATCTACTGTCCATCCAAACATTGGGCTGGACTGCATTCATCGTTCGACTGGGTTCTCTTGGGCCCACCAGAGGGAACGATTCTGAAGGCCCACCCACCATATCTACAGAATATGTGCACATCCACTTGTTGTTATCTTTGTACACACTAATAGGTTATTTGTGAATCACCCATAAGAAATAGACCATAGTGGCAAGTGCTTGGCTCCCAAGTCATCTCCAAATGGGGTTGTCTTCTACTAGACCATTTAGAACCAACTATTGGGTCAGAGTCTAGGCGCACCGGAAGATCCTCGGGTACTCTGGTGGGCCAGTCCAACCCTGCCAGTAGTTCGAATTATTTAGCTACTCATGCAGTTTTGACAGAACTTAAAGGGCTTGTGCCATCTGGTGAACCCCTCTTCATAGCCTATATTAGGGAATATGGACATGATAGAGGGGGGGCCCCCTCTATTAGCCAGACCAGAAAACCTCTAATAAGAATGGCTCCTGCTCTGGTGGGCTCAGCGTGACATTGTACTATATACAGTAGTCACCCGTTTTCTTGGATGGGGGCCATGAAATTGTACATTTCCAATGTGTGTGATCACCAGGGTATGTCAGGAGTCGCACATGTCAAGGCATGCTGGGAGTTGTACTCTTACAACAGCTGAAGACCACTGCTGTAATGTTTCTATACATTTGCTACACAATGTGTTCCCATGCTCCCCTCACAGCAAATGACTTACAATTCGTCTTGTCCTTGCACATGTTCCCTCTTATGTTCCATTTTGTGTGTTTATAGCATGAACCTACAGGGTTTCTAATGCTGGATTCTCAAACTTCCTGTTTTATGAGTGGGAGGGGCCTAAACAAAACTGTGTAGTATAAAAAGGCAGTCTACTGTATAGCATAAAGAACTTCTAGTGATCACTTTAGTACATGTAGTGAAGTGGTAGTCACCCACCAATCAGGGAGATCAAGTAGTTGGTAAGCAGCCTAAACTCACACACCCTGCCTAAAACAAAAGGCAGAGGTGAGAAGGGGGACCATGTTCTCCAGAAAAGTCCCTGAGGTGGGATGCATACCTTTCTCACAGGATATGCCATAAATGACTGAGGTGGAAATACCCTTTTAATATAAATTTGCATCAACCCCACCCCTTTTGTGGCCTGTTTTACAGGATAGTCACGTGAAAATTGTGACTGCTGGTAAGTATGGTAATAAAAATTTGGATGTACAGAAAGACAAAGAAATGCCTATGAGATAATGTAAGGATTCTTAATTTAACTTATCGGATGTCTTACAAGAAAAGAATGGAAGTAAATGAAAAATTTTCAGAGAAATAATAAAAGAATAGGAAAAATCTGACAAGTTGTGGAGCAAAAGATAAGGAAGATGTTTCTCCCGATGTACTGGAGCATTGCTATGAAGCGTTCTGCATTTCATAGTCATTCTAGATCTGAGTCAGCCCCAATGTCTGCTCTCCATAAAGCTGTCATGTCATCGGTTACCGGAGTGAGAGCATCGGACATGGTCTATTAAACGTGATCCTGTAGCAGCTGAATGTACAGCCAAATGGAAAATTACATTACATTAAAATATTTGATTAATAGCTCAAAATTGGAGCAACAAACTAAAAATATCCCTCATGTATCCCCGTATATCCTCTGCTAAAATACTTCTAACATAACGGTTCACCGACTATAGACACAATATGATGAGTATACAGCTGACTATAGACACAATATGATGAGTATACAGCTGACTATAGACACAATATGATGAGTATACAGCTGACTATAGACATACAATAAGATGAGTATACAGCTGACTATAGACACAATATGATGAGTATACAGCTGACTATAGACACAATATGATGAGTATACAGCTGACTATAGACACAATATGATGAGTATACAGCTGACTATAGACACAATATGATGAGTATACAGCTGACTATAGACACAATATGATGAGTATACAGCTGACTATAGACACAATATGATGAGTATACAGCTGACTATAGACACAATATGATGAGTATACAGCTGACTATAGACACAATATGATGAGTATACAGCTGACTATAGACACAATATGATGAGTATACAGGTGACTATAGACACAATATGATGAGTATACAGCTGACTATAGACATACAATATGATGAGTATACAGCTGACTATAGACATACAATAAGATGAGTATACAGCTGACTATAGACATACAATATGATGAGTGTACAGCTGACTATAGACACAATATGATGAGTATACAGCTGACTATAGACACACAGTATGATGAGTATACAGCTGACTATAGACATACAATATGATGCGTATACAGCAGACTATAGACATACAATATGATGAGTATACAGCTGACTATAGACATACAATATGATGAGTATACAGCTGACTATAGACATACAATATGATGAGTATACAGCTGACTATAGACACAATATGATGAGTATACAGCTGACTATAGACACACAATATGATGAGTATACAGCTGACTATAGACACAATATGATGAGTATACAGCTGACTATAGACACAATATGATGAGTATACAGCTGACTATAGACACAGTATGATGAGTATACAGCTGACTATAGACATACAATATGATGAGTATACAGCAGACTATAGACATACAATATGATGAGTATACAGCTGACTATAGACATACAATATGATGAGTATACAGCTGACTATAGACACAATATGATGAGTATACAGCTGACTATAGACATACAATATGATGAGTATACAGCTGACTATAGACACACAATATGATGAGTATACAGCTGACTATAGACATACAATATGATCAGTATACAGCTGACTATAGACACACAATATGATGAGTATACAGCTGACTATAGACATACAATATGATCAGTATACAGCTAACTATAGACACAATATGATGAGTATACAGCTGACTATAGACATACAATATGATGAGTATACAGCTGACTATAGACACAATATGATGAGTATACAGCTGACTATAGACACACAATATGATGAGTATACAGCTGACTATAGACATACAGTATGATGAGTATACAGCTGACTATAGACACAATATGATGAGTATACAGCTGACTATAAACACAATGTGATGAGTATACAGCTGACTATAGACACAATATGATGAGTATACAGCTGACTATAGACATACAATATGATGAGTATACAGCTGACTATAGACATACAATATGATGAGTATACAGCTGACTATAGACATACAATATGATGAGTATACAGCTGACTATAGACACAATATGATGAGTATACAGCTGACTATAGACATACAGTATGATGAGTATACAGCTGACTATAGACATACAGTATGATGAGTATACAGCTGACTATAGACACACAATATGATGAGTATACAGCTGACTATAGATATACAGTATGATGAGTATACAGCAGACTATAGACACAATATGATGAGTATACAGCTGACTATAGACACAATATGATGAGTATACAGCTGACTATAGACATACAATATAATGAGTATACAGCTGACTATAGACATACAATATGATGAGTATACAGCTGACTATAGACACAATATGATGAGTATACAGCTGACTATAGACACAATATGATGAGTATACAGCTGACTATAGACATACAATATGATGAGTATACAGCTGACTATAGACATACAATATGATGAGTATACAGCTGACTATAGACACACAATATGATGAGTATACAGCTGACTATAGACACAATATGATGAGTGTACAGCTGACTATAGACACAATATGATGAGTATACAGCTGACTATAGACACAATATGATGAGTATACAGCTGACTATAGACATACAATATGATGAGTATACAGCTGACTATAGACATACAATATGATGAGTGTACAGCTGACTATAGACACAATATGATGAGTATACAGCTGACTATAGACACACAATATGATGAGTATACAGCTGACTATAGACACAGTATGAAGAGTATACAGCTGACTATAGACATACAATATGATGAGTATACAGCTGACTATAGACACAATATGATGAGTATACAGCTGACTATAGACACAATATGATGAGTATACAGCTGACTATAGACACAATATGATGAGTATACAGCTGACTATAGACACAATATGATGAGTATACAGCTGACTATAGACACAATATGATGAGTATACAGGTGACTATAGACACAATATGATGAGTATACAGCTGACTATAGACACAATATGATGAGTATACAGCGGACTATAGACATACAATATGATGAGTATACAGCTGACTATAGACATACAATATGATGAGTATACAGCTGACTATAGACACAATATGATGAGTATACAGCTGACTATAGACACAATATGATGAGTATACAGCTGACTATAGACACAATATGATGAGTATACAGCTGACTATAGACACAATATGATGAGTATACAGCTGACTATAGACACAATATGATGAGTATACAGGTGACTATAGACACAATATGATGAGTATACAGCTGACTATAGACACAATCTGATGAGTATACAGCTGACTATAGACACAATATGATGAGTATACAGCTGACTATAGACATACAATATGATGAGTATACAGCTGACTATAGACATACAATATGATGAGTATACAGCTGACTATAGACATACAATATAATGAGTATACAGCTGACTACAGACATACAGTATGATGCGTATACAGCTGACTATAGACATACAATATGATAAGTATACAGCTGACTATAGACATACAATATGATGAGTATACAGCTGACTATAGACATACAATATGATAAGTATACAGCTGACTATAGACATACAATATGATGAGTATACAGCTGACTATAGACACACAATATGATGAGTATACAGCTGACTATAGACACACAATATGATGAGTATACAGCTGACTATAGACACACAATATGATGAGTATACAGCTGACTATAGACACAATATGATGAGTATACAGCTGACTATAGACACACAATATGATGAGTATACAGCTGACTATAGACATACAGTATGATGAGTATACAGCTGACTATAGACACAGTATGATGAGTATACAGCTGACTATAGACACACAATATGATGAGTGTACAGCTGACTATAGACACAATATGATGAGTATACAGCTGACTATAGACACACAATATGATGAGTATACAGCTGACTATAGACATACAATATGATGAGTGTACAGCTGACTATAGACACAATATGATGAGTATACAGCTGACTATAGACACACAATATGATGAGTATACAGCTGACTATAGACATACAATATGATGAGTGTACAGCTGACTATAGACACAATATGATGAGTATACAGCTGACTATAGACACACAATATGATGAGTATACAGCAGACTATAGACATACAATATAATGAGTATACAGCTGACTATAGACATACAATATGATGAGTGTACAGCTGACTATAGACACAATATGATGAGTATACAGCTGACTATAGACATACAATATGATGAGTATACAGCTGACTATAGACATACAATAAGATGAGTATACAGCTGACTATAGACATACAATATGATGAGTGTACAGCTGACTATAGACACAATATGATGAGTATACAGCTGACTATAGACACAATATGATGAGTATACAGCTGACTATAGACATACAATATGATGAGTATACAGCTGACTATAGACACAATATGATGAGTATACAGCTGACTATAGACACAATATGATGAGTATACAGCTGACTATAGACACAATATGATGAGTATACAGCTGACTATAGACACAATATGATGAGTATACAGCTGACTATAGACACAATATGATGAGTATACAGCTGACTATAGACACAATATGATGAGTATACAGCTGACTATAGACATACAATAAGATGAGTATACAGCTGACTATAGACATACAATATGATGAGTGTACAGCTGACTATAGACACAATATGATGAGTATACAGCTGACTATAGACACAATATGATGAGTATACAGCTGACTATAGACACACAATATGATGAGTATACAGCTGACTATAGACATACAATATGATGAGTGTACAGCTGACTATAGACACAATATGATGAGTATACAGCTGACTATAGGCATATAATATAAGGAGTATACGGCACAAACAGGACCTTTTTATAAAGGTTACTGTCATTAGATACACAATACTGATAACTGTGGTCTGCTGGATTACTGATGAATACTTAAAGAGGTAGCCTAAACAGAGACACTACATTTGCTGTACATAGCGGCAGACCATGCGGTTGCTATGGGGCTCTTGGGGAATGGGGGCTCAGCTTTGTTTGGTCTCATACCCAGCACTAATTTATGTCGAGAACCTGTGCAGTACTCCCCTCTCCAGCGTAATTGCATTGTTAACAAAAAAGGAGTTTGGGAATTGGCCCAAGGGTCATAAAAGTGCATGGATGGGAAACCCTTCTGTCCTGAGTAGCACATCTCGGCACCATAATGAGGGACCCAGTTTGATCCTTGCTGCTGTGGGGCCCCACTTTACTGTGTACTCCACCGATGAAACATATTTTTTATATCAAAAGAAATCAATTCGAAAAAGTTTCTCTATCCAAAGATTTCCTCTTACCTAGTATAGGTGACAGGTTTTTGTTATTCTGTATTTCTATTGGGTGCATTCACCGGTTTTCCCAATTGCGGTGGCTGTGCATAGATCCCCATCCCACGTGGTGTTATGTGCTATCAGGAGCCCTTATATAACAAGCAGTCCTGGGATATCTAGTCAAGATGTGGTCCTGAGTGGGTGAGTCAAGCCCATCCACCAACCTAGAAATGTGTTGCAGTGTACCTAGCGCAGCAGTGAGTCATAGTTAGGCTTTCCGTCACCCTGAGCAAAGATTCAATTTGTTGCCTCGCCCTTTGTTTTAAATGCCCAGGCCATAGCAGAGTGGAGTTTCGGCACTGCTGGAACCTAACACTAGGGCACATGACTCACATGCCCCATCTAGCTATACCCCCTTAATAAGGCTTTCTGGCCAAAATCCCCAAATTACCCCCAAATCCCCAAGTTTCCTGTGTATTAGCTCACTTTAAAGGAAGCACAATGGGCAACTCTCATACATTATGTTATGCCTAATGTAGTGTCTAAGAGGGTGGTAGCCCGACACAGGGAGGTGTTCTTTTAATCCTTGTGTCATGCTCCGTCCCCTCAGGCCCTGAACTAGGCATAACATAGTGTATAAGCTTTGCCCAGAAGGCCCTTTAAAAGGATGTTCCATTCTTAGACACGCTTCAGGATAAGATCAGTGGTGCCATAAGCTGGGACCACTACTGATTTTCAGAGTTAAGGGGTGGTCACCTTGCTTAGTAATATGACCCAATATCCCTTTGGCACTGGTCAGAGGTATCTATGACTTGGAATTTCCTTGTTATAGGTTTCTGATTGACAAAACCTCCCATTATGTGTTCCTGTACAGGGGCGTAGCTAGGGGCATGGCCACCTAAAACATGGACAAACATCATGGCAACACGCCACCTGCACCAGGCCAATGACAGCACAGGCCAGAGGAATGCTCAGCTGCTCCGCTCATAGTGGGAACAAAGCTAGGTGAGTATCAGTCTTTTTTTTACTTTTACTGTGGGTAAGCACAAAAGTTGGCATTATTGCTGTGTGTGGGGGCACAAAATGGGGCATTATTACAATGTGGTGGTACAAAAGGGTCATTATCATTGTGTAAGCAGCACAAACGAGGGAATAATTACTGTGTAGAGGCACAAAGTGGGCCACTGTAAGGCTGGATTCACACGAGCATGTTCGGTCCATAAAGGATGGAACGTATTTTGGCCGCAAGTCCCGGACCGAACACACTGCAGGGAGCCGGGCTCCTAGCATCATAGTTATGTACGATGCTAGGAGTCCCTGCCTCTCCGTGGAACTACTGTCCCGTACTGTAATCGTGTTTTCAGTATGGGACAGTTGTCCCGCAGCGAGGCAGGGACTCCTAGCGTCGTACATAACTATCATGCTAGGAGCCCGGCTCCCTGCAGTGTGTTCGGTCCAGGACTTGAGGCCGAAATACGTTCCATCCTTTACGGACCGAACATGCTCGTGTGAATCCAGCCTAACTGTGGAGGGCACAAAGGCAGCACTATTACTGAGTGGGGTCAGATGGGGGTACTATTACTGTGTATAGCTAAACTAGGGCAATATTTACCTTGAGGAGCACGAGTTTGGGTCACTATCAATTTGGCACTATTGTTTTCAGGGGCACTCTTTTTCTGGCATTATAATTTTGGGGTCACTATATGGGTGGCACTATTATGTTTGGGGTAACTATAGTTGATACCAATATTTCTGTTGCTGGATTTTTTTATTTGTTTTGATAATTCTGAAGTTCAGTATTTTGGGTAATATATAATACAGTAGTTGCAGTAATGGGGTGCACGGGGCAGGAACAGGCACAGCGTGGGGGCAGAAGCTAGATGGGGAATAGGTAGGCAGGATGCTGGAAAGCGAAGAGATAAAGATGACTGGGAGGCAAACTCTTTAGAGACGAGTAGAGCATGAGATATGTCTTCATGGCGGTCTGGACCGAATAGAGAAGAAAAGGGAAAGTTACCGACTATAATCAGAGGGTGCCGATATTACAACGTACTGCACTATATATCAGGAAATGCATTGTCCTTTTTTCATATGTACCTTTTGTGTCATTCTTTAATTTGCGTATTTTGAAGTATACTGAGACTTTGTACAATTATTGCCTATGGTATTTTTTCTTAAATAAGACTTTTTGAATGAAATAAAGAAAATATTAATGTGTCTAAAAAAATTGCCCCGCTATATAGATATAATTGTTTCTACAATATTTAATTGCCTTTGTAGACATCAGAAGACAATTACCATGTTCAGTAGGGGGGCACAATTCATAAAACCTTTGCACTGTGCCCACCAATGTGTTAAAACTGCCCTGGCTAGGAGGAACTGACAAGGCATTGCCCCCTTTTGCTGAGTGCCAGAGGGGCCGCCAACAAGTCACTGCCTTGACCAGGGTATTTACTGTAACTATAGGGCTAAGGCACCATGATGAATATGTGCCATGCGTGTAGGAAAGCTTAGCTACAAATCTGTACCGGAATATCAGGAAAGCTTGGTGACAACCTCTGTAAAATATGTATATTGATTGGCACCTAAGGCTCCATTCACATCTGCGTTAGAAGCTCCATCGCAGATTTTATCAACTTTAATGGGAAAAATAGTGCTGCATGCAGCACTATTTTTCCCATCATTACAGCAGAAACCACATCGGACCCCAACAGACCCAATTATAAGTCAATGGCTTCTGCCGGGCGCTGGTAAGGTCCGTTGTACAAGGTTATTACTTCCATCATGAACAGAATCCACAACGCAAGTGTGAACATAGCCTTACTCTCCCAGAACAGGTAAGCTGAAACTAATATTTAGCGATCTGACAACTTGGTTAGGCTTTGTTCACACTATAACGAATACATTCTAAAATAGATCCCAATCAATCCTGATGGATCCTTTTAATTATACTGGAGTTTGTCAGCTTTCTTTGGGCTTATGGTGTTTTTAACTGGTTGCCGATACAGGACGAGAAAGCTCGTCCTGAGCGGCGGGTACTTCATGCATTAGGATGAGCATTCTCGTCCTGTGTGTCAGTCAGTGTCCGCGCGCGATCGGCAATGGCTGTAATACACTGCCACGGCCCCGCTCTAACGGCGGAGAGGAGAGAAAAATCTTCTCTCCACCGTTTAACCCCTTGAATGCCACGATAAAAGCTGATCGCGGCGTTCAAGGAGAGGGGACTGCCCTTTGATCGCCTCACAGAAAATCCCTGTGATACGATCAAAGCCCATAACTGGTATGGCCAGACAGCCCAGGGTCCATTGAAGGACCCCAGGGCTGTCTGACCATATTTCCTGTTGTTAGGGCATACTGAGGTATGTTCTAACAACTGCCTGTGTACAATCAGTACACAGGCTAATGTACTGGCAAATAGACATTTGCCGGTGCATTACAGTTACAAAATAAAAATCAAAATGAAAAATCTCTTAAAGAAAAACGACACAGAAATACAAATTTTTTACAATAAATAAACTTTTTAAAATATAAGTTCCAAAATATGAAAAAATATAGACATATTTGGTATCGCCACGATCGTAACAACCTGAACAACAAATGTATAATATTATTTATGATGATTGGTGTATGGTGTAAAAAAAAATATTAAAACTGCAGCTGAACGTCTTTTATTTCTGCATTTCCGGCAAAATTAATATTTATATAAATTAAATGATAATGTATTTGTACCAAAAAATGGCACCTACTTAAAGTACAACTCGTCCCGCAAAAAACGAAATCTCATACAACTACGTCGTACAAGAAAAAAAAAAAAAGTTATGAGCGTCGGTATACAAAGAGGGAAATATTAAAAAATTGTTCTGTCCTCAAGGCCAAAATTGGCTCTGTCCTTAAGGGGTTAAAGGCAAGATTATTCAAAAATATTTGAACCCTCATTAAACGGACAAAAAAAAAACCTCATGTGAACAGAGACAATTTTCTTTTTGGAAGGGTAGAATGCTCTTTCTAAATACATTTTGGGAATTCAGATATTTTCAAAATATATGAATGCGGAGCAAGTCATTACAGGGTTAAATTCTCCTCATTTTCCAGATGCAGTTGACTTTAGGCATTAGCTCAAAAATTAACTAGCGCCTACTGAATGAGCCCATGGGTTTATAATAAAAGCTAATTAGAGTCAGATAATAGGAGCGGCCCTGATGTACTCGGATACATAATTAGACAAAGTCCTGAAATCACAAGCTATTTATCATAATTTATGTGGTTGGAAAAATAATTATCTCATTTACAGCATAAAGTAAACAGAGGAATGTTACACGACCAAAGAGAGAAAAAAGTGAAAAGCCCTTATTAGCAGCGGCAGAGGAAAGTAGCGGAAAATGTGAGTAAAGTCCTTGTGGGATTTTATGTTTGTCATCACTTTGGAAGTGGCTGAAAGAAAAGTTCTGACATCCTCTTATTTCCGCTACTGATTCTATCCAAGCAAAACACAAAGCAACGAGAGTACTGATGTGACAATATGAAGACGTACCACCAAAGGAGAATAAGTGGACATTTCTATAATTCGTCCAGCTGCCCCAAAAATGAGAGCCCTTCACTTCTGCTCCTGAGCACTTATGTGGAGTAAGGCTTCATTCACACAGGTTGGACATGCTGCATAAAAGCACACAGCGTATCTGCCCTGACGGCCGCAGGGAATTCCGGCCGAAAAAACCCACCTAATTGTGGTGCAGCGGTCACATGGGATGAAATGTCATCCTAGGAGGCCGGCCTGGACTGAGTTGCATTTCTTTTGCAGCGAAATCGCTGCTTTTCCGCCGCAAAAGACACAACATCTGCTATTTGGCACCTGCCCACACTGCCAAAAGTACCAATATCTGGTGTAATAACCACAGTATCACTGCGCTTGATTGGCCAGCAAACTCGCCTGACCTAAACCCCATAGAGAATCTACAGGGTATTGTCAAGAGGAAGATGAGACACCAGACCCAACAATGCAGACGAGCTGAAGGGCGCTATCAAAGCAACCTGGGTTTCCATAACACCTCAGCAGTGCCACAGGCTGATCGCCTCCATGCCACGCCGCATTGATAACACCTCAGCAGTGCCACAGGCTGATCGCCTCCATGCCACGCCGCATTGATAACACCTCAGCAGTGCCACAGGCTGATCGCCTCCATGCCACGCCGCATTGATAACCCCTCAGCAGTGCCACAGGCTGATCACCTCCATGCCACGCCGCATTGATAACACCTCAGCAGTGCCACAGGCTGATCGCCTCCATGCCACGCCGCATTGATAACATCTCAGCAGTGCCACAGGCTGATCGCCTCCATGCCACGCCGCATTAATAACACCTCAGCAGTGCCACAGGCTGATCGCCCCCATGCCCCGCCACATTAATACCACCTCAGCAGTGCCACAGGCTGATCGCCTCCATGCCACGCCGCATTGATGCAGTAATTCATGCAAAAGGAGCCCCAACCAAGTATTGAGAGCATATACTGGACTTTTCAGTAGGCCAACATTTCGGTATTAAAAATCATTTTTGAAATTGGGCTTATATAATAATCTAATTTTCTGAGACACTAAATTTTGGGTTTTCATTAACTGTTCCCATAATAATCAACATTAGAAGAAAAAAATGCTGGAAATAGATCCCCCTGTGTGTAATGCATCTATAGAATATATGAGTTTCACTTTTTTAATTGAATTACTGAAATTAACTTTTTGATTATATTCTAATTCATTGAGAAGGACTAGTATGTTCAAAAAACCAAGTGTATGAAAGGGGAAGAAGAGACAAATCTCAGTATAGTCTTAAATCCATCTTAAAAAAATGAGGAACGAGAATACAAATAACAGAAAAAAACAAAAAAACATCTAAATCCCCAAGAGTGATTTTCAGCTCTACGGAGCAGGATTCCACAGAAACCCAAACAACATCGCAATGCACAAAACCCTCATATTATAAGAATATAATGAAAAATAAGAAGTCATTAAAAAACGGGGGAGAAGAGGCGGCAGCAAACATAGGAGGAGTGGAGAACGAGATCAGCCGCCACCTCAGTAGTCATCACTAAATAAGCATGTTATTAATTTATCTTCCAGTCCTTACCCCAGAACAAGTGGAAGTTCTTTCATTGGGTTTGAACTTTGTACCAGATCGTGATTTTTACATAGTCACAACAATTTTGGATATCAATAAGTTTTTCCGCAATTTGACAATAAGAAGACATTTTATGTTAGCAGAGACACCAACTGAACAAACTACAGAAACTATATGGCATCTCTAAGCAAAGAAGAATTACATGTAATGTAACAGAAAAACAATGAATGGCCATGGAGTCTTTACAAAATAACAAAGAAATTGTAATTAAAATGGCGGACAAAGAGGGGTCTATAGTGGTGTTAGATAAAGTGAAATATGCTTCACCAATTCTCCTCCTGCTGTCTGATCAACACACATATTGCAAAATTATTGATAACCCCCACCCCAGTATTCAAGGCAGCCATGATACAGCTTTTGGAGGAGGGCATAGTGGAAGGGGTACTAACCCAAAAACAACATGATTTCCTCAGGATTGAGGATCCAGTTACTCCCATTTTTCATGCCGTCCCAAAGTGCACAAGGGGGTAGATCCTCCTCCCATGCATCCCATGGTGTCGGGAATTGGCTCTCTGACCGAGAGGCTGTCGGAGTGGTTGGACTTCTTGCTACAGCCTCTCGTTCAGAGAGTCCCCGGTTATATTCGGGACACCCGGGATGTCTCGTGCACATTCCACAACTTGATTTGGAGGCAAGAATATACAGGGCTCTGTTTTGATGTGGTTTCTCTGTATACTTGTATTCCAAATGATATAGCCCTGCAAGCATTAGTGTTCCACCTTCACAAGTACAGTTCATATAGCTGGGAGGAGCGATATATATTTTCTCCAGACAATCCATTTTTGGATGGTGTCCGCTGGTATGGCAGCTACATTGATGACCTCCTATTAGTATGAGGGGGCGATGTGTCTGCCATACCGGCGTTTGTAGTATACATCAATTCAATCTAAGATTGACATATCATTCCCATGCAGAACATATTTACTTTTTGGATTTACATTTACAGGCTGAAAAGGATCAAGTGGTCAGGACCAAAAGTTTTAGAAAAAGATTAACAGGGAACACTATACTGCACGCACATAGTAGCCATCCACAACATACAATAACTGCAATACCAGTAGGGGAATTCACAGAGCAAAAAGAAATTGTAGCAGTAACAACACTTATGAAGTGGAGGCAACTAGAAAAAAAAGGAGATTAAAGAGGGGTTATAGGAAGTGGGTGCTGGATAGGGCCACAAACAGAAGAAAAATAGGGAGGACTTGTTTGTTTAAGAGCACAAAAAAAATCAACAGGGTCAGGATCAAAATACACCGGTGTTAGTCCTACAATACTAAAATCAATTCCCTCAAATAAAACAAGTGGTTCAGAAGCTGTAACCTATTTTAAGGGAGGATGAGAACTTAGCAGAAATACTGGATCAAAGTTGTAGGGTGGTGTCGAGATGTCCCCCAACTTTGGGAAATAGGCTTTCTCCATCACTATATACTAATGATTAAAAACCCAAAATGTGGTTGCACCATAAGGGCCAGTTCACACAGAGTTTTTTGACAGTTTTTTTTTACGTGGAAAACGCGCCAAAATATGGCCGAAAATGGCTCCCATTAATTTCAATCGGAGGCGGAGGAGTTTTTTTCCTGCGAGCAGGAAAACCGCCTTACGGGAAAAAGAAGCGACATGCCCTATCTTTGGGCATTTACGTATCCGACCTCCCTTTGACATTAATAGGAGGCAGAGAAAGCGTATTCCGCTGCGTTTTTTGCCCGAGGCGCCCAATGGCCGCGGGTGAAAAACGCTGTAGAAATGCGGCAAACGGCGTTCAGGCAGATCAAAATCTGCATCTCAGCAGGCCAGCCAAGCATGCCCACTACACTAAGGGGAGGGGTTTTGACAAGCTAGGGGAGAGAAAATTCAGCGCAGGCGCTATTAGAGCACACGTGTGGGCATGCGTGGTAAACACTGTTAGTGTAGCAACCATGCGTGCTCAGAGACGCCGGAAAAAGAGTGTCCGTTCCACCACTTCCCTCAGTGTACTGTGACGTCAGGAATGATGTTCCCCGTACATTGAGCCAATTGGAAAACGAAAGTGAAAGAGCATGTACGGGTCAGCGCCGGAAGTGCATATTTTACTATTGAAGACGCATCACGTGACCGCCGCTGGAATCGGGTGTTAGAAAATTAAATCAAAACTCAAGTATATTACAAATTGCATTATTTTTATATGTGCGTGCAATAACAATTAGTTTGTTGGTTCCGGAAAACCCCTTTAATTGTAACAGTGACCACGCAATATACAGCAGAGAATGTGTGGATTGTGACAAGAAGTATGTGGGATGTACAACCAGAAAGTTTAAGACCAGAATACTTGAACATCTGGGGTACATTTCTAATCCAAAGAGGAACCATCAGAAACGTGTCGGCTCTCACCCACCCCCTGATGTCACCATTTTTTAATCGATAAGAAATAAATATTGGATATTTTACTTTGGATTCAACTTCTATTTTAACTACGAATACAGGTCAGCCGGGACGTAAATCCGTGCGCTAGACAGGACCCATAACAGTAGTGGTGAGATGGAACTTCTTCTTATATTTCATACCATGAAGACAGTTATGAATTATCACATACAGCCCCTAGCCATAAACTTACTGTATCAAAACCGGTCAGGCAACTGCTCCACTTTTTTTTTGCACTAGTTTTGATAAATCTTCACTTTTTGGGTATTTCTCCTGTACAACATCTAGTCAATACAAAGGCAAAATAGAGACAAATAATGTTCTGCAATGCCATCGAACAATACAATGTGTGGCGGCTTAGAGAACATAAGGTTGCACGTGATATCATCTGTCGGTAACTCCCAACAATAACGTTAGGACATAACCTCGTCCTTATTAAGCTCTTCGAGTCAAATGAGCACAAATACATCACCATTCATTTATCACAACAAGCTCCGGCTGTATAAAGCGCAGACTAACTGGACATGACAGAGCAACAAAGGATAAACAACAAACAGATGGAAAATGCAGCCCTCAGATTACAACAACACGATATGGAAAATGCATTGGATACAGATTCATGTAATTGAATAAACAGATCGTATCAAGGAGAACCCTGGAATGTACATGTCATGTCCCGGCAGCAGCGTCATGCGGGGGAATTAACCTCACCGTCATGTAGGGTTCAGGTAAGCGCGGTAAGACGTTTGGACAAGAAGATCATTGTGATGTCAAGTGGTTAATTCACTTAAGACGTTGATGGCATATCACTAAATTATGTCATCAATGCCCGATCGGTAGGGGTTCAACCCCTTATGCCAATCTGCTCAGATTTTTCCAGAGGCTGCATGGTTGACCCATTATCGTCAGTAGAGGACATGAACCTTCAAAAAGAGAAGAGTGGAGGCATCACTATAAAGTATAGAGGCTGTCTGATACCAGGGGAAGCATCGTCCAGCCATATCCTTGGTATTACTAAATGTGGATTAATAACCGACAATGCAATACTTAATATCTCTGACTAACAGTAGAGTCTCAAGTGGTGGACCATTATAGGTCCTCAGGACAGGGGCTATCTTCATGAGACAACCCATTTAAAGAGATTCTCTGCTTTCATTTTTTTTTAGAAGGGTCCACCAATAATAAACATGTAGGGTGTCCAAGTGGTGAAATCTCCTGCAGTCCCACCACAGGAAAAATAAGGCAACTCTTGACCGGTCCTGCACTGCTAACGACTGACCGGTCTCTAATCTCCCCTTCGTCTCTAAATTCTGGAACGCTTGGTCTACTCTCGCCGAATACTTTATCTCTCTGCTAACTCTCTTCTCAACCCCTTACAATCCGGTTTCCGCACTCTACACTCTACAGAAACTGCCCTTACTAAAGTCTCAAATGATCTCCTGATGGCTAAATCTAACGGCAACTCTTTACTGATTCTTCTGGATCTCTCTGCAGCCTTTGACACTGTGGATCTCCAACTCCTACTCAATATGCTCCACTCTATTGACACGGCTCTCCCTTGGTTGTCTTCCTATCTCTCTGACTGCTCGCACAGTGTATCATTTGCTGGTTCTACTTTTCCCCTGGGGGTTCCTCAAGGATCAGTCCTAGGTCCTCTTCTCTTTTCTCTCTACACAGCCCCTATTGGACAAACCATCAGCAGATTTGGCTTCCAGTACCATCTCTACGCTGATGACACACAATTATATACCTCTTCCTATGACATCACCCCTGCTCTAATACAGAACACCAGTGATTGTCTGTCCGCTGTCTCTAACATCATGTCCTCTCTCTATCTGAAACTGAATATTTCTAAAACCGAGCTCCTTGTGTTCCCACTAACCATTAACCTACCTAAACCTGATATCTCCAACTCAGTGTGTAGCACCACCATAACTCCTGGGCAGCACGCCCGCTGTGGGGTGCCTTGGGATTATTTTTGACTCAGATCTTTCCTTTACTCCTCACATTCAATCACTTTGACGCTCCTGTCACTTTTACCTCAAAAACATCTCCAGAATCCGCCATTTTCTTACTGTGGAAACAGCCAAAACTCTCATTGTTGCTCTGATTCACTCTCGTCTTGACTACTGTAACTCATTATTAGTCGGTCTTCCCCTCACTAAACTCTCCCCTCTCCAATCTATCCTCAATTCAGCAGCCATGCTAATCTTTCTGACCAACCGCTACACCAACGCCTCTAATCTGTGCCAGTCACTGCACTGATTGTCCATACCATTCAGAATTAAATTCAAACTTATTATTCTCACCCACAAAGCTCTCCACAGTGCTGCACCTCCTTACATCTCCTCCCTCATCTCTGTCTACCACCCTACTCGCGCTCTACGTTCTGCCAACGACATTAGATTAACATCCAATTCAAACTTCTCACTCCCGTCTCCAAGATTTTTCTCGTGCTGCACCCGTCCTCTGGAATGCGCTACCCCAGACAATCAGATTAATTCCCAATATCCACAGTTTTAAGTGTGCCCTGAAAACACATCTATTTAGACAGCCCTATCACAATCCCTAATCTGACTACTTTCCTTGGCCCCACTATTACAATAGTCATCAGAACTTGACCCCCTCATTCAGCAGTACCCCCACACTCCTTGCAACCTTTTGCACTTCATATATGTCATACACGGATATTGGCTGGTGACCGGCTCATGCAGCTTTATGTGTACTACCCCATATGTATAAAAGATGGCTGGACCGTTGTGCTTAAAGAGGCTCTGTCACCACATTATAAGTGCCCTATCTTCTACATAATATGATCGGCGCTGTAATGTAGATTACAGCAGTGTTTTTTATTTAGAAAAACTCGTGTTTTACTTTAATGACCAAGTGGGCATTGTGGAGAGAAGTGCATGAGACTGACCAATCAGCGTCATGCACGTCTCCCCAGTCATTTACACAGCACATAGTAATCTTAACTAGATCACTATGTGCAGCCACATACATACACATTAACGTTACTCAAGTGTCCTTACAGTGAATATACATTACCTCCAACCAGGACGTGATGTCTATTCAGAATCCTGACACTTCGCTAACGTTTGTGTGTCATTTACAGCAAGGCAAGCGTAATCTCGTTTTAAATGTCAGTTTACAGCGTAATCTCGCGAGATTACGCTTGCCTTGCTGTAAATCTTACACAAACGTTAACGAAGTGTCATGATTCTGAATAGACATAAAGCACAAAGCTAATATAGGTCATAACTCCATCAAAATGTATAGTTTTTCGAAATAAAAAATACTGCTGTAATCTACATTACAGCGCCGATCACATTATGTACAAGACAGGCCACTTATAATGTGGTGACAGAGACTCTTTAACAAGCACATTTTAAATTTTGTGTCTGCCTTATTTCCTCATAGATTGTAAGCTCTGGCGAGCAGGGTCCTCACTCCTCTTGTTTGAATTGTAAATTAGTTTTGTCACTATGTAATGTCTCATATTGTCCGTACATGTTCCCTCTGTATTGTAAAGTGCTGCGGAATAGGTTGGCGCTATATAAATAAAGATTATTATTATTATCATATTACAGTTCCGATTAAAATTAGTGGGCTTTTTGTGTAATGCATGGTCCATGAGAGAGCCATTCTTTTGAAGACGCTCTTCATTACCACTAATACTTGAGGGTCCTGTATACACACCCCTATTAAATAAGAGTTTCCTAGTAGGGTTTTTGACAACAGACTTTTTTAACCAGACAACTCCCTACTCCTAAGGAGACAGCACCTTCCAGTCCATTTGTATTTAGTCCCCAATAAATCTTCCTTTTAGAGTTAAATGGTTTCCTTTTAATATTGTCTCAGACATTAGTGTTGGAGAGCTGTGTGCGCTGCAGGACGCTGCTCTGAATGAGTCCAGGAAAAATACTGGCATTAGACAAAGTAATTACTAGACAATTCATCTTCAGCCCTTGTGTCCTCTCTTACATCGTGAGCCTTGGACTCAGATTACTGTACAATATAATGAGGATGAAACTCGATCGCTGGATATAGAAAGTACATTCATTCTCATGTTCGTGGATAAAGTCAGGAACACTAGAAAGATGGACTTGGAAAAACAAAGCTGTTTTATCCATAAGTGAATCCCCCGGGAAGTGTCTGTCTTTTTTCTATTATAGAATGTAGTCACAACATATAAAATATAAAGTACACCCCAAAAACAAATTGTTTCTTGGCCAGCACAAATTGGGGGTTCATATTTTGGTAATGTATGGTCAGCATGGAAACACATTAAAAGTTCATTAATCCAAAAACTAATGGTTTTAAGAATAATCTTAGTTGCAAATTAACAGGGAGGTACATGATCGTCTGGCATTGGACCCACTTTTCCCTTCATTAGCAGGGTACCTGTGGTTTGCTAAGGATGCAGATAGGGCGTAACTATCGGGAGTGCAGGGACTGCGGTCGCACCTGGTTCCTGAGGAGACCCGAAGGTCCCTCTGCCACATAGAACATCAGTGCTATACATGATAGTTCAGGGGACTGTATTAGGTTTTGCCTTGGTGCCCAGTAGCTTTGAGTTATGACTCTAGATGTTGATAACCTCCTAATTCCTCCATGGATTGCCAAACGTCTCAACATTACAGGGACATGATGAATATTGCTTGAAGTAGAAAAAGGAAAGTAGGACACACAGGAAACAAGACTTGTCTCACTGTTCTGAGCTTATCGTATCTGAACCTCTGGAGCCTAACACCTTCAAAGGACTTTTGACACAGAAAGGTGTCAATAAAATAATAGTCTCCAGAAAAAGATGGAGTAGAGCACCCGCCCCCTGAGATCATAGTGGCAAGGGAGCAGCATACAGAGTCTTATCTGTGTATATAGTGTAGATTTCCTCCAAAAGCACAATAATGCTGTTATATGTTCTTAAACTCTGTCCCAATCTACACAGTAAAGCTAAAAACAGGAAATGGCAGTCTATTGTGTGTCCTGCAGTGATCAGTGTGAAAACTGGAATATTTTAGGAGTTTTTTTTATATGGATAGTCACATACATATTTTTTAAAAACAAGCCACAAATTAAAAACAAAATTAAATGTTTCTAATGAAAACCTGATTTAAATCTCACTAAATTTTCTGATGATTCCCTTAAAGGTTATACTAAAGGTTAAATCCATTGACATAAACAGAAATAAGTACATACACAAACAAGTTAAATTTATAACTTATTATTATATAAATATATTAGAAATTAAAAATATTATAAAAAATGACATAATTTAAAAAATACAATTGTTGTAATTATTATCATAGAAGTATATTAATAATACTGCTTGTATTGTTATGAATAAATATAAATAAAAATAATCAGAAAATGAGTACAATAAATACTGCTTTTAAGACCTTTTAAGATTATTATTATTATTATTATTATTATTATTATTATTATAATTATTATTACTACTATTATTATTATTATAATTATTAACATGAATATATTATTTTAGTAAAAAAAATATAATACAAATAAAAAAAAAAATTATAATACAAATTAAAAAAACACAAATTATAATACAAATTAAAAAAAAAAACAGCTTTTCACTCTTCTTTGCAAGCAAAATTCTTGAGAAATGCTAAAGTCAAATTCATAATTTTACTGGACCAGAGAATAATAACCCTGCTTATAGATAGAAAATAGTTTATATCTTCCCTTTATCCGTCTGCAAGGGAAAACAAAAAACTGGCGACAGGGGGGAATGCTGCCTTTATATATAGCTGTACTTCACCTTTCCCCCGGTTCCCATTGTAGCTGATTATAGCCTCTTCCATTGCTGTAACATTGGGTGATTTTCCGAACACAATGCAAAGTTTTTGCAGCCACCGTATATTGGCGCAGTTCTCGTAGCCACCGTGTCTCACAGGTTGTAACATTTTAAGAGTTGCTAATGCTACTATTGTGTAGGCTCCTTGTATTAGCTCGCAGCCTCTGAACGTCTGCATATCCTGTGTGACCATGAATGGTACGGTTGTGTTAGGGAACGAAAGTCTATCCAATTAAATGTAAGGCACTGCCAATTAGGCTCTGGAGCCATCATCCACACCAGATTAATTATAGGTGAAATATTTATCGACTTCAACTATGTGAGACTGCCAGGTTTATCCCAAGCAGAAAAAAATGTACTATAAAAAAAAATTAATGAGGTGGAACGATTTAAGCCAAAAAACAATTAAAAAGGCACCGAGGAGCAGACTTCAACGCTGAGATACGACTGGTCCTCCATTCAGTCTTTCTTGTCTCAGGTGATAAACTAAAATATACCGAATGTTTCTCTCGGGGCCATTGGCAGAACTTGATCGTTTAACCACAGAGCAATGAAATCCACAAGTTTGCAGTTTTATTTTCCACTTGCTCATACTGTTGGTGACCCCATGAACTTATGTTTTCTTCTGCTTCCTCCTGGCTTCTAAGGCCCCCGGGCTTTTTTGTCTCAAACTTTCGGCTACAGAATTGTCATGATCTCATAGATATTTTTATCTTTTTCAAATTTCATTATTAATTTCCACAACGATGTGCGTGAACTTATATTTGTATAAAGATATTTGACACGATTGTGAGAAATGTCCTTGTATAGACACACCCAAGGTCACTTTTCTTTGTATTAATCCAATGCATTTGAAATAAATAATGAAGCCCTTTTATCTTGATTAAAACTATCCTACCGTTTTGTGTATACAGCTCCTATGCAGACCTGTGTGTTACAAACTACAAAAAACCCTGTTTAGTCTGACCCATCTGTGACCCACATATTGCAAGCCTATCCAGGTATGTTAGTAAGAATTATGGGACAGATGGAATTGAGTGTGACTGCAGGATTAAACTACACAGGATTGTTTGTAGTCTGTTACCATGGAGACACAAAAGTCTGTGGAATCTGGGGTTGTAGATACAAAACGGTAGGAAATCTTTAAGACTATTTGCTATTTTGCTTTTTTTTTTTTTAAATTCTACTTAGTTTCAGTGTTGGACTGGGATGCCTTGGGCCCACCAGAGGAGATGATTCTGAGTGCCCACCCTCCTCCTAACATGTCCCATCCAATTTTAATTGCATGTAATCTTTGTTGTTATCGTTGTACACACAGTACAGATCATCAATAAGGACTAGTAGGTTATTTGTGAATCATCCCATAAGAAATAGACTCTAGCGGCAAGTCATCGACTCCAAAGAGCTCCAAATGGGGTTGTCTTCTGCTCAACCTTTGGTGCCAATTATTGTGTCAGAGCCGGGGCCCACTGCCAGATCCTTTGGTTCTCTGTTGGGACAGTCTGAACCTGGCAAGAGTAAAAAACATTTCTGTGAACCAGAATTGTGCTCAGAGTAGTTGAATTTCGAGATCCTGATGCATGATGGGAGAAAACTGCAGGATAGCAGAATATATCTAGCAAAATGTAGTAAAAAAAATATATTGAGTTCCTCAGTAAAACCCTAGGTTGCCAACAATCTGTGAATTCAAAGATCTATAATAATAGGGGACTTTTGTCCAGCGTAGGTAAAAAAAAATAGATGTGTCCGTTAATATGTTTAAAGCTGGAGGTGCGGCTTGTGCGGGTTAGCGGGATTGTAATTATGATTATGCTACAGTTCACACTAATTGCTGCTGATGTGTTCATATTAGTATCTGACCTATAGACTTGTATTACTTATAATTTTATCATTCATTTTTGGTTTTCACGTTTTCCAGAACTGTGGCATGACTTGACGTTTTGGGGTACATTTACCTCTTAAAAATATGATCTTTTAAAATAGAAGACCCAGGGAACACATTAAAGTTAAAATTTTCTTTAGGCTGGGTTCACACGACCACATTAACGTCCGTAATGGACGGACGTATTTCGGCCGGAAGTCCCGGACCGAACACACTGCAGGGAGCCGGGCTCCTAGCATCATAGTTATGTACGATGCTAGGAGTCCCTGCCTCGCTGCGGGACAACTGTCCCATACTGTAATCATGTTTTCAGTATAGGACAGTAGTTCCACGGAGAGGCAGGGACTCCTAGCGTTGTACATAAGTATGATGCTAGGAGCCCGGCTCCCTGCACTGAGTTCGGTCCGGGACTTCCGGCCGAAATACGTCCGTCCATTACGGACGTTAATGTGGTCGTGTGAACCCAGCCTTACAGTTTCACAAAAGTTTTGAAGCTATATTTATCATAAAGCTACTGCGCTCAATATGGGTCCATGGTTAAAACCAACCAGTTTCAAGAGATATCCAAGAGCAGTGGAGTAACTACCACTGTAGTAGGCGTAGTGGCTGCTATGTGGCCCACGGCATGACAACATTTATGGGCCGGGGCGGCGTCCTATGGACATAGATACAAATGAATATTATAGGCTGCTGCTGCATCTATGAGGGTGCGGCACCACTGAAACCAGCCGCCGCCACCCCCTCTTGCACTAATTGTACCTGCGTCTATAGCACGCAGGTACAAATACATGCATTAGCGCTGAATGGCCGGGCACGTTCCGTGCCTGACCATTCAGCGCCTTACAATAGCGCTGATTGGCAGGGCAGAATTACTTGCCCCGCCAATACCCGCCTTTCAACGATGCTAGCGGCGCGATGACATAATTGCGCCGCTTGCATCGTTTAGCCCCAGCAGACCTGAGGTTCACTGAAGTAACAATTGAGTAAAAAATACCTTTTAATAGTAACTTGTTAAAAACAGGGGTAACACACCACTGTGACATAAGCCCCACCGTGATTGTTAAAAAATGTATTAAACAAAAAACACCGAGTCATTATGATGCATATATCTCGGTGTTTGTAACGATATTTTGTCTGGAATCAGCATATATCCAGGGCACACCAGTAGTACAATCCCCAAATAAAGCACAGGTGTCCGAATAAATCGGATCTTCCTAGTGCTGGGTGTAACACAATATGACTGTCCCCAATGCAAACATTCCATAAACAATAAACGACCCTACGCGTTTCAGATACTCATCCTCAGGGGTCCGTATCTTGGTAACTCTGGCCTCTTCACCAGCGATAGTGATATTCAACAGCAGATATTCTGCTGTGCGTCACGGCAAGATGCCCGTATCGATGTCAACGGCTCAGAAGAGAGCAGGTCTGCATTGCCACCAGACGGCACAGGAAGAGGATCATGTGAGTTTGCAAAGTTTTGTTTTTTTCTAATAAAACTGTGAGTGGCATTATCTGCAGGGAGATTCTATCTACAGGGGTTCTATATGTGGGGATGTGGAGCACTATATACAGGGGGAGCTATATGTAGGGCACTATATATAGGGGTGGGCAATATGTGGGACACTATACACAGGGGTGGGCTGCATGTGGAGCACTATCTATAGGTGGAGCTATTTGTAGGTCACTATCTACAGGGGTGGGCTATATGTGGGACATTATATAAAGGGGAGGGTTTTCTGTGGGGCACTATCTACAGGGGGGCTATATGTAGGGCACTGGCTACAGGGTTGGGCTATATATGGGGCACTATATACAGAGGGAGCTATATGTGAGGCACTATCTACAGAGGTGGGCTATATGTGGAGCACTATCTATAGGGGGAGTTATCAGTAGGGCAGCACAGGGGGCTCAGTGGTTTGCACTATTGCTCTGGAGTCCATATGTGGGCACTATCTACATGGGGCTGTATGTGGGGCACTATCTACAGGGTCTTCTATGTAGGGCACTATCTACAGAGGCTCTATAGGTTCACTATCTACAGGGGGCTATGGGGCACTATCTACAGGGGGCAGGGTGTGTGTGTATGTGTGTGTGTGCGCGTGTGTGTGCGTGTGTGTGTGTGTGTGTGTGTGTGTGTGTGTGTGTGAGAGGGACACTGTGTGTGGTACTATTATGATCAGGGACAGAGTGTATGGTGCTATTATAATCAGGGACACAGTGTTTGGTGCTATTATATTTAGGGGTGTTGAGAATTTGATCTTCGTTTATAGGCGCAGAAATGTTTTAAAAGTGAGAAGCAGAAAACTGCAGAAATGGGCTGTGGCCGAGAGAAGTCATCATAGAGGTCTGGACCAGATGGAGAAGAAAAATAAAAAGAACTAGAGTCTGAGACGTCACCGTTCACTTAATGTAAATGTTTATTTTGCCTCTAATCAGTACTGTGGCCACTGTATGATCTGCAGCAAGATGATGGGTGGTGTAATTATGATATGATTTTTTTTGTTGTGAAACAGCATCTCCCAGCATTTCCTTACCATTGTCCAGGCCATGCTAGGAGCTGTCGTTTTACGTCGAACAAACCTATACGGAAGGAGTTGCACTAAATTGAGCTGTGTTTGTTCTGGTGCTGTATATATGTACTGAGCATGGTTCTGCGTGTGACACCCATGGCCACGGACCGTCGGGATTACTCACCCCCCGATGGCCGCAGCCATGGATCAGTGAGCGCTGGCCCGCATCTCCTCTTCAGGAGACGCCAGCGCTCACTTCCGCTTCTCCCGGCCGGGTCCCGTATGTCAAATTAGCCCATGATCACACTGGACTATAAGAAGGCCCCTGCCCCTTCCTTCATTGCCTGAGTGTTGTTGTTTTTACCCGTTTTAGTCTTTGCAAATGGTCCCTTAGTGTTTTACATTTCCCAGTGTTCCCGTACCATCCGAGCCTAACCATCGCTACAGTCTGAATTACCACAGGTACCCTTATTCGAAATATAGACATTTACTTGGTATCCTATTGGCTAGCTGCTATCCTGCTACGGCCCAGTGGGTCCACACACCCATCGTGACACTGGGGTTGTATATATATGTACTGAGCAGCTTTGTTCTGGTGCTGTATTTATGTACTGAGCTTGGTTCTGGTGATGTATTTATGTACTGAGCTTGGTTCTGGTGCTGAATATATCAGAGCTTTGTACTAGTGCTGTATATATGTACTGAGCTTGCTTTTGGTGCTGTATTTATCTCAGAGCTTGGTTTTAGTGCTGTATTTATGTACTGAGGTTGGTTCTGGTGCTGTATATTTGTATTGAGCTTGGTTCTTGAGCTGTAATTATATAGTATATATTTATAATAACAAAATTGCAGGGCAGATGGAATTGTTTTTAATTCATTGTATATATAATGGGATCCTGTCTGGTAGTTTTAACCCGTTGAACCGCCATCATGCGATAATATATGACCTGTCATGACTTTAAAGGATCGAATACTCACCCTTTCCCATGAATAAGACTCAGACTGTTGTGATGAAAGCCCATAGCAGCCTTATTTATTAATAACATTTCAACCAAATAAGCAAATTCAGCATAATCATAAATATATAAGTATTACATATAAATAACCAATAATAGCTAATAATAACATAATAGCATATGTCAATTATGGGAGGGAGGAAAAATTCCTTCAAGGCAGTCTCCAAATCTCATTTTACCCTTGGCCATCCACACCTGATCCAAAGGCACTGTATACAATTTGTAAACTGCTCCTGGGGACTCCATCCCCCCAGGAACTCCATCTAGTGTATTTTACACCAATCCGATGCACGGCCCATTTTCGTGCACATTACCATCAAATTTCTGCCCCCTTTCCCCGCAACACAAATCCTGCCGCTGCTATGACAAGAAAGCGCCAATCCCTAAAAAAGAAAATTATGTTAGCGCAATATAAAATCTGAAATAAATGAAAATTAGGGCCGGAACTTCTCCCTCTGCGTGCCAAACTGACTCACTTCCACAGTTAAGCCCCTTAAGTAACCTGTCTCCTGCAAAGCCCACCCACACTCCACCTACTGGCTAACTCTATGACTTCCTGACAAAACGTTACCCCCTTACAGTAACTTCTCAGCCTCCCTGATTCTACCCCAGTCAAGCCGCATTACACTACAGCTTCGCCTCGCTCCATTGCTCTCCATATTTTCAAATGTATGGATTTTTCAGATTCAGCAAAATCTATAAAATCAACTTTTAAAACAGCGCACACTTTATGCTAATTACTCATTAAAGCGTCATGGAGGGTTGCCGCTATCCTGAAGAGTCACATAGTCCTGCCTCCAAACCCACCTTTCCATGTCTGAATGACATCCCACTGGCTGATACAACTGTCTCGGATGCGCCATTGCATTGTACTACATGGACATGCACCGTGCAGCGAGTTGTACTCTGCCCGGCTTCATCGCTGCACCACGCATGCCAGGGGAGTACAAGGCAACGGCGCATCCAAAAGAGTTTGAGGAACCTGGTAGTGATGTAGAACAGCAAGGGGGATGTCAATTAAAAGCTGGGGGGCGCCATTTCAATTTTCGCCTAATACCGCAGAAAGGTTAGAATCGGCCCAGAGGCTGCAGGCCACTTTAAGCCTACAGCCTATAAGGTGCTGGAAAGACTCCCTGCGCAGGCCAGCGTGATGACGTCACTGCATTACGCTGGTCTGCGCATGTGTCCCGAGCGGAGCCTGTGCAGCGCTCCGTCTGTCGCAAGAACTGGGCAAGGTAAGTACAATATTTTTTGGGGGGGCTGTGTGGCACTATATACAAAATGGGGGAGCAGGGTGGCACTATATTTAAGGTGGGAGCAGGGTGGCACTATATACAAGGGGAAGAATGGTGGCACTATATACAAGGGGGAGCAGGGTAGCACTATATACAAGTGTGAGCAGGGTGGCACTATATACAAGGGGGGCTGTGTGGCATTATACAGGGGGGGCTGTGTGACACTATACACATGGGGGAGCTGTGTGGCACTATAAATGAGGGGCTGTGTGGTACTACTAAGGGGGGCTGTGTGGCACTACTTTGGGGGGCTATGTGGCATTATCTACTAGGGGGCTGTATGGCACTATTTACAAGGGGGAGGGCTGTGGCGCTATCTACAGGCAGCTGTGTGTGGCGCAATCTACATGGTTCTGTGTGTGGCACTATCTACTAAGGGGGGGCTGTGTGACACAATCTACTAAGGGGGGCTGTGTGGCACCATATATACTGGATGGAGGCTGTGTGGCACTATATACAGGGGGAGCTGTATGGTGCTATATACAGGGGGGCTTTATGGCAATATCTACTAGGGGAGGTTGAGGGCGCTATCTACAAGTGGGCTGTGACACTGTCTACAGGGGGGCTTTATAGCACTGTCTACAGGGGAGCTGTATGGCACAATCTACAGAGGGCACTATCTATAAGGGGGCTGCGTGTGGCACCTGGGGGGGCCCAGTCAAATGTTTGCTATGGGGCCCAGTCTTTCCTAGTTACGCCCTTGTCCAAGAGTTTACTGAGATGTGGGCTGTTTGAAAGCTGTAGTCAACAGGTTGTTCTTGTTGGAGCCGATTCACAGATTTTCCATGGATAAAGACCAAAATTTTCTTTGGTCTTCGACCAAGGATGCAACCGGAAGTACAGGTATGATACCCTTGTGGTTCAAGAAGTTGGAGTGGGCTGCGGGATGGTATTGAGCTTCTGTGGTCTGAATGGTATATTTTTGTTCCAGTTACATCTTCGTGGGTCCATATTCTGCAACGTGTTTTCCCCCAGTCCTATTTTTTTGTTTTTTTCCCCTTTCGTATCATATTTTTGTAGGTTTACTCAGCGATGCGTGCGCTTGTCAAAGTATATAAAATCAAGAGTTTCTGTCACGATCTGTGGTTATGTGAACACACTAGGCCGCATCACCATAGCGGGGAGGGAGCTGGCCAAACAACAGAGTTTCCAATCAATACAAAGTCAAGCACAAGGGTACCTGAATAGTCCAGACAGGTGCAGTGGCTAGGCAAAGATGAAACTTCAGACAGCAAATGATGCAAAGCATTGCAGATGACACCAGACGTGGTGTAACACAACAGACGTGGTAAACGGCACAACACGACTCAAACACTATAGAAGGCACAGGAATGGGACAGGGGATACAGGTAGCAGGGCACGGGAACACTGGGAACAGGAAACGAGTAAGGGACCATTTGCAAAACTAACAGAGGAATAAAACAACGCTCAGGCAAGGAGTGAAAGGGCAGGGCACTTTTTATAGTCCAGGGATCTGGGACTAATTAGTTAATTCTTATTATGTGCGTGCGCTGGGCCTTTAAGACAGGGAGTGAGCTCGTGCGAGCACCCTAGTGGTCACTGCAGGACAGGACGGCACATGTGCTGGCATCTCCGGAGAGGAAGACGTCGGCAGCATGAAAGGGGTCTGCAACCACGACCATTACATTTTTTTTGGCACCCAACACCAGGACTAACCCCCCCAACACTGCCAATATGGTGCCAACACAGTGTGCAAAAGTCTAATTCCATCCACTATGTTTATTATCTTTTATTTTAATATTATCCTTTATTACTAGCGAGAGTCTCTTAACCGGTATTAAGGGACATGTGAGCAATCTACAGGAAAGACAGCAATTATAATATTTCTAGATGGTCTGTCTCAGTGAAGACATTGGCCAGGATGTAGCCATAGAAATTATATTAATTGGTCTCTTTGTAGGAGTTAGCCAAACGAAATAGATGATGACGCCATTAAGTAGAGTCATGGCCATGTATCTTAGTTAGCAGGTACGGAACACTTGCCTTCCTGATGAGGGAATCTCCATTAAGTTAACATTTGCTGATGAGACCCCAGATTATTAAAACATATGTTGGCTGAATACTCTGCAGAATGAATTATTAGTCAGGAAAATGAAAGCCGATATCCTTGGCCTATCACACTGGTGGCAAGAATCGTTTTAAAGAAATTTCCCAGATAAATCTGTTTTAATATTGCAGCTAATTCTGTTTCCGGACAATGTATTGAATCATGTTACATTGAATGGTAAATTTGTACATTGTTATGATCAGTCATTGGAAAAGAGTAAGGACACCCCATGTAAAGTCTTTATTTTTTAACATATGTGGACATCAATATTTGATCTTCATTCCAACGGCACATCAAGATAAATGAAGATTTCTTGCATTAGATGACATTGTCATATTAGTATGGGGCCAATTATAACCAAAGTGTCGCCCATAGTATCTAATACAATTCAAGTTATGTGCGTGGATACCATATGCAACACTGGTGGATTCTCTATACAGATATTTTTGTACACGGCCCCCATTGCTTTTCAATTATCATTATGTTGTTGTGATGTATCATGGAAGACATTAGTTTGGTATTGAAAGAGAAGGTATGGCTTAAATGGAGATTTAGTAGACATTAGTAAGCTATGGAGCGAGAAGGTGTGGCTTTGAAGAAGATGTAGGAGAAATTAGTATGGCATGGACAGAGGTGTGGTTTGGATGAAGCTTTGGGAGACATTAATATGGCATTGAAGGGACGGTGTGGGTTGGATGAAGAATTGTGAAACGTTAGTATGGCCTGGACAGAGAAGGGGAGGTTTGGATGAGGCATTGGAGATATTAGTATGGCATGGATAGACAAGGTGTGGTTTGGATCAAGCCATGGAGATATTAGTATGGCATGGACAGAGAAGGTGGGGTTTAGATGAAGCATTGGTAGATCTTAGTATGGCATGGACAGAGAAGGTTTGGGCTGGATGAAGCCTAGGTAGATAATAATTTGGCTTGGAAAGAAATAGTGTGATGAAAGCTTGGAAGACATTAGTATGGCACAGACAGATAAAATGTGGCTTGGGGGATGGCTCATTTTAAACCATCCTATGACATGTAGGGATATAAAGTCTAGCATGTATAGTGTCTATTGAACATTGTTTAGTCCTAACATTATAACCACTGGCAGGTGAAATAAAATAACATGGATTATCTTGCTATAAAGACGTCTGACAACGGGTGGGCTATATGAGGAAACGTGAGCAGTCAGTTCTTGAAGTTGATGTGTAGGAAGCAGGAAAATTGGCAAGTGTAAGGGTATATTCAGATATAAGGTTTTTTGGCACGTGGATGCACTACGAGAAGAAGACAAGCTGTCTCAGGCAGTGGGATGCTCTGGACAATGTTCTACTGGGAAACCTTGGGTCCTGGCATTCATGTGGATGTTAATTTGGCACGTGCCACCTATCTAAAAATTGTATACAACGGTATTTCCTAATGGCAGTGACCTCTTTCAGGACAATATGTGACAAAGAATTTAAGGTGTTGACTTGGCCTCCAAATTCCTCAGATCTCAGTCCGATGGATCATCTGTGGGATGTGCTAGAGAAACAAGTCTGATCCATGGAGGATGCACCTCACAACTTACAGAACTTAAAGGATCTGCTGCTAAAGTCTTGGAGCCAGATACCACAGGACACTTTCAGAATTCTTGTGGAGTCCATGCCTCGATAGGTCAGAGCGAATTCAGCGGCACAAGGTGGACTTACACAATATTAGGAAGGTGGTTTAATGTTATGGCTGGACAGTGTAGACCAGGACCAATGCGATGTCAGAAGCATAGCAGGAGTTCCAGGCATAGCGCACTCTGGCTTTGAGGTTGACCCTGACATCACTGTCCATATATGGACAGTGATGTCAGGAGCAGAGCTGGCGTTCCAGACAGAGCGGACTCTGGCTCTGAGGTTGACCCTGACATCACTGTCCATATATGGACAGTGATGCCAGGAGCAGAGCTGGAGTCCCAGGCTAATAGCACTAATAGGGACTCCGGCTCTGGGGTAATCTACCAAGGGCACTGTGGCATTATCTACAGAGGGCGATGTGGCATTTTCTACAGAATGAACTGTGGCATTATCTAGTGGGGGAGTGTGGCATTATCTCCAGAGGGCACTGTGGTATTATCTACTGAGGCCACTGTGGCATTATCTACAGAGGGACTGTGGTATTATCTACGGGTGGGTGTGTGGCAATATCTACAGAGGGCACAGTGGAAGTATCTACAGAGGGCACAGATGGCACAGTGGAAGTTTATAGTTATGTAGTATCGTTATAGTAATGTAGTATTATTATAGTAATGTAGTATTGTTATAGTAAGATTGTTATAGTAATGTTATATTGTTATAGTAAAATAGTATTATAGTAATTTAGTATTATTATAGTAATGTAGTATTATAGTAATGTAGTATTATTATAGTATAGTAGTATTATTATAGTAATGTAGTATTGTTATAGTAATGTAGTATTATAGTAATGTAGTATTATTATAGTAATGTAGTATTGTTATAGTAATGTAGTATTGTTATAGTAATGTAGTATTATAGTAATGTAGTATTATTATAGTAATGTAGTATTGTTATAGTAATGTAGTGTTATTATATAATGTAGTATTGTTATAGTAATGTAGTATTGTTATAGTAATGTAGTATTATTATATAATGTAGTATTATAGTAATGTAGTATTGTTATAGTAATGTAGTATTATTATATAATGTAGTATTATAGTAATGTAGTATTATAGTAATGTAGTATTGTTATAGTAATGTAGTATTATTATATAATGTAGTATTATAGTAATGTAGTATTATAGTAATGTAGTATTGTTATAGTAATGTAGTATTATAGTAATGTAGTATTGTTATAGTAATGTAGTATTATTATATAATGTAGTATTATAGTAATGTAGTATTGTTATAGTAATGTAGTATTATTATAGTAATGTAGTATTGTTATAGTAATGTAGTATTATAGTAATGTAGTATTGTTATAGTAATGTAGTATTATAGTAATGTAGTATTGTTATAGTAATGTAGTATTATAGTAATGTAGTATTGTTATAGTAATGTAGTATTATTATATAATGTAGTATTATAGTAATGTAGTATTGTTATAGTAATGTAGTATTATTATAGTAATATAGTATTGTTATAGTAATGTAGTATTATTATATAATGTAGTATTATAGTAATGTAGTATTGTTATAGTAATGTAGTATTATTATAGTAATATAGTATTGTTATAGTAATGTAGTATTATAGTAATGTAGTATTGTTATAGTAATGTAGTATTATAGTAATGTAGTATTGTTATAGTAAAGTAGTATTATTATAGTAATGTAGTATTGTTATAGTAATGTAGTATTATTATATAATGTAGTATTCTAGTAATGTAGTATTCTAGTAATGTAGTATTGTTATAGTAATGTAGTATTATAGTAATGTAGTATTGTTATAGTAATGTAGTATTATTATATAATGTAGTATTATAGTAATGTAGTATTATAGTAATGTAGTATTATTATAGTAATGTAGTATTATTATAGTAATGTCGTATTGTTATAGTAATGTAGTATTATTATAGTAATGTAGAATTGTTATAGTAATGTAGTATTATTATAGTAATGTTGTATTGTTATAGTAATATATATATTTTATGCAGTATGTGGAAGGTGCAACTAGAGGTGATAGAACGCTGGACTTGTTGTATGCCAACGTGAGGAATGCATATCGTACCGATATACTACCTCCGTTGGGTCGTTCGGACCATAGCTTGGTATTAAGTCGGCCTGTATATTGTCCAATTGTAAAAGCAAACCCGGTTGAAATCAAACATGTAAAAAAATGGACTAAGGAAAGAGAGGAGAGGTTAAATGCCTGTTTTGAAGTAACAGATTGGGGCGTTTTTGGCGTTGGGGTAGATGGATGTAATATTAATGAGGTTACAGAACATATAACAGATTATATTAATTTTTGCACTGATTTGATCGTACCACAGGTGCAAGTGAAGTGTTTTGGAAACAACAAACCATGGGTAGGAAAGGATCTCAAGGAGTTATTAAACAGAAAGAAAAAAGCTTATAGAGATCGGGATGATGAAGCGATCAGAATAGTGAAAAGTGAGTTAAAGTATAATATAAAAGAAGGTAAGGAGGAGTATAAAAGAAGGTAAGGAGGTGTATAAAAGAAGGTAAGGAGGTGTATAAAAGAAGGTAAGGAGGCGTATAAAAGAAGGTAAGGAGGAGTATAAAAGAAGGTAAGGAGGCGTATAAAAGAAGGTAAGGAGGAGTATAAAAGAAGGTAAGGAGGAGTATAAAAGAAGGTAAGGAGGAGTATAAAAGAAGGTAAGGAGGAGTATAAAAGAAGGTAAGGAGGAGTATAAAAGAAGGTAAGGAGGAGTATAAAAGAAGATAAGGAGGAGTATAAAAGAAGGTAAGGAGGAGTATAAAAGAAGGTAAGGAGGAGTATAAAAGAAGGTAAGGAGGAGTATAAAAGAAGGTAAGGAGGAGTATAAAAGAAGATAAGGAGGAGTATAAAAGAAGGTAAGGAGGAGTATAAAAGAAGGTAAGGAGGAGTATAAAAGAAGGTAAGGAGGAGTATAAAAGAAGGTAAGGAGGAGTATAAAAGAAGATAAGGAGGAGTATAAAAGAAGGTAAGGAGGAGTATAAAAGAAGGTAAGGAGGAGTATAAAAGAAGGTAAGGAGGAGTATAAAAGAAGATAAGGAGGAGTATAAAAGAAGGTAAGGAGGAGTATAAAAGAAGGTAAGGAGGTGTATAAAAGAAGGTAAGGAGGTGTATAAAAGAAGGTAAGGAGGAGTATAAAAGAAGGTAAGGAGGAGTATAAAAGAAGGTAAGGAGGAGTATAAAAGAAGGTAAGGAGGAGTATAAAAGAAGGTAAGGAGGAGTATAAAAGAAGATAAGGAGGAGTATAAAAGAAGGTAAGGAGGAGTATAAAAGAAGGTAAGGAGGAGTATAAAAGAAGATAAGGAGGAGTATAAAAGAAGATAAGGAGGAGTATAAAAGGAAACTGGAGCTCAAACTGGCTAAAAATAAAGTGAGAGAGGTTTGGTCAGGAATGAAGGCCATAACAGGGATGGAGAACAAACAAAGGATAGTCGATATGGATGAGGAAAAATTAAATGAACTGAATGTTTATTTTAACAGATTTTCAAATGTTGAGGGTGGTATAGTGGATCCTATGATTAAATCTAATGTGATTGGAAAAGATGATGCAATTAATAGAGATGGATGTGGTACAGGGGTTTTCATTGTGTCAGCGGACGATGTGAGAGAACAGTTAAAAAAACTAAGTGTGGAGGGCGTGGCCAGCTATGGGAGAGTGAAGACGTGCTTTCTCCAGCTCCTCACCCAGTGTGCTAAAATCGGCTGACATCCACTCTCAGACATGGGGAAGACGACTAAAAAACACAAGGCAGCAGCCCCTACCTGCCCCTCATCACCCCAGCGTGATATCGGGGAATACTTCGGGCGACAACCCCAGATGCAGCTCCGGGCCTCGATCCGGGCCGAGGCCGGGGGTCAAGATGGCCGCCCGACCTCTCCATCTCCACTGTCTCAGTGCCCTGAGCTGATAGAGACGGCAACAGAAGTCGCTCACTTACCCGTCCGGGTCCAGAATCTGGAGGCCTCCGATTCCGCATCTCTTCTCCGGGCTGTGGAGGATCCTGCGGCCCGGCCGACCTCGCCTGCCTGCATCCAAGATGGCCGCCGGGACTCTGTGGTGCTCGGATGTGGGCCTGCTCTGGGGAATACGGCCCCCTTCACAATCTCTCCGGATGGGAGAGCCCCGGTGCAGAGGGTATCGGACCCTCGGTCTCATTGTGAGGCATCTGGGGCTCCCTCCGCGGCAGGTGCCGCTTTTCTGCCATCAGGCCTCGTGGCCTCTCAAGATGGCCGCCGGCGCTCTCCGGCTGGCCTGCAGACGTCGGGTCTCCATCCACCTACGCCATTGCTTTCATGGCCTGATGGCCAGCTACCTCCTGGACCTGACTGCGGCCTGCTACCACCTGATCCGGCCTCCAGGGTCGCAAGAGACGCCACAGCTGCCCTGACTACAGCTCCACAGCAGGACGATTCATATGAGAGGCGCAGTGAGTACCGAGGCTCTGAACCTCCTGCCCCCAGTGTCTCTTTACAGCCTGTAGGGCCACTAGTCCCAGACCTCCCCACTCCTCTCAGGGGCCCTGGGCTGGTGGGGGCCCCCCCATCTTGGTCCTCCAGCTCCTCAAGGAGCAGCGCCCCAAAAGTCCCCTCAACCACCGCCCCGGCCGGGCATGTGGGATTTCCCCTTCAATCCGGGACTTTGCCTGCATTACATACCCGTGACCAGGGTCCTCAATTCCACCCACTTCCTTCTCCTGACCTGGAATATGCCCATGCTCCGATGGATATACCAGCAGACCTTGCATTAAGTCTCACAGACCCGTCGTCTGGAGGTATATGTGAAAATAGGCCGGCGACTCTTTCAGACATCCGCCAGCTTGTCCAACTGTTGCCCACCAGGGCTGATATGTCTTCCTTTGCCAGACAGATCGTGGAAGAATGTAAGCTGGAGTTTACTCAATTTCGGGCTGAACTTTCCTCACTTTCTACAAGGGTGGACACTCTTACACAGGAGCGGGTTGCTGATAATGCCACTATTGCAAATATCCAATCTACTATTCAGCAGCACTCAGCTCAGCTGTTCACTTTGCAACAACACCTCGATGATACCGAAAATCGTAACAGGAGGAACAACCTACGTGTGAGAGGATTGCCCGAATCTATTCCTACGTCCGATCTGTTTTCAACTCTCTCCACCATCTTCAATACTTTACTAGGCCGTCCGCCAAATACCCATATAGAGATCGACCGGGCACATAGAGCTCTCCGCCCTGTAAGTGCTGATGATCCTCGGCCGAGGGATGTCATCTGCCGAATCCATTTCTACGCAATCAAGGACTCTATCCTGCAAAAAATCCGGCGGCAGCCCATCATTCTCCATCAAGGCACGCAGTTACGTATTTTGCCGGATTTATCTCGACATACGCTGGCGCAAAGAGCTGCTCTCAAGCCCCTGCTGGAGGTGCTCCGAAACCGGGACATCATTTACAGGTGGGGCTTCCCGTTTGCCCTTATGGTCAGACAGGATGGCCGTACCTATACCGTGCGATCCCCGACCGACTTGCCTAGTTTCTTGCGGGACTTGAACCTTCCTCATGTTGCGTTACCAGAGTGGCCCTCATTGTTATCCTCTGCTGGCGGAGGATCGAGAGGGAGACGCCCGCTCCCTGGGCCTCTATCTGTGGCAGAGGGTCGCCCTCCACGAGGACCCCGCAGAAGATCTAGACGCCGACAAGAACGGGACCCTACTCCACCCACGGAGACCGCCCGTTCGGCGTGATGACCCGGATTTCACACCCCTGGAATCCTTCCTTTTACGTATTTACTTGCTGTCGGTTTTCAAGAATGCCTGTGGTTTTGAGTATTACCTTCAGATGCCTTCCAATGTCTTCCTCTTGCTCATTATTTAAAGTGTGCAATGATGTTAAGCTGTCAATATTTATAATATGGTACGCTGGGGAGTGCGGATAACTCTTATGCGTAGTTGTCACCTTCCCCCTGTAGGTTTTGGACCGAATTTTTGGTCTACCGCAATTGTGCGCTTAGCTGGTGCGGCAGTTGTTTTCTTACTGCCTTTTTTGTTTGATTTTATGTCTGTGTTTTTCTCTAATGCTCTGTTCTTTACTCCTAGCTTGTTTCCCTCCTCTTCCTCCCTCCTGGCGATCCTGGACTCCGATCCCTCGTGCGTTAGCCGGCATACTTCAGCGAGCCGCTTAGTCTGCACCCATGGCTGACCTTACTATTGCCTCCTTCAATGTGAAGGGGCTGAATGTTCCTGAAAAGCGGGCGCAAATTCTACACCATCTACACAAGCGTAAGGTACACATTGCATGCTTCCAGGAGACACACTTTAAGGAGGGACATACCCCTACTATCAAGCACAAACATTACACTACGTGGCATTTCAGTAATAATCCCCTCTCCAGATCGTGTGGAGTTGCCATAGCCCTCCACAAGTCCCTCCCCCATCAGGTTGTTAATCTGGTTGTCGGTCCCGACGCAAGATACATCATCTTAGTGCTTAATATTGGTGGGAGGGAATTCACGGTGATTAACGCTTATGCTCCCAATCAGGGTCAGGTGCCCTTCGTTCTCCAACTTATAGAAGCCGCCCTTCCGGTGGTCCGGGGGACTGTGGTGCTGTGCGGAGACTTTAACCTTACTCTGGATCCGACGGTGGATAATTCTACTGGTCGCTCTAGTGTTGCATATGGTGCTATTAGACGGGCGAGGCGTGCTCTCCTACAGCTTCAACTTTGTGATGCATGGCGCCTACAACACCCCACTGATAGGGATTATAGTTTCTACTCCCATCCGCATGGCACCTACAGTCGCTTGGATTACATTTTCATCCAGCAGCATGCTCTCCCCTGGGTAGCCTCTACGTCCATTGGCAGTATCCTGTGGTCTGATCATGCCCCGGTATACTGTACCTTACATCTCCCCTTCATCACTAAAGGCTCCTGGACTTGGAGACTGAATGAGTCCCTGCTCCTGGATGGGATGTGCCATGATGATTTACTTCAAACGGTGGAATATTTCACACTTGATCACGCTCAGGATGACACGTCCCCCTTGGTGCGTTGGGAAGCCCTTAAATGTGTTCTCAGGGGGGTCCTCATAAAACACGGAGCGCGCCTTAAAAGAGAAAGGGCCCACTCCCTTAAAATTGCGCTCCAAAAAATTAGCGCTCTTGAACTGGCCCACAAGCGTGCGTTGTCTCTTCCGATTTTACGGGAGTTACAGGTTGCCCGACAGGACGCCAGACGGCTGTTGGACTCTGCCCAGCAGCGCGCTCTCCAAGTCTGTCGCAGTAAATTCTACGAGTTTGGCAATAAGAGCGGACGCATGTTGGCCAGAGCTTTAAAAACTAAGATTGCCCAATCACACATCCCAAATACTAAAGCTCCTTCTGGCCAGGTGGTTCACACGACCCCAGAGATAGCGGATTGCTTCCATACCTTTTTCTCTAATCTTTACAACCTTGACCCTCCCACCCCTACCCACTCTCATCTGCCAGACGGGGATTCTTTCTCTTCTCCCTTCACACCGTTGTCTAGGGAGATAGCTGAGGAACTTGATAAGGACTTCACCTCCCCGGAGCTCCTTGCGGTTATAACCGATCTTCCTGGGGGAAAGAGTCCTGGCCCGGATGGCTACACTGCCAAGTTTTACAAGGTGTTGGCTGACCGGTTGTTACCGTTTTTACTGCCATCTTTTAATTCTATCTCCCCGGAGGTCCGGTTTCCTCCTAGCTCCACCTTGGCTCATGTCACGGTTATCCCTAAGCCGGGTAAGGATCCTCAACTCTGCTCCAGTTATCGTCCCATCTCCTTGCTCAATGTAGACCTGAAAATTTACGCCAAATTGCTCGCCAATAGACTAAATAACTACCTGCCTGATCTAATCCACCCGGATCAGGTGGGCTTTGTGCCTGGTCGGGAGGCCCGGGATAACACCCTTAAAACTCTAGATATTATCCACCACGCCCAGACTAACCACATCCCGCTCATGATCCTGTCCCTAGATGCTGAAAAGGCGTTTGACAGAATATCGTGGCCTGCCCTTTACCAAACCCTTCGGCATGTGGGAATAGGACCCTCTCTCTTGGCAAAAATCATGGCATTGTATCGTACGCCTTCGGCCCAAATAAAAATAAATGGCTCCCTCTCGGCACCTTTCCCTATTTACAATGGCACGAGACAGGGTTGTCCCCTATCCCCCCTGTTATATGTTCTGGTTATGGAACACCTCATGGCCTCCATTCGGAGCAACACGGATATTAAGGGTATTAATATTGGAGGGATGGAATACAAGTGCTCGGCATTTGCTGATGACCTATTGGTCTATCTCACAGATCCTCATGTCTCTCTTCCTTCATTGATGTCCGAGTTGTCCCGTTTTGGAACATGGTCTAATTTCAAAATCAATTTCTCTAAGTCGGAAGCGCTAAATGTTTCTCTCCCGGGCCCGTTAGTGTCGCTTCTCCAAAGTAATTTCCCCTTTTCCTGGCCCTCCAGAGGTATTACATATTTGGGTGCCCGTATAAGTGGTGACCTTACACAACTGTTTACAAATAATTATATCCCCCTACTGGCCAAGTTTCGCACTGATCTTAATTCCTGGCATAAGACTGAATTTTCCTGGTTTGGCCGTATCAATATTATTAAGATGTCGCTCCTCCCCCGCTTGCTTTATCTCCTGCAGATGATCCCCATCTCTATCCCATCCTTCTATTGGTTGCGGCTTCAGCGTTGCTTCGGCTCCTTCATTTGGCCGACTGGTCGCCCACGTCTGAGCCGGGCTCTTCTGACTCGCTCCAGGGGTACGGGTGGGGTTGGTCTGCCGGATTGTAGGCTCTACTATCTAGCATCAACTCACGCACGTGTTTTAGATTTTTTTCATAACCGTGAATCAAAACTATGGGTCCGTTTGGCTCAACAACTATGTCCCAGTACCCTATCATCCCTGCCGTGGACCCTGCCCGGGAACAGACCGACTCAAACCTCCTTTGTGGTCCATCATACCCTTCTGGTATTGAGGTCCTTAGGACCTGGAAGTACGCTTATAGACCCCCTGGGTCCTTTAACTCCTATCACAGACAATCCAGCCTTTCCTGCTGGTAAGGCTGGTCGCTCCTTCCTAGGCAGGCCGTCCACCAATCCCATGTATTTTGCCCAGGTCCTCTCCGCTTCCTCTCTTCTCCCTCTAACATCCATCTGCCCCGATGCTGTGCCCTCCACTCGCCGTATATATGAATATGCCCAGTTAAAGCACTTTTATGGAGCGGTTAAGCGATGCGCACAACTTCACCGGTTGTTGACGGACTTTGAGCGCCTATGTGTCTCCACCCAGCCCCCTACCCATATCATATCCACGATATATAAGTTACTCCTTTCACAGCGTTCCCAACAACTCCCCTCCTTCTGCGGGGCCTGGGAGAGAGAATTGCATACTACATTTACTGACGCACAATGGAAGCGATGTTTCTCCCTCTCACAAAAAGCATCTATAGCCACTAGGGCCCAAGAAACTAGCTACAAAATAGTATCTAGATGGTACCGGGTCCCGGCTGCGCTTCATAAATGGTATCCATCTATGCCTGACAATTGTTGGCGTTGTGGTGATGTAGGAGGTTGTATGTCTCATGTTTGGTGGAGTTGCCCCTTGTTGAGGAGTTTTTGGGATGCGGTACTTAAATTGATATTGGAGGTTACTGGAGTCTCTGTCCCCAACTCTCCGGAAGCAGCTCTTTTATTCATGTTCCCGATGCCAATACAAGTTTATAAAAGCTCACTAGTTAGACATCTCCTTCAGGCAGCAAAGTCAGTGATCCCGCGCAGGTGGAAAACGGCAATACCTCCAACATTAGATGAGTGGTTTCGGGAAGTTGCCGCAATACAGCGAATGGAACACCTGGTGGCTCACTCTCCGGCAGCTGTGGTAAAATACACATCTACGTGGTCTCCTTGGATAGTGTTTCTTTCTTCTCCTTCCTACCTCACGGCTGTAACCTGAGTTGGCCTATGCTCTTGTGAAATGTACTGTGACGCTTGCTGGCTGATGTTTTTTCACCCAGAATACCCCAGAATCGGAGTCCAGGATCCCCTTGTCCTCTCCCCTCCCTCCTACTCCTCCCCCTCTGGGGACCTTTTTCTATACTTTCTCTTCCCCTGTCTAGGGTAATGTGCCGCTCCCTCTCTGTTTGAATTAAGTGGCCTCACTGTGCCTCCTGATGTTTTGCTGTAAGAATTCTCCATGCTACTGTTGTATACTGCGCAGTGTCCTTCCTATTGAGATGTGATGCACATTATTGATTGATTTCTCTTTTTTGTTGTTGTTCTGATTTGTTTTTGATTTGGTCCACTGACCTTGTTTGTCGGTTCCATTTATGGTGTGGAGGCCTTCCCTCCACTATGTTGTGTAATTTTGTGTTTTGAAACTCAATAAAAATTTTTGAATAAGAAAAAAAAAAACTAAGTGTAAGGAAGGCACCAGGGCCGGATAGGATTAGTACTAGGGTACTAAAAACTTGTGCTGATGCATTGTGTGAAATTACAGCGGATTTATATCATTGGAGTTTGATGATGGAAAAAGTGCCGAAGGTATGGAAAACCTCTTGTATAGTCCCAATTCCTAAAATAGCGAAACCGTTGAGGGTGGGTGATTATCGACCGGTGGTGTTAACTTCTCATATGATGAAGGTGTTTGAAAGGCTGATGCTGGGACACCGTATATCGGTTATGGTAGAATACGAGGATCCGCTACAGTTTGCCTATAAACGTAGAATTGGGGTGGAGGACGCAGTTTTATATTTTTTACATAGGACGTACTCTTTTTTGGAGGCGCAGGGCGTGATAGTGAGAGTCATGTTTTTTGATTTTTCTAGTGCTTTTAATTTGATAAGGCCGGATCTAATGAAAAATAAATTGGAAGGAATGCAAATTAACCCTAGAGTGTCTAATTGGATATTTGATTATTTAAGGGGACGCCCCCAATATGTGCGGAGTGGGGAATGTACATCGAGGATAGAAATAAGTGATATTGGAGCACAAGAGGGGACTGTGTTATCGCCGTTTTTATTTGCGCTGTATACGGCAGATTTTAGGTACAATACTGGAAGTTGTCATCTGCAGAAATTCTCTGATGATTCCGTAATTATGGGGGCAGTAAAGGGGGGCTGTGATAAAGAATATAGGGATGTGATATCTAAATTTGTTAAATGGAGTGTGGATAACGGGTTGGAATTAAATATTGGGAAAAGAAAAGAAATGATTATTGATTTACGCAGAAAAAAAGAGATAGTGGTGCCGGTGTCTATTCTGAATCAGGAAGTGGAGAGAGTGACATCGTACAAATATTTGGGTATATATTTGGACCAGAATTTGGATTGGATCGAGAATACAGAAAAGGTCTACAAAAAGGCAATGAGCCGGTTGTATTTGTTACGTAATTTGCGCTCGTTTAATGTGTGTGATAAAATGATGGTAATGTTTTATTACTCTGTGGTCGCCAGCGTTATATTTTATGGTGCTGTCTGTTGGGGAGGTAATATCAGAGAAGCAGAAAAGAATAAATTAAATAAGGTGATCAAAAAGGGAAAAGCGATCATGGTTAGTGAGGTGCCGTTATATGAGGAGGTATTAAATAAAAGGTTATTAAGGAAGATTAGTGCAATTAAATTAGAGGAATTGCATCCGTTACATAGCATTGCAATCGATAAATAAAGCTGTTTTAAAAGATCTTTTATGCCAAAAGCTATTGCACTTTATAATATGTTTTTGTAGTGTGTGATGATGCTTTTTAATACATATTTTATTATATGTTGTCGATGTATGTTGTATTGTTTTTGTATAATATGTACTGAAAATGGGAGTTACAACTGTAAACCAATTTCCCTTTGGGGACAAATAAATTATCTATCTATCTGTCTGTCTGTCTGTCTGTCTGTCTGTCTGTCTATCTATCTATCTATCTATCTATCTATCTATCTATCTATCTATCTATCTATCTATCATAGTAATGTAGTATTGTTATAGTAATGTAGTATTATAGTAATGTAGTATAACTGTAGTAATGTAGTATCGTTATAGTAATGTAGTATTATAGTAATGTAGTATTTTAGTAATGTAGTATTATAGTAATGTAGTATTGTTGTAGTAATGTAGTTATAGTAATGTAGTATTATAGTAATGTAGTGTTGTAGTAATGTAGTATTGTTGTAGTAATGTATTATAGTTATAGTAATGTAGTATTATTATAGTAATGTTAAGGATCTGCCAGGCACAGCTTCTGTATCCACGCCCATAGGTAATCAGTCTGCACCTGCTTCTATGTCTGTGAGACTGACTCCATCTTCCACCACTCAGGATGGCAGGCTTAGGAGTGGGAGAGCCTATCACAGCCTGGCCAGACGGAGCTAGCTCCCGCCATCCGTCTATTTATACCTGCCTTTCCTGTTCCTCCTTGCTTGTGATTCTTCTCTGTTGGTTTCCTGGCCCTGCTGCAGCTTCTTGAACTACTTGTCCCTGCTTCGTATTGACCCTGGCTTACTGACTACTCTTCTGCTCTGCGTTCGGTACCTCGTACACTCCTGGTTTGACTCGGCTTGTTCACTACTCTCCTGCTCTACGTTTGGCACCTCGTACTCTCCTGGTTTGACTCGGCTCGTTTACTACTCTTGTTGCTCACGGTGTTGCCGTGGGCAACTGCCCCATTTCCCTTTGTACTGTGTTTCCTTATCTGTTGTCTGTCGTGCACTTACTGAGTGTAGGGACCGTCGCCCAGTTGTACCCCGTCGCCTAGGGCGGGTCGTTGCAAGTAGGCAGGGACTGAGTGGCGGGTAGATTAGGGCTCCCTTGTCCGTTTCCCTATCCCTGTCATTACATAATCACAAGCCCATATACCTACTCTACCCTTGTCCCTCACACCACTATGGACCCCCTTGAGACCCTGGTTCAGCAAATGCAGGGTCTCTCCCTACAGGTCCAGGCCCTGGCTCAGAGGGTCAACCAGCCTGATGCTACCATGGTAGTGCCCCTCACCTCACCTCTTGAACCCCACCTCAAGTTGCCTGACCGGTTCTCAGGGGACTGGAAGACTTTTCGCTCCTTGGCTCCTGACGCCCCTGAACTTTCCTCCGTTGATCTTTTCTTTTCTGCTCTCGGACTCATTTATGACGAGACTGACAGGACTGCCTTTGCCGAGAGTCAGCTGGTGACCTTACGTTAGGGTAAGAGACCTGTTGAGGAGTATTGCACTGACTTTAGGAAGTGGTGCGTAGCCTCTCGGTGGAATGACCCTGCCTTAAGGTGCCAGTTTAGGTTGGGTCTGTCGAACGCCCTGAAAGACCTGCTAGTTAGCTATCCCTCTTCTGACTCCCTAGACCAGGTTATGGCTTTAGCGGTACGACTTGACCAACGTCTCAGGGAACGTTTATGTGCTTTCTCCTCTGACTCCCCCATGATGCCTCCCGAGGTTCCGTTGCTTCGTTCTTCCACGGAAGACTCGGAGGTACCTATGCAACTCGGGGCCTCCGTGTCCCCCCAACAATGTAGAGAGTTCCGCAGGAAGAATGGTCTCTGCTTCTATTGTGGGGATGACAAGCATCAAGTGAACACCTGTCCTAGGCGTAAGAATAAGCAGCCGGAAAACTTCCGCGCCTAAGTGATCATCGGGGAGGTCACTTGGGCGCACAGGTATTTATATATGTATATGAAACGTAATAAAATATTGCTTCCCTTTCAGGTCTCTTTTGGTGGTAGGTCTGTACCGGCAGTGCCTTCATGGATTCAGGGTCGTCTGCTAATATCATGTCTGTGGAATTTGCTATGTCTCTAGCTATGCCTTTGATTGATTTGCCTAAACCTGTCCTGGTAGTGGGTATCGACTCCACTCCTCTTGCTAATGGTTATTTTACACAGCATACCCCTGTTTTTGAACTCCTTGTTGGCTCCATGCATTTGGAGCAGTGCTCTGTACTGTTCATGCAGGGATTATTGTCCGATTTGGTTTTAGGCCTTCCCTGGTTGCAGTTGCATAATCCCACGTTTCACTGGAATACTGAGGATCTTACCAAATGGGGTAATGAATGCTTGACGTCATGTTTTTCTGTTAATTCTATTTCTCCCCCTGAGGAGGTGAACACGCTACCGGAGTTTGTTCAGGACTTGGCTGATGTTTTCTCTAAGGAGGCCTCCGAAGTCTTACCTCCTCATAGAGAATAGGATTGCGCTATCGATTGGGTACCAGGAGCTAAACTCCCTAACGGTAGGATATTTAATCTCTCTTGTCCCGAACGTGAAGCCATGAGAGAGTATATCCAGGAATGCCTGGCCAAGGGTTACATTCGCCCCTCTACTTCTCCGGTAGGTGCTGGCTTCTTCTTCGTAGGGAAGAAGGATGGCGGTCTTAGGCCATGCATTGACTACCGTAACTTGAATAAGGTCACTGTAAGGAACCAGTATCCCCTTCCTTTGATTCCTGATCTCTTTAATCAGGTTCAGGGGGCCCAATGGTTCTCTAAGTTTGATCTACGGGGGGCGTATAACCTTATCCGCATCAAAGAGGGGGATGAGTGGAAGACTGCGTTTAACACACCCGAAGGTCATTTTGAATAACTCGTCATGCCCTTTGGGTTGTGTAATGCTCCCGCGGTCTTCTAGAAATTCATAAATGAGATTTTAAGAGATTACCTGGGGGTATTTCTTGTAGTGTACCTTGATGATATACTTGTGTTTTCCAAGGACTGGTCCTCCCACATTGAGCATGTCAGGAAGGTGCTCCAGGTCCTTCGGGAAAACAAACTGTTTGTGAAGACCGAAAAATGTGTGTTTGGGGTGCAGGAGATAACATTTTTGGGTCAAATCCTCACTCCTCATGAATTCCGCATGGACCCCGCCAAGGTCCAGGCTGTGGCGGAATGGGTCCAACCTGCCTCCCTGAAGGCGTTACAGTGCTTCTTGGGGTTCGCTAATTATTACAGGAGATTTATTGCTAACTTCTCGGTCATCGCTAAGCCTCTTACGGACCTAACTCGCAAGGGTGCTGATCTCCTCCGCTGGCCTCCTGAGGCTGTCCAGGCTTTTGAGGGCCTTAAGAAGTGCTTTATCTCGGCCCCGGTGTTGGTTCAGCCCAACCAAATGGAGCCATTTATCGTGGAGGTTGACGCGTCCGTGGTGGGAGTGGGGGCTGTCTTGTCCCAGGGTACCAGGTCCCTCACCCATCTCCATCCCTGTGCCTACTTCTCCAGGAAGTTTTCGCCCACTGAGAGTAACTATGATATTGGCAACCGCGAACTCTTAGCCATTAAATGGGCATTTGAAGAGTGGCGCCACTTCCTGGAGGGGGCTAGGCACCAGGTAACGGTCCTTACCGACCACAAGAATCTGGTTTTCCTAGAATCTGCCCGGAGGCTAAACCCGAGACAAGCTCGATGGGCGTTATTTTTTACCAGATTAAATTTTTTGGTTACCTATAGGGCTGGGTCTAAAAATATTAAGGCTGATGCACTGTCGCGTAGCTTCATGGCCAGCCCTCCTTCGGAGGAAGATCCTGCTTGTATTTTGCCTCCAGGTATAATCATTTCCTCTATTGATTCTGATTTAGTCTCCGAAATTGCGGCTGATCAAGGTTCAGCCACCGGGAACCTTCCTGAGAACAAGCTATTTGTTCCCCTGCAATTCCGTCTAAGGGTACTTAGGGAAAATCATGACTCCGCACTATCTGGTCATCCAGGCATCCTGGGTACCAAGCACCTCATTGCCAGAAACTATTGGTGGCCTGGGTTGCCCAAAGACGTTAAGGCCTACATCGCCGCTTGTGAGGTTTTTGCTAGGTCTAAGACTCCCAGGTCCCGACCAGCGGGCTTGCTACGTTCTTTGCCCATTCCCCAGAGACCTTGGACCCATATTTCCATGGATTTTATCACCGATTTGCCTCCATCTCAAGGCAAGTCGGTGGTGTGGGTTGTAGTAGACCGCTTCAGTAAGATGTGCCACTTTGTGCCCCTCAAAAAACTACCCAATGCTAAGACGTTAGCTACCTTGTTTGTCAAACAAATCCTGCGTCTCCATGGGGTCCCTGTCAATATTGTTTCTGACAGAGGGGTACAATTTGTTTCATTGTTTTGGAGAGCCTTCTGTAAAAAGTTGGAGATTGATCTGTCCTTCTCCTCTGCCTTCCATCCTGAGACTAATGGCCAAACTGAGAGGACTAATCAGTCTCTAGAACAATATTTAAGGTGTTTTATCTTTGACTGTCAATATTATTGGGTCTCCTTCATTCCCCTCGCCGAATTTTCCCTTAATAACCGGGTCAGTAACTCATCAGGGGTCTCCACCTTTTTCTGTAATTTTGGGTTTAATCCACGGTTCTCCTCCGTTTCACCTGGCAGTTCCAACAATCCCGAGGTAGAGGTCGTTCATCGGGAACTGTGCACAGTCTGGGCCCAGGTTCAGAAGAACCTAGAGGCGTCCCAGAGCATACAAAAAACTCAGGCAGATAGAAGACGTTCTGCTAACCCCTTGTTTATGGTCGGGGATCTGGTGTGGCTATCGCCTAAGAACTTGCGCCTTAAAGTCCCGTCCAAGAAGTTTGCTCCCCGGTTTATAGGGCCGTACAAGGTCATTGAAGTCCTCAATCCTGTCTCCTTCCGACTGGAGTTGCCCCCATCTTTTTGAGTACACAACGTGTTTCATGCCTCCCTCCTTAAACGCTGCTCCCCGTCCTTGGCTCCCTCGAGGAAACCTCCTGTCCCCGTTCTCACCCCTGAGGGGGTAGAATTCGAGGTGGCCAAGATTGTGGACAGCAAGATGGTCCAAGGCTCCCTCCAGTACCTGGTCCATTGGAGAGGATACGGGCCTGAGGAGAGGACTTGGGTACCCGCCCGGGATGTTCACGCTGGGGTATTGGTCAGGAGGTTCCACCTTCGTTTCCCCAATAAACCAGGTCCATCTAGAAAGGGTCCGGTGGCCCCTCATAAAAGGGGGGGTACTGTTAAGGATCTGCCAGGCACAGCTTCTGTATCCACGCCCATAGGTAATCAGTCTGCACCTGCTTCTATGTCTGTGAGACTGACTCCATCTTCCACCACTCAGGATGGCAGGCTTAGGAGTGGAAGAGCCTATCACAGCCTGGCCAGACGGAGCTAGCTCCCGCCCTCCGTCTATTTATACCTGCCTTTCCTGTTCCTCCTTGCTTGTGATTCTTCTCTGTTGGTTTCCTGGCCCTGCTGCAGCTTCTTGAACTACTTGTCCCTGCTTCGTATTGACCCTGGCTTACTGACTACTCTTCTGCTCTGCGTTCAGTACCTCGTACACTCCTGGTTTGACTCGGCTTGTTCACTACTCTCCTGCTCTACGTTTGGCACCTCGTACTCTCCTGGTTTGACTCAGCTCGTTTACTACTCTTGTTGATCACGGTGTTGCCGTGGGCAACTGCCCCGTTTCCCTTTGTTCTGTGTTTCCTTATCTGTTGTCTGTCGTGCACTTACTGAGTGTAGGGACCGTCGCCCAGTCGTACCCCGTCGTCTAGGGCGGGTCGTTGCAAGTAGGCATAGTAATGTAGTATTGTTATAGTAATGTAGTATTATTATAGTAATGTAGTATTGTTATAGTAATGTAGTATTATAGTAATGCAGTATTGTTATAGTAATGTAGTATAGTTATAGTAATGTAGTATTATTATAGTAATGTAGTATTGTTATAGTAATGTAGTATTATAGTAATGTAGTATTATTATAGTAATGTAGTATTATTATAGTAATGTAGTAGTATAGTAATGTAGTATTATTATAGTAATGTAGTATTATTATAGTAATGAAGTATTATTATAGTAATGTAGTATTATAGTAATGTAGTATTATTATAGTAATGTAGTATTGTTATAGTAATGTAGTATTATAGTAATGTAGTATTGTTATAGTAGTGTAGTATTATTATAGTAATGTAGTATTGTTGTAGTAATGTAGTATTATTATAGTAGTGTAGTATTGTTATAGTAATGTAGTGTTATTATAGTAATGTAGTATTGTTATAGTAATGTAGTATTATAGTAATGTAGTATTGTTATAGTAGTGTAGTATTGTTGTAGTAATGTAGTATTATAGTAATGTAGTATTATTATAGTAATGTAGTATTGTTATAGTAATGTAGTATTATTATAGTAATGTAGTGTTATTATAGTAATGTAGTATTGTTGTAGTAATGTAGTATTATTATAGTAATGTAGTGTTATTATAGTAATGTAGTATTGTTATAGTAATGTAGTATTATTATAGTAATGTAGTGTTATTATAGTAATGTAGTATTGTTATAGTAATGTAGTATTATTATAGTAATGTAGTATTATAGTAATGTAGTATTATTATAGTAATGTAGTATTGTTATAGTAATGTAGTATTATTATAGTAATGTAGTGTTATTATAGTAATGTAGTATTATAGTAATGTAGTATTATTATAGTAATGTAGTATTGTTATAGTAATGTAGTGTTATTATAGTAATGTAGTATTGTTATAGTAATGTAGTATTATTATAGTAATGTAGTATTGTTAAAAAACACCGAAAAAGGCCATACTTACAAATGGACACAGCCAGGTCAGAAACGCTGATGGAGTGAGCAGGTGCTTTAAATAATAATAGCCACTCCCACTAGTCTTGAGTGGAGTGGTGTGTGGTGCATGGGATGTGTAGTAAGAAATAATAAATGAATAGTGTGTGTGCAAGTGTAATACTATAAGTGAATTATAGGGGGCAGTAATGAGTGAAGTGCCTCAATAGAAATAAATGGATACTGGGGTGCAAGTGAGTGAAACATGGAGGGATAGTGTGTACGTCATGAGGCACAACGTGTATAGCCAGGTAGAAGCCTATTTGTGACGCCTTGATAGTTCATAGAGCGGGCTACCCTGCTTGCTATGCCAAACAACAACACACCAGGCTCTCCCAGCATCAAAGACCCGGCTGTGTCCAAGAGAAGCGAATATACGTAGTAATGAAAAATACCTGGGGTATTAGTGATGATTTTGGCCAAAAGGACGCAAGCTCGCAATCCACGACAAGGATCCCCAGACTTGCGACTTGCCAGACTTGTAGTATTATTATAGTAATGTATTATTATAGTAATGTAGTATTATAGTAATGTAGTATTGTTATAGTAATGTAGCATTATTATAGTAATGTAGTATTGTTATAGTAATGTAGTATTGTTATAGTAATGTAGTATTATAGTAATGTAGTATTGTTATAGTAATGTAGTATTATTATAGTAATGAAGTATTATTGTAGTAATGTAGTATTATTATAGTAATGTAGTATTATAGTAATGTAGTATTATTATAGTAATGTAGTATTGTTATAATAATGTAGTATTATAGTAATGTAGTATTGTTATAGTAGTGTAGTATTATTATAGTAATTTAGTATTATTATAGTAATGTAGTATTGTTATAGTAATGTAGTATTATAGTAATGTAGTATTGTTATAGTAGTGTAGTATTATTATAGTAATGTAGTATTGTTGTAGTAATGTAGTATTATTATAGTAATGTAGTATTGTTATAGTAATGTAGTATTATTATAGTAATGTAGTATTTTTATAGTAATGTAGTATTATAGTAATGTAGTATTATTATTATAGTAATTTAGTAATATAGTAATGTAGTATTATTATAGTAATGTAGTATTATAGTAATGTAGTATTGTTATAGTAATGTAGTATTATAGTAATGTAGTATTGTTATAGTAGTGTAGTATTATTATAGTAATGTAGTATTGTTTTAGTAATGTAGTATTATTATAGTAATGTAGTATTGTTATAGTAATGTAGTGTTATTATAGTAATGTAGTATTGTTATAGTAATGTAGTATTATTATAGTAATGTAGTATTATTATAGTAATGTAGTATTATAGTAATGTAGTATTGTTATAGTAATGTAGTATTGTTATAGTAATGTAGTATTATTATAGTAATGTAGTATTGTTATAGTAATGTAGTATTATTATAGTAATGTAGTATTGTAATAGTAATCTAGTATTATAGTAATGTAGTATTGTTATAGTAATGTAGTATTATAGTAATGTAGTGTTATTATAGTAATGTAGTATTGTTATAGTAATGTAGTATTATTATAGTAATGTAGTATTATTATAGTAATGTAGTATTGTTATAGCAATGTAGTATTGTTATAGTAATGTAGTATTATTATAGTAATGTAGTATTGTTATAGTAATGTAGTATTATTATAGTAATGTAGTATTGTTATAGTAATGTAGTATTATTATAGTAATGTAGTATTGTTATAGTAATGTAGTATTATAGTAATGTAGTATTATAGTAATGTAGTATTATTATAGTAATGTAGTATTATTATAGTAATGTAGTATTGTTATAGTAATGTAGTATTATTATAGTAATGTAGTACTGTTATAGTAATGTAGTATTGTTATAGTAATGTAGTATTTTGGTAATGTAGTATTATAGTAATGTAGTATTATTATAGTAATGTAGTATTGTTATAGTAATGTAGTATTATTATAGTACTGTAGTGTTGTTATAGTAATGTAGTATTATAGTAATGTAGTATTATTATAGTAATGTAGTATTGTTATAGTAATGTAGTATTATTATAGTAATGTAGTATTGTTATAGTAATGTTGTATTATTATAGTAATGTAGTATTGTAATAGTAATCTAGTATTATAGTAATGTAGTATTGTTATAGTAATGTAGTATTATAGTAATGTAGTGTTATTATAGTAATGTAGTATTGTTATAGTAATGTAGTATTATTATAATAATGTAGTATTATTATAGTAATGTAGTATTGTTATAGCAATGTAGTATTGTTATAGTAATGTAGTGTTATTATAGTAATGTAGTATTGTTATAGTAAGGTAGTATTATTATAGTAATGTAGTATTGTTATAGTAATGTAGTATTATTATAGTAATGTAGTATTATTATAGTAATGTAGTATTATAGTAATGTAGTATTATTATAGTAATGTAGTATTGTTATAGTAATGTAGTATTATTATAGTAATGTAGTATTGTTATAGTAATGTAGTATTATAGTAATGCAGTATTATAGTAATGTAGTATTATTATAGTAATGTAGTATTGTTATAGTAATGTAGTATTGTTATAGTAATGTAGTATTATAGTAATGTAGTATTGTTATAGTAATGTAGTATTATTATAGTAATGTAGTATTGTTATAGTAATGTAGTATTATTATAGTAATGTAGTATTGTTATAGTAATGTAGTATTATAGTAATGTAGTATTGTTATAGTAGTGTAGTATTATAGTAATGTAGTATTGTTATAGTAATGTAGTATTATTATAGTAATGTAGTATTGTTATAGTAATATAGTATTATTATAGTAATGTAGTATTGTTATAGTAATGAAGTATTATTATAGTAATGAAGTATTATAGTAATGTAGTATTATTATAGTAATGTAGTATTATTATAGTAATGTAGTATTGTTATAGCAATGTAGTATTATTATAGTAATGTAGTATTGTTATAGTAATGTAGTATTATAGTAATGTAGTATTATAGTAATGTAGTATTATTATAGTAATGTAGTATTATTATAGTAATGTAGTATTGTTATAGTAATGTAGTACTGATATAGTAATGTAGTATTGTTATAGTAATGTAGTATTTTGGTAATGTAGTATTATAGTAATGTAGTATTGTTATAGTAATGTAGTATTATTATAGTAATGTAGTATTGTTATAGTAATGTAGTATTATTATAGTACTGTAGTGTTGTTATAGTAATGTAGTATTATAGTAATGTAGTATTATTATAGTAATGTAGTATTATTACAGTAATGTAGTATTGTTATAGTAATGTAGTATTATTATAGTACTGTAGTGTTGTTATAGTAATGTAGTATTGTTATAGCAATGTAGTATTATTATAGTAATGTAGTATTGTTATAGTAATGTAGTATTATAGTAATGTAGTATTATAGTAATGTAGTATTATTATAGTAATGTAGTATTGTTATAGTAATGTAGTATTATTATAGTAATGTAGTACTGATATAGTAATGTAGTATTGTTATAGTAATGTAGTATTTTGGTAATGTAGTATTATAGTAATGTAGTATTGTTATAGTAATGTAGTATTATTATAGTAATGTAGTATTGTTATAGTAATGTAGTATTATTATAGTACTGTAGTGTTGTTATAGTAATGTATTATTATAGTAATGTAGTATTGTTATAGTAATGTAGTATTATTATAGTAATGTAGTATTGTTATAGTAATGTAGTATTATTATAGTACTGTAGTGTTGTTATAGTAATGTAGTATTATAGTAATGTAGTATTGTTATAGTAAAGTAGTATTATTATAGTAATGTAGTATTGTTATAGTAATGTAGTATTATTATATAATGTAGTATTCTAGTAATGTAGTATTCTAGTAATGTAGTATTGTTATAGTAATGTAGTATTATAGTAATGTAGTATTGTTATAGTAATGTAGTATTATTATATAATGTAGTATTATAGTAATGTAGTATTATAGTAATGTAGTATTATTATAGTAATGTAGTATTATTATAGTAATGTCGTATTGTTATAGTAATGTAGTATTATTATAGTAATGTAGTATTGTTATAGTAATGTAGTATTATTATAGTACTGTAGTGTTGTTATAGTAATGTAGTATTATAGTAATGTAGTATTGTTATAGTAATGTAGTATTATTATAGTAATGTAGTATTGTAATAGTAATCTAGTATTATAGTAATGTAGTATTGTTATAGTAATGTAGTATTATAGTAATGTAGTGTTATTATAGTAATGTAGTATTGTTATAGTAATGTAGTATTATTATAATAATGTAGTATTATTATAGTAATGTAGTATTGTTATAGCAATGTAGTATTGTTATAGTAATGTAGTGTTATTATAGTAATGTAGTATTGTTATAGTAAGGTAGTATTATTATAGTAATGTAGTATTATAGTAATGTAGTATTATTATAGTAATGTAGTATTATAGTAATGTAGTATTATTATAGTAATGTAGTATTGTTATAGTAATGTAGTATTATTATAGTAATGTAGTATTGTTATAGTAATGTAGTATTATAGTAATGCAGTATTATAGTAATGTAGTATTACTATAGTAATGTAGTATTGTTATAGTAATGTAGTATTGTTATAGTAATGTAGTATTATAGTAATGTAGTATTGTTATAGTAATGTAGTATTATTATAGTAATGTAGTATTTTTTATAGTAATGTAGTATTATTATAGTAATGTAGTATTGTTATAGTAATGTAGTATTATAGTAATGTAGTATTATTATAGTAATGTAGTATTGTTATAGTAATGTAGTATTATTATAGTAATGTAGTATTGTTATAGTAATATAGTATTATAGTAATGTAGTATTGTTATAGTAGTGTAGTATTATAGTAATGTAGTATTGTTATAGTAATGTAGTATTATTATAGTAATGTAGTATTGTTATAGTAATTTAGTATTATTATAGTAATGTAGTATTGTTATAGTAATGAAGTATTATTATAGTAATGAAGTATTATAGTAATGTAGTATTATTATAGTAATGTAGTATTATTATAGTAATGTAGTATTGTTATAGCAATGTAGTATTATTATAGTAATGTAGTATTGTTATAGTAATGTAGTATTATAGTAATGTAGTATTGTTGTAGTAATGTCGTTATAGTAATGTAGTATTATAGTAATGTAGTGTTATAGTAATGTAGTATTGTTATAGTAATGTAGTATTATAGTAATGTAGTATTATAGTAATGTAGTATTGTTGTAGTAATGTCGTTATAGTAATGTAGTATTATAGTAATGTAGTGTTATAGTAATGTAGTATTGTTATAGTAATGTAGTATTGTTATAGTAATGAAGTATTATTATAGTAATGAAGTATTATAGTAATGTAGTATTATTATAGTAATGTAGTATTATTATAGTAATGTAGTATTGTTATAGCAATGTAGTATTATTATAGTAATGTAGTATTGTTATAGTAATGTAGTATTATAGTAATGTAGTATTGTTGTAGTAATGTCGTTATAGTAATGTAGTATTATAGTAATGTAGTGTTATAGTAATGTAGTATTGTTATAGTAATGTAGTATTATAGTAATGTAGTATTATAATAATGTAGTATTGTTATAGTAATGTAGTATTATAGTAATGTAGTATTATAGTAATGTAGTATTATTATAGTAATGTAGTATTATTACAGTAATCTAGTATTGTTATAGTAATGTAGTATTATAGTGTAGTGTTGTAGTATTGTTATAGTAATGTAGTATTATAGTAATGTAGTATTGTTATAGTAATATAGTATTATTATAGTAATGTAGTATTATAGTAATGTAGTATTATAGTAATGTAGTATTATTATAGTAATGTAGTATTATTATAGTAATGTAGTATTATAGTAATGTAGTATTGTTATAGTAATGTAGTATTATAGTAATGTAGTATTATTATAGTAATGAAGTATTATAGTAATTTAGTAATGTTATAGTAATGTAATATTGTTATAATAATTTTGTACTGCGGCCCTTCAACAATTTTCAATGTGTGGCCTATTTACTCGCCGAGTTTGAGACCCCTGGTGTAGATTATATAAATGTCTGATAAGGTCAGAGCTTTGTTATTCTGTTACAGAACTCCACATCCTTTGTATAGCCATCATTTTCAGCCCTTAAGGGCACAACATATTTTGGAGCAGTAATTATTTTCAATCTCTCATCTTCACGTTCTGAAAGCCATCACTTTTTACTTTGCTGTCAGAGTAGCTATATAAGGGCCTGTTTTTCGCAGGACAAGATGTATCTTTTAATGGCACCATCAAGGGGGGTGTAGAATATATTTGTAGAACTTTTCAAAACTTTTTTGCAGAGGTGGAAGAAAAAAAATAGCAATATCATGTTTTTTGGGGTTTTGTTTTTAGAGTTCACGGTGCGGTAGAAATTCTATCTTTAATCTGTGGGCCGCTACAGTTACGACGATACAAATGTATATACTTTGTTTATGTTTTTCTACTTTTCCCCAATAAACATCCTTTTTCTAGAAAATAAATTATTTTTTTGTGATGCAGATTTCGAAGGCTGTATATTACAGCCGACACCAGCAAGAAATGGCGCTGGCTCAGCTCCTGAGCATCACAGCACCGTAATAGTACTGAGGCTTGCGTTAACTAATTGGGAGCCGCGGTGTTATGGCGCAGGACGTGAGAGGGTTAAACCTAAAACTCAGTCTAGCTGCAATCACCACTAGGGGGGTTTACTACTAAACTCCCTCTAGTGGTAACTGCAGGCAGCCTGAATTTTTTCATTTAAAGGGAACCTGTCACATTGAAAATGCAGTGCAATCTGCGGACAGCATGTTATAGAGCAGGGAGAGCTAAGTAGATTTAAACTTCTGCTCATTCTTGGATTAAGAGTCTAGTAGGCGGTCTCAAACACTGAGTAGTACCACCCACTGGACTCCTAAACCCGGAATGCTCTATACCAGGCTTCTTGCAGAGCGGATAGCATGCCCAAGAAATCTGGAGCTCTTTATCAGAATAACGGAGCTGTGACTGCTGTAATTATATATTATAGAATTAATCAGCACAGAATTTTGGACTTAAAAGTTAAATAATGTTAAAAGGTGAAGATTCACTTTAAGATTTGTGCAATATAAATGAGCTATGCCATTCACTAATACTAAAATATCATATGCTATGGCAACCTTAGCTTTACCTAAACATTTAAGCCAAGCCATGGCAGCCGTAGGACACCTGAATTGGAGGGACACATAACCTGGCACGCCTGGCAGCATCTTGTTGTTCTGGATTTTACATTATTAGGTGTTACATTGCAACACATAATTACCAAAATGTAAAGTCCTGGAAGCATCTGCTGTAAATCACATTTTTTTAAATTTATCTTTACTTTTACAAGGCAAGGTTGGATAAGTTCAAGTGAATTGGAACTGTCTAAATAACATATGTAGGAAAACCCTGTATATATTACTGCTGGCAAGGGGGAGGAAGGGCAGGAAAAAAGCCTTGTAAATAGTTCAAATGTAACACAACATCAGCTGCTCGTGTTCTGTAACAGGTTCACAGCTCCGGAAAGTGGAAATGAAACAGCATTGGCACAGGGCACCATGGCAGGTCTAAGGCTTACACAGTGTCTAGTCTAGCCCCAGTGTGATGCCTACGGTCGCTGACTGCTGGCATCCCCCAGTTACCGGCGACCGTAGATTTCTGAAACCCTGCCGATGTCTCCTTCACCAAAGACGCCGGCGCACACTGCTCTCTTCTCCAGCCAATGACCGTAGGGTGCGCGCGCGCTAGTTCGTCCCCTGTCTTATAGGCCAGCGCGCTCACCAGAAACATCACCCCTAACCAATCCCAGCACACACGGGACTTTAAGAAGAACCCCGCCCACTTCTTCATTGTCTGAGCAATATTGTGTCTAACCCTGTGTTGGTCTGCAAAGGTTCCCTAGCATTATCCTGTATTGTGTAGCATTATTCTGTCCGGTGTCCGTGTCAAGTCCAGTGTCCGGGACGACTTCAGTATCCGTGTCCGTGTCAAGTCCAGTGTCCAAGACCACTTCAGTTCCCGTGTCCTGTATCCGAGACAAGTACAATTATCCAGCACAAGCCAGCTTCTGATAGTCCAGCACAAACCAGCTTCCGATAGTCCGGCACAAGCCAGCTTCTGATTATACAGCACAAGCCAGCTATCCAAGTACTCTCATCCTAGTGACTGTCATTGACATTTTATGTTTGACCAGCTGCTACTCCGTTACGACAGAGTGGCCCAATGGGTCCACATTCCCCACAGCCGTTACACCCAGTACCTAGTATAGAAACAGGCAGCATCACTAGTGTCAACCTGGGTTTTTCTAGGTCCACCAGTGGAATTAATTTTAAGGGCCATGTCCTTGGCAATAATGAGGAGTAATAAATAAATTGGGAAACAACTAAAAAATGTGGTTGACCAGAGCAGCACATATTCCTCTCCATTGTGATATTCAGATTGGTTTGACCTGGCGGCATAGCTATAGGGGTTGCAAAGGTAGCAGTCAAACCCAGGCCCTAAAACCTGAGCCCAAAAGCCCCCTTCAACATAAAAAGACACCAGTATTAAAAATGGCACATTATAGGTGGGGCCCTGTTACAGATTTTGCATTGGGTCCCAGGAGCGTCAAGTTACCGTTCTGGCATGACCTCTGCTGGACTTCATGGGTTGGACTCTTTTATTGTGTTAGAACCTGAGCCCATCAAATGATCTAATTGTCCTCTGGTGGGTAGGTGTGACCCAGAATGACATCGCTATGGGGTTGAAAGTTAGGCAAACGACTACTGAATCACAAGCAACGTGCCTTCCACTAGGTGCTGTCCCAGACTCCAAATCTGGCACTTGGGGGAGCATCATTTAAATGCAAAGTTCTCTCTTGCTTCTTACAGAGTTACAGTGCAAGTTGGGTTTGGTGTAGTTCATATTTTCCTCAAGGAGAATTTGAGATTTGTTGAGTGTGGAACTAAAATTAAACAGCACACTGCAGAAGAGTGACATCCATTCTGATTTTGATATGTGGACCTCCTTCATCAGTGAGAGTCCCTGGCTGGTCATCTCTGGTGTTACCTATACCAACCAATCAGTCTAAACATCAGAGATGGGTCCCGCATCTATCAGAAATTTATGGCACATCCAGTGCATATGTTATTGTTGGAAATACCCCTTTAAGGAAAAATAATTATCCAACAACTATATCACCCATGCCAAAAAAAATAATAATAATTCCCCCTTAGATACTCAACCATTTTATATCTGCCCCCACAGTAGCTGCATGGTCTACCTCCATTGGAGATATGCCACCGGGGTGGTGAACAGTGCCTGTTGTAATCTCAGCATCTCCCATAATGCATTGCAGTGAAAAATGCTCTTTACAGACACTAAACAAGCAGAGGAGTCAGTACGATAGAGTAAAATAGTTCTACAAGTTAATTATCCGATTTCTCATCCGTGCCGTGACTATTGTCTTCTTCTGCTCATGAAAACTCTTCCCTTCTATGATGTTCTAAGGCCGAGCAATGTTCTCGTAGTCCTGCCACCCACTGCGATGTGCGGAGAATGAAGTTTGTTAGTCTTGCCTTCCTCTAACAGATCTGTCTGTGCTTTATTTCAGCCACATGAAATGAATAATATCACTGGGAACCCACGAAAAATGCAGCGTGTGTGCACTTTAGCCACATATTGGAAGAGAGAGGGGAAAAAACAAACCACAGGACAACTTCTTGGTAATAAAATTGCCTGCATATAAAATCACATTTCAGTGATATAACCCTATTCACAAGTCAAAGGGTCTGAAACCCATTAGAGAGAAGGAGTCATTGAGATTTCCTCTTCCATTAGGACGGGCAGCTGGAGGTTCCTGGGTCTAGAACGCAGCTCGGTACCAGTTCTCCTCACGACTGTCAGCATTTCTTCTTTTTCCAATTTCCAAATTCTCATTTTCTATTTCCTTGTTTGGAAATTCTCTTTATTGGAGTCAACGCTGAAAATAAATCCTCTGGATCATTCTCAACAGTGACATTTCACTGGAAACTTTTCCTTTTCTCTGACTGAAAATATTTTTCAGGGTCAAATGATGGTTACATTATATTACTTGTATTCTATTTCTTTTGTTTCTTCTTTGACATTTATGTGGAGTTACACACGATTCGATAAGAGATAAATGTCTTACCGTGTGGGTCTGGCTGCTAAGACCCCCATGATCTTGTGAAGGGGGTGATCTCCTGTTCAGGAACTGGGTAACTGTGGACTCCCGCTCTCAGAATAATTGGGGATCCCAGTACCCCCCCCCCCCTTTTAGTCAGAAATGTTTTGCATATTAAGTTGATATGCTATAAATGTCCTTCATGGGAATTTGCTGGACCTCAATATATCATTACATACAGAATGTGCCTAATGTTGATCACTGATTGGTAGGTAGTTTGTCACCAGGGACATGCACAGAGGAGTGGGGGTCCTACAGCAAAAATATAAATATCCCTGATAAAGTCGGGATGCCGAAAAGCACTGGGTACTGGTGATTGGCCAGCAGACGACCATGTAATATGCTTGTCTCTGCTTTTACCAATGGCTTTTACCAATTACTTTTTATCTTATCGGGCCTTCGGCTTTTATAAACTTTTAGGGCCTTTGGCTTATAAAGTATGGTGGTATTTCTCTGTGAGGCCCGTTATAAGAGTATGTGCACACGACAACGCCAAATACGTCTGAAATGACGGAGCTGTTTTCAGGAGAAAACAGCTCCGTCATTTCAGACGTTTTTACAAGTGCACAAATTTTTTGCGGCGTCTTTTACGGACGTAATTGGAGCTGTTTTAATTGGAGTCAATGAAAAACGGCTCCAATTACGTCCCAAGAAGTGTCCTGCACTTCATTGACGCGGCCGTAATTTTACGCGCCGTCTTTTGACAGCGACGTGTAAAATGACAGCTCGTCTGCACAGAACATCGTAAGACCCATTGCAGGGGCAGATGTTTGCCAACGTATTGGAGCCGTCTTTTCAGGCGTAATTCGAGGCGTAAAACACCTCCATTATGTCTGAAAATAGCTTGTGTGCACATATCCTTAGAGTCCACAGATGTAACAGAACAGAGGTTGTAATTTCCATGTTTATTTTGTACACCCTAATAACCCTGTCAATTAAGATGAAGCAGTAGATTTATTTAGAGTCCCTATGGAAGACAACAAATAACACATTGTGATACCTGAAATTTGTAATTCGAGCTTCTACTTTCTAGTGGTATCATATATGTTCATCACCAACATCATTTACAATTTATAAGTCATCACAATATAAATAACAGCTGTCACTTTGTAACTACATTACATTACTTATCTTGTACTAATCCGGAGTAACATTCTGTATTATACTCCAGAGCTTTATTCACAATTCTGCTTTTTGTTATAGGAAACAATCAATAATCTTTCAATCAGACACACTCTTAACAGCTTAGTTGACTGAGTTCCTATAATGCAGTGGGACAGTTAGTTATTTCTACATATAGATTACTGTACAGTGCCTAGTGTCAAGAAAACTCTTCCCAGAATGTAAATTCACAATACAAGTTCTGAACGGACACTGAACAAGCAGGGAATGCTGGAAGCAGTGGCGTAGCTATAGGGGTCGCAGCGGTCGCAGTTGCGACCGGGCCCCTAAGCCTGAGGGGCCCACGGGCCCCCCTCGCCACACTTAGTGTCCGTATCATTGCTTCTTAGATAAAATCGATCTTTACACAGCGCATGAGCAGTAGCTTGTGTGTATCAGCGTGTGTACTCCCCCTCCCTTCTTGTGCTCTGAGGCACTGGATTGGAGGAGACAGGGGAGGAGGAGCCTAGATACACACACTGCCGCACGCTGTGTAAGGAAAAAGCTCATGTCTCATCCCTGCTCGTTTCCCCGCATCCATGTGAGTTCTGGACAGGCATCTCTTGTAATTACATTGTCTCTCTTTAGTGGTTTTTCCCTATACTGTTTGATCTTTGCTGTCTCTCTCTCTCTGTTCTTTCCATCCTGCAAATAGAGGACAGAACGGGAGGATTCAGCAGTGAGAGCAGCGCAGACAGGACACTGATAAGAGGTTACTGAGGGTCATAATTCATCACAGCACAGCTCTGCCTCCACTTATCGGGAAGACACTGATAAGGGGGCTAGAGGTTACTGTGGGTCATGAATGATTGCACATTACTGGAGGTCTGGAGCTGTGCTGTAATGTGAAGCACACAGCTCTGCTATGCCAGTGTCCATTAGGAAACTATAAAAAATAAAGAGGCTGCTCCTAAAGGTTTATAAAGTTGTTTTTTTTGCCAGAATCATAAATTATCACCTATCCTTAGTGATCATTTTGTTTTCGCTGGGACACCCACCAATCATGAGAACTGGGGTTCCAAACCCCCCCATTCCTCCTCACTGTAAGCAGGACATTGAATGGAGCAGTGATCGTGCATGCACTCTACATTGCTCCATTCAAAGTCTATTTACGTCATTGTCATAGACCGTGAATGGTGCGGCGGGCGTATGCTCAACAGCCGCTCCATTCAAGCTCCTCTTTACTGCAGGGGTGCAGTGAGGAGGCTCAGAGGGTTTGGGACCCCTGGTCTCTCGATCGCCTCCAGCAATAAGAGAATGATCAAATATACTGTGGGGGGCAAAAAAGTTGGTATTGTGGCTGTATAAGGCACAAAGGAGGGTATTACTGTGGGGCACAAAAAAGGCATTCTGATTTTGTGGTGGGGGCACTATTACTTTGTAGGGAACAAAAGGGGGCACTAGTACAGTTTGGGGCACAAATGGGGCCACTATTAAGGTGGAGAGGGCACTAAGAGGGCTATTGGGGCTAACAGCATAATTGGTAGTTTGTGTGAAGAGACAAGTGGTGGCTGGAAGAAGTCATGCCGGTCTGGCATGGATAGAGTAGAAAAGGAAAATCGGGATACAACTGTAGTGTATTAATTTTTCACTGTGTAGAGCTGGTATATGACCTTTATTTGGTGACTTCATTATTTAGGTATACTATCATACATGGAACTGCGCCGCTTTAAGCCTGCCGTGTTATAAAAGTTGTTTTATTCGTCTCTGATGTATATATTTTTGTTTTGAGGGGTTACTTTAGAGACCCAGTAATGCAGCTGAAAGTTAGAGAGAAGATGCGTAGGGGGGCCCAAACTCAAAGTTTGCACCTGGGCCCATGAGCCTTTAGCTACGCCCCTGGCTGGAAGATTTAAATCCTGAACCCAGCAGAAAAGTGAATGCAGTGTATTATACTCTGGAGTATAATACAGATAGTAACTCAGGATTAGTACAAGATAAGCAATGTCATGTATGTACGTAATGACTCCACCAGCAAAATAGCGAGTGCAGCTCTGAAGTATAATACAGGATATAACTCAGGATCAGTGCAGGATAAGTAATGTATGTACACAGTGACTCCACCAGCAGAATATTGTGTGAAGCTATGGAGTATAATACAGGATGTAACTCAGGATCAGTACAGGATAAGTAATGCAATGTATGTACACAGTAACCTTACCAGCAGAATAGTGATTGCAGCTCTGGAGTATAATATAGGATGTAACTCAGGATCAGTAATGGGTTATTTGAGTAATTATTACTTTTGTTCTATTTTAGTCTTAAAAGTAAACTCCAGTCAATAATAATAGCTCAACTATTGCAGTGTTTATATGCATTACCAACCTGCTCTCTGTATTCTCTGTTACAGTTTGGTTTCTACATTTTGACAGTGTAACGTCTATGGTCGAGGCCCGTCGTTCAGACTTACCCTCTTACGGCCCCGGCCATGGACATCTGTGTTCTCGGCGACATCTCCTCCAGGGAGACGCCGGCACTCACTTCCGGGTTCTGGGACTGTTTCCCACAGGGTGCGCGCGCCCACGCGTGCACGGCCTTAAAGGGCCAGTACGCATCCAGCTGTCATTACTCAATAATTAGCCCAGAATGCTGCTGGACTATAAAAAGGGCTCTGTCCACTTGATCCTTGCCTGAGCATTGTTGTATACCTAAAGTTTGTCTGCCAATTGGTCTCCCAGTGTTACCCGTTCCTGCTGCCTGTATCCTGTATCCCGTGCTATCGTATCTACAGTGAGAGTCAAGTCGTGTCTTCTGCTGCATCTACTGAGCCATCTACAGTGAAAGCCAAGTTGTGTCTCCGCTACTGTCTACATTGCCTCAGGTACCCGTTCTGGACTATAGACATTGTTTTGTACCTAGTTGGCCAGCTGCTATCCCGCTACGCGGTGCAGCCCAGTGGGTCCACACCCCGTGCCGTGAAAGTACGCTCAGGCCATGGACCCCGCTGATCAATTCAAGCCATGCAGGCAGACCTGCAGGATCTGTGCGCACGACAGGATCAACTCCTTGTGGCAGTAGACTCCATGGCACAGCAGCTAGGGGCACTAGCTACTTCCTTCACTGCTCCTATTCAAGCTCCTCTGATCGAACCTCTTGCTACACCTCCTGGCAGCTCCAGTTCGGATCCTCGGTTCTCGCTGCTATTGTCACCTCGGTTCCATGTAGACGCAAGTTCGTGCAGGGGGTTTCTGAACCAATGCCATATCCACTTCACTCTGCAAGCCCGAGCATTCCCTTCGGACGGAGCGAGGATCGCCTTCTTTATATCTCTACTTGCCGGCAAGGCCCTGGCGTGGGCGAATCCAATCTGGGAACAACAGGGACCCGAGACTTCCAGGGGTTTGTGCGGTTGTCCTGTACCATATTCGAGGAGCCTGGACGAGTCTCCTCGGCAGCCACTGCTATCTTTAACCTTTGCCAGGAGGACGCCTCCATGGGCAAATACACAATCCAGTTCCGGACCCTGGCAGGAGAATTGTCCTGGAACAATGAGGCCTTGGTAGCATCCTTCTGGCATGTCCTATCGCCCGAGATCAAGGACGAACTTGCTGCTCGAGATCTACCAGCCGCCTTGGATGACCTGATTCTACTTGCTACTCGAGTAGACATAAGGCTTAGAGAGAGATCTCAAGAGGTTCGACAGGAGAGACACCTTCCAAGACTGATGCCCAACTTCCAGCAACCCCTCTTGCCTTCTTTTACTGACCCGCCCGAGGTTCCGATGCAGGTGGATCAGCTTAAACTGTCCGTTCAAGAGAAACAGCGTAGGAGCACCTCTGGACTCTGTTTATAATGCGGCCTCGTTGGCAATGTCGTGCGTCTGTGTCCTCAGAAGCCAAAAAACCTCAACGACTAGGATTGGTTGGAGAGACAACACTGGGCGATACTGCATTTAATAGAGAACTCTCCTCCAAACTGTTCATTCCTGTGACCATCGTCGCTGGCGAGAGACCCCATCCAGTCTCTGCCTACCAGGACTCTGGCTCTGCAGCCAATTTCATCTGCCAAGACTTGTGGATCTTCTTCAATTGCCCACTGTTCTGCTGGAAAGGCCGTTGATCGTTGTCTCGGTAGATGGACTGCCTTTGCCTGACCCAGTTTTGTCTGTGACCAAGCCGTTAAGACCCCAAGTGGGAGTTCTTCACTCTGAACTCATGTCCTGCCAAAGGCCGTCAACCACGTGCTGCTGGGTTTGCCTTGCCTCCATCTACATGCCCCAGTCCTGGATTGGAACTCTGGAGAGGTTCTCCAGTGGGGTCCCAAGTGTCTCGACCGCTGTCTGGGGCATGTACATCCGGCTCAGTCTCCTCTGCATCAGTCACTGGTAGGGTTGCCTCCTTGTTACTCTCAGTTCACAGATGTCTTCAACAAGAAGGAAGCAGAGATATTGCAGTAGAGTATACCCTCTCTCCTTGCCTGAGTCCCAGTCTATGGCAGCCTACATTAAGGAGAATCTGGAGAGGGGCTTCATACGAAAATCCTCATCCCCGGCCGGAGCCGGGTTTTTCTTTGTCAAGAAGAAAGATGGATCCCTTCGACCCTGCATTGACTACCGAGGCCTCAACCAGATCACGGTGAAGAACAGGTACCCATTGCCTTTGATTTCAGAACTGTTTGATCGCCATACGGGGGGGGCACATTTTTTTTCCAAGCTAGACCTCCGGGGGGCTTACAATCTAATCCGGATTCGTCGGGGTGACAAGTGGAAGACTGCATTTAATACACATGATTGACACTACGAATATCTGGTCATGCCGTTCGGCCTGTGTAACGCCCCAGCGGTGTTTCAAGAATTTGTCAATGACATTTTTCGTTATCTCCCCTATGTCTGTGTTGTGGTGTATCTCAATGACATTTAGATTTTTTCCCCAGATATTGTGACTCATCAGGTTCATGTCCGCCAGGTGTTGCTTCCATTAAGGGAGAATCATCTTTATGCCAAGCTGGAGAAGTGCGTGTTCGAAGAGAAGTCTCTACCCTTCCTGGGCTATATCATCTCTGATCAGGGTCTCAAAATGGACCCTGAGAAGGTCAAGGCTGTCCTGGAGTGGCCACGCCCGCAAGGCTTAAGGGCCATACAACGCTTCCTGGGATTCGCCAACTTCTACCGGCTGTTTATTCCCAACTTCTCTCCTTTGACAGCTCCCATCTCCACCCTCACTAAAAAGGGTATGAATGACAAGGTATGGACTCCAGAGGCTGAAGTCGCATTTAAAACCTTAAAAAAGGCCTTCACATCAGCCTCTATTCTTCATCATCCTGATGTATCCCTACAGTTTTCGTTAGAGGTGGACGCCTCCTCTGTTGGTGCTGGTGCACTTTTGTTCCATAGAGGTTCGAAAGGCAAGACTGTGGTATGTGGCTACTATTCTAAGCTGTTTTCTCCCGCAGAGCACAACTACTCGATTGGGGATCGGGAATTACTGGCCATCAAGCTGGCCCTGCAGGAGTGGAGACACCTACTGGAAGGCGCAGCTCATCCTATCCTGGTCTTCACGGACCACAAGAACATGATTTATCTACAGACGGCTCAACGGCTGAATCCTCGTCAAGCCAGGTGGTCGTTGTTCTTTGCTAGGTTCCGGTTCGAACTCCACTACCGACCTGCCGACAAGAATGTGAGGGCCGATGCCTTGTCTAGGTCATTTGAAACAGAGGACACTGTGGAGTCCCCACAGAATATTATCGACCCTTCCTGCATCTATTCTGTTAACCCTCTGCAAGTTAGAGACATTCCTCCGGGAAGGACTTTTGTACGTCTGGCGGACAGAGGAAGAATCCTTCGCTGGGGTCACAGTTCCAAGCTGGCAGGTCACTCGGGTGCCCGTAAGACCCAAGACCTAATTGCCCGTCAGTTCTGGTGGCCCACGCTGCCCAAAGACGTCATGGACTTTGTCTCCTCCTGTACGGTGTACGCAGCAAACAAAGTTGCCCACTCCAGACCAGCCGGTCTGCTCCAACTACTGCCTGTGCCTGATGCCCCCTGGCAGCATGTTGCTATGGACTTTGTCACAGATCTGCCTCTCCCTGCGGGATGCAGTGTGATCTGGGTGGTGGTGGATCAATTTTCTAAAATTGCTTATTTTGTTCCCCTGACTGGTCTGCCTTCTTCTGCTCGACTGGCCAACCACTTCGTTCAACACATCTTCCGTCTGCTTGGCTTGTGTCTGCATATTGTCTCGGATCGAGGGGTCCAGTTCACCTCGAAGTTCTGGAGAGCTTTCTGCGGCCTCCTCGTAAAGTTGGACTTCTCCTTGGCTTCTCATCCTCAGTCCAATGGACAAGTCGAAAGGGTTAACCAAATTATGGAGAACTATCTGCGGTACTTTGTCTCCAGACGGCATGATGACTGGGTACAGCTGCTCCCGTGGGCTGAGTTCTCCTATAATAACCATACTAGTGAGTCCACCACCTCCAGTCTGTTCTTCATCATCTACGGCCAACATCCTCGTATACCTCTTTCTGTCTCTACTATGTCCCAGGTGCCTGCAGCTGACTCTACCTTCAGGGATTTTCTGCAGATATGGCAACAGACACGATTTTCTATTCTGCTGGCGGTGGACCGCATGAAGAGAAAGTCAGACACTAGAAGACGAGAACCTCCCCAGTTTCTTCCAGGTACGAAGGTCTGGCTGCCTTCCAGGAATATCCAGCTGAGGGTGCCGTCTTGCAAGTTTGCTACCAGGTTCCTCGGACCCTTCGTGATTCTGCTACAAATCAATCCTGTGTCTTACAAGCTTCGGCTGCTTCCTACCCTCAAGATCTCTAACTCCTTCCATGTCTCCTTGCTGAAGCCCGTGGTCCTGAACCGCTACTCTAGAACTCCTAGTTCCGCAGTGGCTCCTGGCGGCTCGTCTGGGACTTTCGAAGTGAGGGAGATCCTGGCCACCAAGAAAGTGGGAGGAAGGACGTTTTATTTGGTGGATTGGAGGGTATTTGGTCCAGAGGAGAGGTCTTGGGAGCCAGAGGAGAACATCGATGCCCCTGTCCTCATGCAGAGATTTCTCTCCCGCTCTGGCCCCAAGAAGAGGGGGCGTAAGAGGGGGGATACTGTAACATCTATGGCCGAGGGCCGTCGTTCAAACTTACCCATTGACGGCCCTGGCCATGGAATCTGTGTTCTCGGCGACATCTCCTTCCAGGGAGACGCCGGCACTAACTTCCGGGTTCTGGGACTGTTTCCCGCAGGGCGCGCGCACCCGCCCGTGCACGGCTTTAAAGGGCCAGTACACGTCCAGCTGTCATTACTCAATAATTAGCCCAGAATTCTGCAGGACTATAAAAAGGGTTCTGCCCACTTGATCCTTGCCTGAGCGTTGTTGTATACCTAAAGTTTGTCTTGCAATGGTCTCCCAGTGTTTTCCAGTTCCCAGTGTTACCCGTTCCTGCTACCTGTACCCTGTATCCCATGCTATTGTATCTACAGTGAGAGTCAAGTCATGTCTTCCGCTGCATCTGCTGTGCCATCTACAGTGAGAGTCAAGTCGTGTCTTCCGCTGCATCTACTGAGCCATCTACAATGAAAGGCAAGTTGTGGACTATAGACATTGTTTTGTACCTAGTTGGCCAGCTGCTATCCCGCTACGCGGTACGGCCCAGTGGGTCCACACCCCGACAGCTAGTGAGCCTTGATCACACATAGTGATATACACATATTTCCCCGTGTCAGAAAATATATCAGACTCCACCCCCTTTCCCTATCAATACACCACTGTGGGCAAATGCATAGTCATGTGAAAAATAAGCTCTGCCAAAGAATTAGAAAGAATTAGAAGATGGTAGCTGGAAATGATGCATCATGGGCGATAGATAAAATACAGAATAAAACAGTTTCACTTATCCATTTTACAATATTCATGGCTAATCATCACTGGTGTCCTATGCACGCTCATCTGTGTAACCTGACATGATGACTGGAGTGTACCTTTTAGATAACATCTTTGCTGTAATAGTCTTGCAGAAAGTTCTACATTTTCAGCTTTTTGTTATCACTGTGCATCTGCTTTATCTGCGTATATTAAGGTCACTGTGTATTCTGCTAAGAGAACTTCATTTGATATATCACGGGAAGCCATATATATTCTTACATAACCTCAACTGATTGTGATTTCCTCGAAACGAGGGGGGGTAAAATGTTCTACTTATGGCTTAGAAATAGAATCTTGTGGTTTGGCAGAAGGAAATGAGAGTCTTTGTATCTTCAGGTCACCACTAAAACCCTGGTAAGGTTGGTAGTAACTGATATTCATTACTGTACAGCTGCTGTTGGGGGTGCTTATGTCGAAATAGTTTGTGGTCTTGTACTCCATGCACATTAGATTATCCACATCAATGGAACCTCTGTCACAAATGGAACATAGCCTGGCCACGTCCTTACAGCACCAAGACTCCAAAAACCTGATCGGTTAACTAGAAGATAACTGTCTTGTAGGGTTATGGGATGACAGAATATTCACTCTTTGATTTACTTCTCCTTTGATTCTTCTTTTAGCCTGTAATATACTTTTGGGTTACCTTCCATAGTGTATTAGGGCGTTGGATATGTAGCAATGTGTTATCTGTTTTACTATCAGCATTGTTCCCTTTAGCAACGAGAGTGGTTCAATTTGGGACTGTTGCGAATTTCAGGTTCTTACCATCTCTCAGTAAGATCCTTCAGAAGATACAGCTGTATCCTGCTGACAGATCTGAGTCAAGTACAGGGAAATATTCGGCAGCCCGACAGGTTATAGTCAGGAGATTCCCGCTAAAAACCTTATACACGCAATGGCATGTATAGCAGACACCTGTGACTACTCCAAGATCCAGGGTCGGTTTCGGGCCCTCTGGAGTGTGGAGACAACACATTGATGTCATCTTCTGGATGGTTATTTAATCCTGCTCAGCAGAGGCATTCCTTGCCTGAGCTTCAGTATCTTTCATTAACTGTAGACATCCTTCCGGTAGTGCTGTTGTTCCTGAAGACGGTGTTTCTTATTTTTAAATGAGTTCTTTATTTAAAGTTCTACAAAATAAATAATCTCAGGTGTGAGCAAAAGCAAATAAGGGACACCATCCAGTCACACAGGCCAGGCAGACAGGGACTCCACTTCATGTAGACAAAAAGTAATAAAAACAGGAAATGAAAAATAAACGGGAAAGGGAACCAGGGACACTGTGGTTCCGCAATGTAACAGCCACACTGTCACGATCTGTAGGTATGTGGACCCACTGGGCCGTACCGCCATAGCAGGATAGCAGCTGGCAAACAGAGTACCAAGTCAATATATAAATAGTCCAAGCACAAGGGTACCTGTAGTGGTTCAGACAGTAGCAACGGCTAGGCACAGATAGGAGCTTGACAGCAGACACCAGACGTGGTGTAACACAGCAGGCGGAACCGGTGGCACAACACGACTCCAACAAGTTTAAGGCACAGGAACAAATAGCACGGGATACAGGGTACAGGTAGCAGGGCAAGGGAACAACGGGAACACGATAACACGGATCATTTGCAAGACGAACATAGAAAAACACAACAATGCTCAGGCAATGAGCAAAGGGGCAGGACCCTTCTTATAGTCCAGGGTGATCGTGGGCTAATTGATGATAATTCCCATGTGCGTGCGCTGGCCCTTTAAGGCCGGGCACGAGTGTGCATGCGCACCCTATGGGACACAGCGAAACGGAGCGGAAGTGAGCGCTGGCGTCTCCTGGGGAGGAGATTTGGGCCAGCGCTCACCGATCCATGGCTGTGGCCGCCCGGGGGGTGAGTAATCCCGATGATCCGCGGCTATGGATGCTACACACAGAGTCTCTGAACTGTGACAAATGTATAGAAATCAGCTTAACGGACACATAAGATGAACAAGAAATTAACAAAAAAAGAGGAGAGCGATTGGAGATGAAAAGATTGAGAGATAAAAAGAGAAGAAAAAAAAAGTAGCGGGGGGACGACGACACTTAAGCAGACAAAAGTACTGGAACTTGTACAGTCCACAGGAGTTGACACCATTCTAATCTGGATGAGACATAGAAAACCAATCAGAAAGAGACAATGGACTTATATTTGTCTGTTTCCATAAAACGAGTCCAGCAGAATCATATTTTCGTAAACGTATTAGGCCTCATGCACACGACCGTATTTTTGTCCACCCATAAATACTGGCGTAAATACGGGTCCGGTGTCACCCGTATTTACGGGCACTTTTTTGGCAGCAAAATTACACTGCAGTAATCGGCAGCCCTTCTCTCTATCAGTGCAGGATAGAGAGAAGGGACAGCCCTTTCCGTAATAAAAGTAAAAGAAATTCATACTTACCCGGCCGTTGTCTTGGTGACGCGTCCCTCTCTTGACATCCAGTCCGACCTCCCTGGATGACGCGGCAGTCCATGTGACCGCTGTAGCCTGTGATTGGCTGCAGCGGTCACATGGGCTGTAACGTCATACCAGGAGGCCGGACTGGAGGAAGAAGCAGGGAGTTCTGGGAAAGTATGAACATTTTTTTGTTTTTTTTACAGATTTATCTATATTGTGATCGGTAGCCACTGTCCAGGGTGCTGAAACAGTTACTGCCGATCGTTTAACTCTTTCAGTACCCTGGACAGTCACTATTTACTGACGTCGCCTAGCAACGCTCCCGTAATTACGGGTGCACACACGTAGTCACCCGTAATTACGGGAGCCCCATAGACTTCTATGGGCTGCCCGTGCCGTAATTACGGCCTGAAATAGGACATGTTCTATCTTTTTCAACGGCACGGGCACCTTCCCGTAAGCATACGGGAGGTACCCGTGGCCAATAGAAGTCTATGGGCCTGTAATTACGTAATTACGGGAGTTTTTACAGTCGTGTGCATGGGGCCTAAGTCGTATGATGTAAACTAGCAGTTAGATCTTCCATGAGCATAATCTCATGAACCTTAGTGAATGACAGACATAAAGGAGGAGACTCTGACTGCCACCACAGCGCTGGAATACACAATCGAGCGGCATTGACAAGGTGTCTGTTACGCCGCTGGTGGTGCTCAAGACAGCAACACCACACAATAGCTATCACATGGGTGAAGCACACATCAACACTGACAGAAAGCAAAAGGCACAAGTAACTCACTTTGGTCCTTCTACCGTCTGGTTGTCACAAGTCTTGACTATGTTTCTGGCTGCCACATCTGAGCTACCTGTCAGTGTAATCCTGCTTGTGATGATAATGAGATGACGGCTGAGAAGTGATCTTTACAGAACAGGAAGGGTCAGTCTATTATGAATGGTGGATCTTGTGTTATCTATATATAGGTGTTACCTGTCAGTGTAATCCTGCCTGTGATAATCATCAGGAGACTGCTGAGAAGTGATCTCTACAGAACAGGAAGGATCAGTCTATTATGAATGGTGGATTCTGTTTTATCTATATATAGGTGTTACCAGTCAGTGTAATCCTGCTTGTGATGATAATGAGATGACTGCTGAGAAGAGATCTTTACAGAACAGGAAGGATCATTCTATTATGAATGGTGGATCTTGTGTTATCTACAGTGGAGGAAATAAGTATTTGATCCCTTGCTGATTTTGTAAGTTTGCCCACTGTCAAAGTCATGAACAGTCTAGAATTTTTAGGCTAGGTTAATTTTACCAGTGAGAGATAGATTATATACAAAAAAAAAAAAGAAAATCACATTGTCAAAATTATATATATTTATTTGCATTGTGCACAGAGAAATAAGTATTTGATCCCCTACCAACCATTAAGAGTTCAGCCAACTCCAGACCAGTTACACGCTCCAAATCAACTTGGTGCCTGCATTAAAGACAGCTGTCTTAAATGGTCACCTGTATAAAAGACTCCTGTCCACAGACTCAATTAATCAGTCTGACTCTAACCTCTACAACATGGGCAAGACCAAAGAGCTTTCTAAGGATGTCAGGGACAAGATCATAGACCTGTACAAGGCTGGAATGGGCTACAAAACCATAAGTAAGGCGCTGGGTGAGAAGGAGACAACTGTTGGTGCAATAGTAAGAAAATGGAAGACATACAAAATGACTGTCAATCGACATCGATCTGGGGCTCCATGCAAAATCTCACCTCGTGGGGTATCCTTGATCCTGAGGAAGGTGAGAGCTCAGCCGAAAACTACACGGGGGGGAACTTGTTAATGATCTCAAGGCAGCTGGGACAACAGTCACCAAGAAAACCATTGGTAACACATTACGCCGTAATGGATTAAAATCCTGCAGTGCCCGCAAGGTCCCCCTGCTCAAGAAGGCACATGTACAGGCCCGTCTGAAGTTTGCAAATGAACATCTGTATGATTCTGAGAGTGATTGGGAGAAGGTGCTGTGGTCAGATGAGACTAAAATTGAGCTCTTAGGCATTAACTCAACTCGCCGTGTTTGGAGGAAGAGAAATGCTGCCTATGACCCAAAGAACACCGTCCGCTCTGTCAAGCATGGAGGTGGAAACATTATGTTTTGGGGGTGTTTCTCTTCTAAGGGCACAGGACTACTTCACCGCATCAATGGGAGAATGGATGGAGCCATGTACCGTCAAATCCTGAGTGACAACCTCCTTCCCTCCACCAGGACATTAAAAATGGCTCGTGGCTGGGTCTTCCAGCACGACAATGACCCGAAACATACAGCCAAGGCAACAAAGGAGTGGCTCAAAAAGAAGCACATTAAGGTCATGGAGTGGCCTAGCCAGTCTCCAGACCTTAATCCCATCGAAAACTTATGGAGGGAGCTGAAGATCCGAGTTGCCAAGCGACAGCCTCGAAATCTTAATGATTTACAGATGATCTGCAAAGAGGAGTGGGCCAAAATTCCATCTAAAATGTGTGCAAATCTCATCATCAACTACAAAAAATGTCTGACTGCTGTGCGTGCCAGCAAGGGTTTTGCCACCAAGTATTAAGTCTTGTTTGCCAAAGGGATCAAATACTTATTTCTCTGTGCACAATGCAAATAAATATATATAATTTTGACAATGTTATTTTTTTTTATTTTTTTTATATAATCTATCTCTCACTGGTAAAATTAACCTAGCCTAAAAATTCTAGACTGTTCATGTCTTTGACAGTGGGCAAACTTACAAAATCAGCAAGGGATCAAATACTTATTTCCTTCACTGTATATATAGGTATTACCTGTCAGTGTAATCCTGCCTGTGATGATAATGAGATGACTGCTGAGAAGTGATCTCTACACAACAGGAAGGGTCAGTCTATTATGAATGGTGGATCCTGTGTTATCTATATATATGTGTTATCTGTCAGTGTAATCCTGCTTGTGATGATAATGAGATGACTGCTGAGAAGAGATCTTTACAGAACAAGAAGGATCAGTCTATTATGAATGGTGGATCTTGTGTTATCTATATATAGGTGTTACCTGTCGGTGTAATCCTGCCTGTGATGATAATGAGATGACCGCTGAGAAGTGATCTCTACACAACAGGAAGGGTCAGTCTATTATGAATGGTGGATCCTGTGTTATCTATATATACAGTGAAGGAAATAAGTATTTGATCCCTTGCTGATTTTGTAAGTTTGCCCACTGTCAAGACATGAACAGTCTAGAATTTTTAGGCTAGGTTAATTTTACCAATGAGAGATAGATTATATAAAAAAATAAAAAAAGAAAATCACATAGTCAAAATTATATATGTTTATTTGCATCGTGCACAGAGAAATAAGTATTTGATCCCCTACAAACCATTAATAGTTCAGCCTCCTCCAGACCAGTTACACGCTCCAAGTCAACTTGGTGCCTGCATTAAAGACAGCTCTTACATGGTCACCTGTATAAAAGACTCCTGTCCACAGACTCAATTAATCAGTCTGACTCTAACCTCTACAACATGGGCAAGACCAAAGAGCTTTCTAAGGATGTCAGGGACAATATCATAGACCTGCACAAGGCTGGAATGGGCTACAAAACCATAAGTAAGACGCTGGGTGAGAAGGAGACAACTGTTGGTGCAATAGTAAGAAAATGGAAGACATACAAAATGACTGTCAATCGACATCGATCTGGGGCTCCATGCAAAATCTCACCACGTGGGGTATCCTTGATCCTGAGGAAGGTGAGAGCTCAGCCGAAAACTACACGGGGAGAACTTGTTAATGATCTCAAGGCAGCTGGGACCACAGTCACCAAGAAAACCATTGGTAACACATTACGCCGTAATGGATTAAAATCTTGCAGTGCCCGCAAGGTCCCCCTGCTCAAGAAGGCACATGTACAGGCCCGTCTGAAGTTTGCAAATGAACATCTGGATGATTCTGAGAATGATTGGGAGAAGGTGCTGTGGTCAGATGAGACTAAAATTTAGCTCTTTGGCATTAACTCAACTCGCCGTGTTTGGAGGAAGAGAAATGCTGCCTATGACCCAAAGAACACCGTCCCCACTGTCAAGCATGGAGGTGGAAACATTATGTTTTGGGGGTGTTTCTCTGCTAAGGGCACAGGACTACTTCACCGCATCAATGGGAGAATGGATGGAGACATGTACCGTCAAATCCTGAGTGACAACCTCCTTCCCTCCACCAGGACATTAAAAATGGCTCGTGGCTGGGTCTTCCAGCACGACAATGACCCGAAACATACAGCCAAGGCAACAAAGGAGTGGCTCAAAAAGAAGCACATTAAGGTCATGGAGTGGCCTAGCCAGTCTCCAGACCTTAATCCCATCGAAAACTTATGGAGGGAGCTGAAGATCCGAGTTGCCAAGCGACAGCCTCAAAATCTTAATGATTTACAGATGATCTGCAAAGAGGAGTGGGCCAAAATTCCATCTAACATGTGTGCAAACCTCATCATCAACTACAAAAAATATCTGACTGCTATGCTTGCCAACAAGGGTTTTGCCACCAAGTATTAAGTCTTGTTTGCCAACGGGATCAAATACTTATTTCTCTGTGCACAATGCAAATAAATATATATAATTTTGACAATGTGATTTTCAGTTTTTTTTTAATATAATCTATCTCTCACTGGTAAAATTAACCTAGCCTAAAAATTCTAGACTGTTCATGTCTTTGACAGTGGGCAAACTTACAAAATCAGCAAGGGATCAAATACTTATTTCCTTCACTGTATATGTGTTATCTGTCAGTGTACGACTACATTCACACGAGCATAACAGATTTACGCGTGTAAATTTGGCCCGTGAGCGTTGCGTTATTGCATCTGTGCTTTGCGAGTGGCAAGGGTTTTTCACGCACTCGCAAAACACATATATATATATTTTTCAATGGAAATGGTGCACAAATCATGCACAGCACACGGATCTGGTTTTCACACACCCTTTGATTTCAATGGGTGTGTACGTGCGTGAAAACGCACCAATATAGGACATGCAGTGAGTTTCACGCAACGGACTCTCGCAGCGTGAAAACTCCTGCATGTGTGAACAGCCCCAATTGAAATCAATGGGTTCACGTGCTGTGAGTGATTTCCACACACAGCACACGGACGAGTTTTACGCTCGTCTGAATGAGCCCTAATCCTGCCAGTGATGATAATGAGATGACTGCTAAGACGCTTTAAAGTGATCTCTATAGAACAGGAAGGGTCAGTCTATTATGAACAGTGAATTCTATATTATCTATATATAGGTGTTACCTTTTATTGCAATCCTGCCGGTGATGATAATGAAATGACTGCTGAGAAGTGATCTTTACAGAACAGGAAGGGTCAGTCTATTATGAATGGTGGATCCCGTGTTATCTATATATATATATATATATATATATATATATATATATATATATATATATATATATATATATAAGTTACCTGTCAGTGTAATCCTGCCTGTGATAAAAATGACATGACTGCTGAGAAATGATCTCTACAGAACAGGAAGGGTCAGTCTATTGTAAGGCTCGGTGACCAGAGTGCAAACTGCAAGATTTTAGGATTATTTATAAATATAGATAATGACCTAGAAAATAAAAATACAATGCATCTGGAAAGTCTTCAGACCCTTTGACTTTTTTCACATTTTGTTATGTTGAGGCCTTGTGCTAAAATAAAATAAGTTTTTCCCCAGCATTCTGCACTAAATACCCCATAATGACTAAGTGAAAACAGAATGTTAATATTTCTTTGCTAAATTATTGAATAGGAAAAACTAAAATATTGCATTGCATTCAGAGCTTTGCTCAGGACTTAGTTGAAGCACCTTTGGCAGCGATAACTGCCTCCAGTCTTCTTGGTTATGATGCCACAAGGTTTGCACACCTGGATTTGGGGATTTTCTGCCATTCTTCTCTGCAGATCCTCTCAAGCTCTGTCCGGTTGGATAGTGACGTCGGTAGACAGCCATTTTCAGTCCTCCCTAGAGATGTTCGATTGGCTTCAAGTCAGGGCTCTACGCCCCTAAGTTACTCCTGTGCTGTCTTGGCTGTGTGCTTAGGGTCATTGTCTTGTTGGAAGGTGAACCTTCGGCCCAGTCTGAGGTCCAGAGCACTCTGGTTCAGGTTTTCATTAAGAATATCTCTGTACTTTGTTCCATTCATCTTTCCTTCAGCCCTGACCAGTCACCCTGTCCCAGCCGCTGAAAGACACCCCCACAGCATGATGCTGCCACTACCATGCTTAAAGAGGCTCTGTCACCAGATTTTGCAACCCCTATCTGCTATTGCAGCAGATCGGCGCTGCAATGTAGATTACAGTAACGTTTTTATTTTTAAAAAACGAGCATTTTTGGCCAAGTTATGACCATTTTCGTATTTATGCAAATGAGGCTTGCAAAAGTACAACTGGGCGTGTTGAAAAGTAAAAGTACAACTGGGCGTGTATTATGTGCGTACATCGGGGCGTTTTTACTACTATTACTAGCTGGGCGTTCTGATGAGAAGTATCATCCACTTCTCTTCACAACGCCCAGCTTCTGGCAGTGCAGCACTGTGACGTCACTCACAGGTCCTGCATCGTGTCGGCACCAGAGGCTACACTTGATTCTGCAGCAGCATCAGCATTTGCAGGTAAGTAGCTACATCGACTTACCTGCAAACGCCGATGCTGCTGCAGAATCATCTGTAGCCTCTGGTGCCGACACGATGCAGGACCTGTGAGTGACGTCACAGTGCTGCACTGCCAGAAGCTGGGCGTTGTGAAGAGAAGTGGATGACACTTCTATACACAACGCCCAGCTAGTAAAAGTAGTAAACACGCCCCCATGTACGCACATAATACACGCCCAGTTGTACTTTTACTTTTCAACACGCCCAGTTGTACTTTTGCAAGCCTCATTTGCATAAATACGAAAATGGTCATAACTTGGCCAAAAATGCTCGTTTTTTAAAAATAAAAACGTTACTGTAATCTACATTGCAGCGCCGATCTGCTGCAATAGCAGATAGGGGCTGCAAAATCTGGTGACAGAGCCTCTTTAACTGTAGGGATGGTATTGGGCAGGTGATGAGCAGTGATGGTTGACCTTCTGGAAGTTTCTCCCATCTGCACACAGGATCTTTTGCACGCAGTCAGAGTCACCATTGGGTTCTTGGTCACCTCTCTTACCAAGGCCCTTCTCCCTTGATTACTTAGTTTAGTGGGGTGGCCAGCTCTAGGAAGTTCCAAACTTCTTCCATTTAAGAATTATGGAGGCCTCTGTGCTCTTAGGAACTTTCAGTGCAGCAGAATTGCTTTGTACCCTTCTCCAGATCTATGCCTCCACATAATCCTGTGTCTGAGCTCTACAGGCTGTTCTTTCCTCCTCATGGCTTGGTTTTTGCTCTGATATGGATTGTCAGCTGTGAGACCTTATATAGACAGGGGTGTGTCTTTCGAAATCATGTCCAATCAAATTAATTTACCAGAGATGACTCCAATCAAGGTGTAAAAACATTTCAAAGATGATCTAGAGAAATGGGAGATCCAGACACAATTTCAGTTTTTCATTTTTAATAAATTAGCAAAAATTTCTAAAAATATGTTTTCGCTTTGTCATTGAAGAGTATTGAGTGCAGAATGATAGTGAAAAACGTGATTTGTTTTTTATTTTAGCACAAGGCCTCAACATAACAAAATGTGAAAAAAGTGAAAGGGTCTGAAGACTTTCCGAATGGACTGTAAATCACCAAAAAGTCATTTTCTGATTATTCATCAGAACTTGAGGGACCAGCTGTAAGCACTATGGGCCGGTCTACAGAAACATCTAGCCGCTGTTTTCAGATAAAGTCACCAATGGATTCCACACTACAGGCTGTCATAAAACTTGAAATTTCTTGTAGGCTCATCCTGCATCAGGTTGTTACCCATACCCAGTCATTCTGATAATACCATTATCATTCTCCTAACAATTACATAGGTGGAGCTTCACATTAATTATCCTGTTAAGATTTAGAATTTCACTAGATTTGGGTTCTTTTTAGTTCAGGGCAATTCCTCACAAGGGGGCATTTACAACTGTGTTTGCATCTAGAATGCGTTGAAAAATGTGCAAAATTTTGCCGCAATTTGGTTTGTGCCTCACTTAGACACTTTAAAAAGTGTTTTAAAGGGGGTGTGGTTTAGCCTAAAGGGGTGTGGCTTAGACGCACCAATATGTTCCAAATTTATCATACAGTGTGTACCACTCAGACTGCTGGATCTAAGTTTATGCTGTATAAATCTTACACAACTTAGTAAATGTGGACTGAGCTGCAATATCACACACAACCTGTGAACAAGTGTGGCACTATTTTTGCAAGAAAGCCGCCATGTTTGTCTATTTATGAAGAAAACCCCTTAAAATAGAGAAAAATCAGTCTGCTTTTTCTTTTTCACAAACAGCGCCACTCTTGTCCATAGACTGTGTCTTGTATTGCAGCTCAGCACCATTCACTTGAATACCAGACACAGTCTATCTCCATGAGGTGGCGCTATAGAGAAAAAGCCAATCTCTTTCTTCTAATCCCATATAACCCCTAAATCAATTAATAATAAAAGAAAATCTGAAATCCATAATCATATGGACTAGCACACAATGGTTAGCTTCGATATTCATCGAATGCTTTCAGGTACTGCTGGACTAGTTCTGTATACGGTATACCAGCATATACAGTATCTGATGCCTACCATAGGAGTAGGATCATTTTATAGTGTTTGTCCAAAAAGTGTGAGTCAGATGAGCCCTTTAACACCTTGTCCCCTGGATTGCAAGGTCACTGACTTTATGGCTCATAAATGTTTTTGCATCACCTTGACATGTCAATGATCTGTACAGTTTATTGTGTAATGTTCTAGATCAGGGGTGTCAAACTAATTTTCACCGAGGGCCACATCAGCCTTCTGATTGCCTTCAAAGGGCCAATTGTAATTGTAAGACTGTATAAATGTAACAGCTCGCTTAACTGTTAAGGAGTAGTTACATGTATGCAATTACAACATGTGTATATGTGTGTGTTGTGTGTATGTATATATATGTGTGTGTGTGTGTGTGTGTGTGTGTGTACACACACACACACACACACACATATATATACATATTCACCCACACACACACAAAATATATATATCTATACACACATATATACTCATACACAGATATATACACACATATACACACACTTCGTTTATCCCTTACCTTTCTCAGGATTTCTTCTCTGCTGTGTCTGGAGCCTTGACGTTGCAGTGATTTGCTGGGACTTTTGATCACATGATGTTCTTTCTAAAGGTCCAGAAATCTCTGTAACAAGCAGATAGTGGACGGAGGCTGCTGCATATATGCGTGTATGTGGGGATTTCATTATATCACAGTTCAGTGCCCACATACACAGATGTATGCAGGACTGTACAGGAGAGCAGCCCCGATCAGTTGAGCGGCCGGCCCACCGGGAGAATTCCCGGTAAAGTACATGGACAATCCGCCCCTGGCTGCCGCAAATATAGAAGTTCTGCTGTTGTGGCGCTGTATGTAAAAACCTGATTCAGGTTTTTACATGCAGTGGACCTCGCGGGCCACATAAAATGAGGTGCTGGCCGGATTCAAAGCGTGGGCCTTATGTTTTACATGTGTGTTCTAGATTATTTTACAAAACCTGTGGGGGGAAGAAAAGAAGAATAGTTGACACGTGGTCATGTGTTACAAGAATAAAAATACCCCCCCCCCCCCCCCCAAAAAAAAAATACTATTGACTTTGAAAATTGTCTGATTGTTTCCTTGTTAGGTGAATCTAGATGATAAGTTAAGACATTGCAGATTTGTCATGGATTTTCGGATTCCACGCTGAAAATCGGCAAAAAATGTACAGTACTATACATGTGGAAGGAGTTTTAAAAACCTCTTTCACATGTAGTCTAAAAATATTTTATATATTAGGTTGTTTTTTTTTCATTTTTTTACTATGCTGGAGCTACCATATTGGAGACACATCCATTATTTCTGCATTGTCTGTATAACAATGGCGTAACTTCTTCTGTAGCAGCTAAAGTGGCTGTGAAATTGCCTGCGGACTCAAAGGGGGCAAGGCACACAAACACTGACACCGGCTGCAGTTGAGCGATGCGGTGGATACAAGGTCCTGACCCCAGCTGGCGTTAGGATGCTTCATGTGGTGGCGCATACGCGACCTGGCACTGACTGGCATCAAGACCTTGTGTTCAATAGCGCCCAGGAGTGGTAAGTAACAAGAAAGATTTGGTCTGGTGTCTAAACACATTTTTGGGGTCTGAATTAATTTGGTGGACTGGTCTGGGGTCTAAAATAATTTTGGGGTCTGAATTAATTTTAGTGACTGGTCTGGGGTCTGATGCCCCACATCCTGTATTATTTTTATTAATGTGGCTTATATTGTATGTGATATCATTCTCCCAGCTCTGATTATTTGTCAGGTCATGCTGGGAGATGTAGTTTCACAAGGGTTGTGATACCACTTTGTGAAACTACAACTTCCATTTAAGCTTTCTGATTATCTATTGCTTTCACAGAAGTTTTGTTTTTTGCCGCAGCTCATTTAAAGGGTTATTCCCATCTTCAAAAATTTAGCTATGAAGCTCCCCCATGTAAAGTAAAGAATTTTTCTAATTACCTGTCCGTCGCCCAGCGATGTCGTTTTCTTGCGATTCTTGATTGAAGTCCAGGTCGGTCCCTCTTTGTTTCTTGCGTGTTGTCTAGGTTCCCGGCCACCGCTATTTACCTTTAGCGGTGGCCGCGCATGCGTAATGACATCCTCTCCGTCCTGAGGAGAGGATGTCATTTATCTTGTGAACGCGCATCTCGGCGCATATCGGCACATGCGCAGTAGATGCAGGGCGAGACACCAGTCGCGAGGAGAAGTCTGCGCTCCGCTAAAGGTATGTATATATATATATATATATATATATGTTTGTGTATGTGTGTGTTTGTGTATATATGTGTGTTTGGGTATGTGTCTTTGTGTGTTTTTGTTTTTATAGGTGTGTTTGTGTATATGTGTGTATGTGTTTATGTGTGTTTGTGTATATATGGGTGTGTTTATGTATGTGTTTGTGTATATGTTTGTGTGTGTTTGTGTATATGTGTGTGTGTATATGTGTGTGTTTGTGTATGTGTGTTTATGTGTGTGTGTGTTTGTGTATATATGGGTGTGTTTGTGTACATGTGTTTGTGCATATGTTTGTGTGTATATGTGTGTGTTTGTGTATATGTGTGTGTTTGTGTATGTGTTTGTGTGTTTGTGTATATATGGGTGTTTGTGTACATGTGTTTGTGTATATGTTTGTGTGTATATGTGTGTGCTTGTCTATACATGTGTGTGTTTGTGTATATATATGTGTGTGTGTGTGTGTGTGTGTGTGTATATGTGTGTGTTTGTGTATATGTGTTAGTGCATGTATATGTGTGTATATTTGTGTGTGTGTATATGTGTGTGTTTGTGTATGTGTGTTTATGTGTGTGTGTGTTTGTGTATATATGGGTGTGTTTGTGTACATGTGTTTGTGCATATGTTTGTGTGTATATGTGTGTGTTTGTGTATATGTGTGTGTTTGTGTATGTGTTTGTGTGTGTGTTTGTGTATATATGGGTGTTTGTGTACATGTGTTTGTGTATATGTTTGTGTGTATATGTGTGTGCTTGTCTATATATGTGTGTGTTTGTGTATATATATGTGTGTGTGTGTGTGTGTGTATATGTGTGTGTTTGTGTATATGTGTTAGTGCATGTATATGTGTGTATATTTGTGTGTGTGTGTGTGTGTGTGTGTTTGTGTATTTCTTGTTGTGTTTGTATATGTGTGTGTGTTTGTGTATATATGTGTGTGTGTGTATGGTTGTTTTTGTTTGTTTGTTTGTTTGTTTGTTTGTGTGTGCGTGTATATATGTGTGTAGGTGAGTATAAGTATCGGTATTGTTCACATTGATAACTTTTTTTTTATGTTGTTGCAGATTTTGATGTACCGATTGGACTACATCTTCGATTCGTTGGACTACTGCGTAGATCTACGTTTTTTCAAATTTTAATAAAATGGTTAAAGTGGGTTTTGTTGGGGAGTTCTTATTTCAATAAGAAAAAATTGTATTTGTGTTTTTTTTTTAAAACTTTATTAGTGCCCAGATAATGGAAGTTGGCTGATTGACAGCGTCCATTATTAAGGCGGTACTTATTGTTAGCCGGTGCAGAGGCTAGCACTAACCACCCATTATTACCCCGGTATCCAACCGCCACCAGGGGTGTCGGGAAGAGCTTGGTACGGTCCAGTATCCGACCATCTGTTGTGATGGTCGGGCACTGGGGCGGCCGCTGGCTGGTATTATGAGGTTGGGAAGGGCCAAAAACAGTGGACCTTCCCATCCTTGTAATGCTAGGCTGCTGCTGCTGTGTTGTATCGTTCCCAGCCTCATAATACCAGCCTGCGGCTGCACCAGAGCCTGACCATCACAACAGATGGTCGGGTACTGGATCGTACCTGGCTCTTCCCGGCACCCCTGGTGGTGGTCGGTACCGGGGTAATAATGGTGGTTAGTGTCAGCCTCTGCACCGGCTAACACTAAGCCTGCCCTTAGTAATGGACGTTGTCACTCAGACCGTGGTCATTACTAAAGTGGTAGTAATAAAACTTGAAAAGAAAAGACAAAGATATAGATACAATATTTATTGAAATAAAGCACCCCCAACACAACCCTCATTAACCATTTTATTGTAGAAAAAAAAGCCGTCATCAAAGTAGTCCTCGAAACCGACGTAGTCCAAACACCAAACCTGTGAAAAAAAAATTATAAAAAAAAGTGAATAAAACATGTCGTAGGCTTAGATTCAGTTTAATGTGTGATACTGACTGTTATACCATGTATAGAAGCCTGCCGCCAAGTTGACTTAGATACAGGGCGCCAGCAGACAGTATCATACATGGCCATACAGACATATATACAAACAAACATACATACATACATACATACATACATGCAAACATACATATATACATACATATATACAAACATACATATATACAAGCATGCGCATATATACATGCATGCATACATACATGCATACATAGATACAGTACATACATACATACATACATACATGCATACATATATACAAACATACATACATGCAAACATATATACATACATACACACACATATATACATACATACATACATACATGCACATACATACATACATGCAAACATACATGCAAACATACATGCAAACATACATGCAAACATACACACATGCAAACATATACAGTGGAGGAAATAAGTATTTGATCCCTTGCTGATTTTGTAAGTTTGCCCACCGTCAAAGTCATGAACAGTCTAGAATTTTTAGGATAGTTTAATTTTACCAGTGAGAGACAGATTATATAAAAAAAAAAAAAAAAGAAAATCACATTGTCAAAATTATATATATTTATTTGCATTGTGCACAGAGAAATAAGTATTTGATCCCCTACCAACCATTAAGAGTTCAGCCTCCTCCAGACCAGTTACACGCTCCAAATCAACTTGGTGCCTGCATTAAAGACAGCTGTCTTACATGGTCGCCTGTATAAAAGACTCCTGTCTACAGACTCAATTAATCAGTCTGACTCTAACCTCTACAACATGTGCAAGACCAAAGAGCTTTCTAAGGATGTCAGGGACAAGATCATAGACCTGCACAAGGCTGGAATGGGCTACAAAACCATAAGTAAGACGCTGGGTGAGAAGGAGACAACTGTTGGTGCAATAGTAAGAAAATGGAAGACATACAAAATGACTGTCAATTGACATCGATCTGGGGCTCCATGCAAAATCTCACCTTGTGGGGTATCCTTGATCCTGAGGAAGGTGAGAGCTCAGCCGAAAACTACAAGGGGGGAACTTGGTAATGATCTCAAGGCAGCTGGGACCACAGTCACCAAGAAAACCATTGGTAACACATTACGCCGTAATGGATTAAAATCCTGCAGTGCCCGCAAGGTCTTCTTGCTCAAGAAGGCACATGTACAGGCCCGTCTGAAGTTTGCAAATGAACATCTGGATGATTCTGAGAGTGATTGGGAGAAGGTGCTGTGGTCAGATGAGACTAAAATTGAGCTCTTTGGCATTAACTCAACTCGCCGTGTTTGGAGGAAGAGAAATGCTGCCTATGACCCAAAGAACACCGTCCCCACTGTCAAGCATGGAGGTGGAAACATTATGTTTTGGGGGTGTTTCTCTGCTAAGGGCACAGGACTACTTCACCGCATCAATGGGAGAATGGATGGAGCCATGTACCGTCAAATCCTGAGTGACAACCTCCTTCCCTCCACCAGGACATTAAAAATGGCTCGTGGCTGGGTCTTCCAGCACGACAATGACCCGAAACATACAGCCAAGGCAACAAAGGAGTGGCTCAAAAATAAGCACATTAAGGTCATGGAGTGGCCTAGCCAGTCTCCAGACCTTAATCCCATCGAAAACTTATGGAGGGAGCTGAAGATCCGAGTTGCCAAGCGACAGCCTCGAAATCTTAATGATTTACAGATGATCTGCAAAGAGGAGTGGGCCAAAATTCCATCTAACATGTGTGCAAACCTCATCATCAACTATAAAAAAAAGTCTGACCGCTGTGCTTGCCAACAAGGGTTTTGCCACCAAGTATTAAGTCTTGTTTGCCAAAGGGATCAAATACTTATTTCTCTGTGCACAATGCAAATAAATATATATAATTTTGACAATCAGATTTTCTTTTCTTTTTTTTATATATTCTATCTCCCACTGGTAAAATTAACCTAGCCTAAAAATTCTAGACTGTTCATGTCTTTGACAGTGGGCAAACTTACAAAATCAGCAAGGGATCAAATAGTTATTTCCTTCACTGTATACATACATACATACACACATATATACATACATGCAAACTATCATACATACATGCAAACTAACATACATACATGCATACATACACACACACACACATGAAAACATACATACATACATACAAACAAACATGCAAAGATGCATACATATATACAAGCATGCACAAATATACATGCAAACATAAATACATGCAAACATAATTACATACATGCACATATATACAAACATACATGCAAACATAAATACATACATGCACATATATACAAACATACATGCAAACATAAATACATGCAAACATACATACATGCAAACATACATACATACATACATGCATGCAAACATACATACATGCAAACATACATACATACATGCAACCATACATACAAACATGCACATATATACATACATGCCAACATACATACATGCAAACATACACATACATGCCAACATCCATACATGCAAACATACATACATACATACATGAAAACACACATACATATATACATACATACATGCAACCATACATAAAAACATACATACAAACATGCACATATATACATACATGCCAACATACATACATGCAAACATACATACATGCAAACATACATATACATGCAAATATACATACATGCACATATATACATACATACATGCCAACATACATACATGCAAACATACATACATACATACATACATACATACATACATACATACATGCAACCATACATATAAACATACATGCATACATATAAACATGCACATATATACATACATGCCAACATACATACATACATACATACATGCAAACATACATACATGCAAACATACATACATGCACATATATAAATACATACATACATACAACCATGCACATATATACATACATGCCAACATACATACATGCAAACATACATACATACATACATAAGTAAACTCACCTAAGACGTTCCCACGAAGATCTGAACGGTCCCGTCACTTTTCTTCTTACTGCTTCCATTCACAATAACAAAGCGGTGGGCGCAGATGACGTAATCACGTGGGCCTGATATGATTACGTCATCTGCGCCACAACGCATTGTTACTATGAATGCGAGCGGCGCCAAGTAGAAGGAAGATGGCAAGTGACGGGACCGTTCAGAGCTCTGTAGGAACGTCTTAGGTGAGTTTATTTTTTTAATATATTTTTTGTTGTTCGCCGGGTGCTGATGCTGATGCAAAAGATAACCAGCACTTGCTGAGTTATCAAGTGTAAAAAAAAGGTACTTAGGGAATTAATTTTTTAAAAATGTCAACAGCAAATGTTTTTACATTTATTTCCAGCTTAGAATGTGTAAAAAAAAAAAATTTGACTGAACTTGGGAATAACCCTTTAAAGGTTTGCTATGGAGCCCATCAATTTCTACTTACGCCCCTGCTGTATAGATAGAGCAGCAGGATGTCTGTGCTTTATGGCTGCTAACAGTACTCCTTCTGCCACACAGTTATATAGATCAGTGTGTGTGGATACAATCTCCCCTTTGCTTTTTTCAGTTGGGTAATTCTGCTTATCTTGTCCCCAGCAGTACAATATAAATGGCATTCAGTCATTAGAACAGTCCGTTTGTGTAACGCACCTAAAAAAGGGAGACGTACAAAGTCTTAGCCTATTGTACAATGTGCCAGTGGCTCATGTGAAAACCGTAATATTTCAAATATATACCGATCAGCACATCCCACAAATGATCAATCAGATTGAGATCAGGGGAATTTGAAGTCAACACCTTGAACTCTTTGTCATGTTCCTTAGAACATTCCTGAGCAAAGTTTGAAGAGTGGCAGGGGAATTATCCTGCTGAAGAGGCACTGCCATTAGGGAACACCATTACCATGAAGGCATGTACTTGTCTGCAGCAATGTTTAGGTCGCTGTTACGTTGATGTCACATCCACATGAGTGGCAGGCGCCAAGTTTCCCAGCAGAACATTGTCCAGATCATCACAATTCCTCCTCCGGCTTCTTTTCTTCCCATAGTGCATCCTGGTACCATCTCTTCGCCAGGCAAGCGACGCACACGCACCCGGCTGTCCCCATGATATAAAAGAAAATGTGATTCATCAGACGAGGTCATCTTCTACCATTGTTCCGCGGCCCAGGTTTGATGCTCACGTGGACATTGTGCTAGCCATCACACTTCTGCCCTTGTCAAAGTCGCTAAGATCCTTACACTTGTCTGTCAGTGGTTTGGTGAATGTTTGGTGAACAGTTCAGAATTCATAAAGTCAAAAAGAAAAGCAAAAATACAGTCAAAAAAATAAATCACAGAAAATAAGTATTTCTTAAATAGTTTTTTTTAAAACAATTTAAATTTTCTGATCATTAAACCTCTTTAATTAACCTCTTCCCGACATCTGCCATACATAAGTCGGCGGGGTATGCCTGGAGCAGACTACATGTATGTATATTACAGTTGACACTCTGCTCTAACGGCTGTGATCAGATAACTCACATTCAAGCCATTTTAACAACTTAGATGCTGAGGTCAATAGCGACTGCGGCATCTAAGCATTTAGACAGAGAGGGGAGCCCTCTGTCACCCCATCGGCCACCCCTGCAAAATGATTGCAGGGTGCTGACGTGTTGTCATGAGAGCCAGAAGCCTAATAAAGGCCCCCAGGTATTCCATGTTAGTACTTCAATTAAGAGCAGATACAGAGGACTTTGTATTGCAGTGTATTGTACAAGTGCTGAAACAATTGCATTTACATGTCCCCCACTGGGAATAAATAAAAATAAATGAAAAAAGTAGTTCAAGAAACACAAAACACAATAAAAGCAAAATAATGTCGATAATACAAAAATAATCCATAATGATTCAATCTATTTGAATATAACGTTATTTTTCCCGCACTTTGAATGGCGTAAGGAAATTGCCAGAATTTCAGATGTTTTTGTCACTTTGGCTCCCAAAAAAATGTAAAATAAAAGTGATTAAAAAATTAATACCCCAGAAATAGTACCAACTAAAAGTACTGTTCGCCTCACAAAAAATCAAGCCCTCACACAGATTCATCGACAAAAATGAACGACAGAATCTGCGACAGAGGGCTCCATTGAAGCATCCGCCATAGATGTGAACAGGGCCTTATGTTAGTACAGGGTGGCAGTATTCTTTTGTCATTGTATGGCAGTGTTCTTTTGGCACTGTGTGGCAATATTCCTTTGGCACTGCATTGCAGTATTCTTTTGGCACTGTGTGGCAGTATCCTTTGGCACTGTGTGGCAGTATCTTTTGGCACTGTGTGGCAGTATCTTTTGGCACTGTGTGGCAGTATCCTTTGCACTGTGTGGCCATATTATTTTGGCTCTGTATGGCAGTATTCTTTTGGAACTGTGTGGCAGTATTATTTGTGCTCTGAATTGTAGTATTAGGCAGCACCATTTAGCAAAGTAAAATAAATGGGTAGGTGCTAATCTGCTGTGACGACAATGCAAAGCAACAAACAAAAAGATGTAGCAGAACTCTGCAGGTGCTAAGATATATGCAATCATTAAATATTTGAATTATTTCACTTTGTATTGCTGACAGATCCTCTATACTACACCACACAGGAGAGCTAATAGCTCCTCTATACTACACCACACAGGAGATGTGACAGATCCTCCATACTACACCACACAGGAGAGCTAATAGCTCCTCTATACTACACCACACAGGAGATGTGACAGATCCTCCATACTACACCACACAGGAGAGCTGACAGATCCTCTATACTACACCACACAGGAGAGCTGACAGCTCCTCTATACTACACCACACAGGAGAGCTAAAAGCTCCTCTATACTACACCACACAGGAGATGTGACAGATCCTCCATACTACACCACACAGGAGAGCTAATAGCTCCTCTATACTACACCACACAGGAGAGCTGACAGATCCTTCATACTACACCACACAGGAGAGCTAATAGCTCCTCTATACTACAACACACAGGAGAGCTGACAGATACTCCATACTACACCACACAGGAGAGCTGACAGCTCCTCTATACTACACCACACAGGAGAGCTGACAGCTCCTCTATACTACACCACACAGGAGAGTTGACAGGTCCTCTATACTACACCACACAGGAGAGCTGACAGCTCCTCTATACTACACCACACAGGAGAACTGACAGATCCTCTATACTACACCACACAGGAGAGCTGACAGCTCCTCTATACTACACCACACAGGAGAGCTGACATGTCCTCTATACTACACTACACAGGAGAGCTGACAGGTCCTCTATACTACACCACACAGGAGAGCTGACAGCTCCTCTATACTACACCACACAGGAGAGCTGACAGATCCTCTATACTACACCACACAGGAGAACTGACAGATCCTCTATACTACACCACACAAGAGAACTGACAGATGATTTATACTACACCACACAGGAGAACTGACAGATGATTTATACTACACCACACAGGAGAGCTGACAGATCCTCTATTCTACACCACCCAGGAGAGCTGACAGGTCCTCTATACTACGTCACACAGGAGAACTGACATGTCCTCTATGCTACACCACACATGAGAACTAACAGATCCTCTATACTACACCACACAGGAGAGCTAACAGCTTCTCTATACTACACTACACAAGAGAGGTGACAGGTCATCTATACTACACCACACAGGAGAGCTGACAGATCTTCTATACGAAACCACACAGGACATCTGACATATCCTCTATACTACACCACACAGGAGAGCTGACATCCTCTATACTACACCACACAGGAGAACTGACATCCTCTATACTACACCACACAGGAGAACTGACATCCTCTATACTACACCACACAGGAGAACTGACATCCTCTATACTACACCACACAGGAGAGCTGACAGATCCTCTATACTACACCACACAGGGGAGCTGACAGATCCTCTATACTAAACCACACAGGAGAACTGACAGATCCTCTATACTAAACCACACAGAAGAGCTGACAGATCATCTGTACTACACCACACAGGAGAGCTGACATGTCCTCTATACTACACCACACAGGAGAGCTGACAGATCCTCTATTCTACACCCCACAGGAGAGCTGAATAGTCCTCTATACTACGCCACACAGGAGAGCTGACAGATCCTCTATACTACACCACCCAGGAGAGCTGACATGTCCTCTATACTACACCACACAGGAGAACTGACATCCTCTATACTACACCACACAGGAGAACTGACATCCTCTATACTACACCACACAGGAGAGCTGACAGATCCTCTATACTACACCACACAGGGGAGCTGACAGATCCTCTATACTAAACCACACAGGAGAACTGACAGATCCTCTATACTAAACCACACAGGAGAGCTGACAGATCATCTGTACTACACCACACAGGAGAGCTGACATGTCCTTTATACTACACCACACAGGAGAGCTGACAGATCCTCTATGTTACACAACACAGGAGAGCTAACAGCTCATCTATACTAGACCACACAGGAGATCTGACAGATCCTCTATACTACACCACCCAGGAGAGCTGACAGATCCTCTATACTACACCACCCAGGAGAGCTGACATGTCCTCTATACTACACCACACAGGAGAACTGACATCCTCTATACTACACCACACAGGAGAACTGACATCCTCTATACTACACCACACAGGACAGCTGACAGATCCTCTATACTACACCACACAGGGGAGCTGACAGATCCTCTATACTACACCACCCAGGAGAGCTGACAGATACTCTATACTACACCACACAGGAGAGCTGACAGATCCTCTATACTACACCACCCAGGAGAGCTGACATGTCCTCTATACTACACCACACAGGAGAACTGACATCCTCCATACTACACCACACAGGAGAACTGACATCCTCTATACTACACCACACAGGAGAGCTGACAGATCCTCTATACTACACCACACAGGGGAGCTGACAGATCCTCTATACTAAACCACACAGGAGAACTGACAGATCCTCTATACTAAACCACACAGGAGAGCTGACAGATCATCTGTACTACACCACACAGGAGAGCTGACATGTCCTTTATACTACACCACACAGGAGAGGTGACAGATCCTCTATGTTACACCACACAGGAGAGCTAACAGCTCATCTATACTAGACCACACAGGAGAGCTGACAGATCCTCTATACTACACCACACAGGAGAGCTGACAGATCTTCTATATTACACCACACAAGAGAGCTGAAATCTGCTCTGTACTACACCACAAGCGAGAGCTGATAGCTCCTCTATACTACACCACACAGGAGAGCTGACAGCTCCTCTATACTACACCACACAGGAGAACTGACATGTCCTCTATACTACACCACACAGGAGAGCTGACAGATCCTCTATACTACACCACACAGGAGAGCTGACAGATCTTCTATACGAAACCACACAGGAGATCCGACATGTCCTCTATACTACACAACACAAGAGAGCAGAAATCTGCTCTGTACTACAACACAAGGGAGAGCTGATAGCTTCTCTATACTACACTACATAGGAGAGCTGACAGATCCCCTATACTACGCTACATAGGAGAGCTGACAGATCCTCTATACTACACCACACAAGAGAGCTGACATGTCCTCTATACTACACCACACAGGAGAGCTGACTGATCACCTATACTACACTACACAGAAAAACTGACAGCTCCTTTATACTACACCACACAGGAGAGCTGACAGATCCTCTATACTACACCACACAGGAGAACTGACAGCTCATCCATACGAGCTGTCAAGTTTACCACACAGGAGAGCTGACAGATCTTCTATATTACACCACACAAGAGAGCTGAAATCTGCTCTGTACTACACCACAAGCGAGAGCTGATAGCTCCTCTATACTACACCACACAGGAGAACTGAGATGTCCTCTATACTACACCACACAGGAGAGCTGACAGATCCTCTATACTACACCACACAGGAGAGCTGACAGATCTTCTATACGAAACCACACAGGAGATCCGACATGTCCTCTATACTACACAACACAAGAGAGCTGAAATCTGCTCTGTACTACAACACAAGGGAGAGCTGATAGCTTCTCTATACTACACTACATAGGAGAGCTGACAGATCCCCTATACTACGCTACATAGGAGAGCTGACAGATCCTCTATACTACACCACACAGGAGAACTGACAGCTCATCCATACGACACCACAAGCGGAAGTTGACAGCTCCTCTATACTACACCTCATAGGAGTGCTGACAGTTTCTCTATACTACACCACACAGAAGAGGTGACAGCTTCTCTATACTACACATCACAGGAGAGGTGACAGGTCATCTATATTACACCACACAGGAGAGCTGACAGATCCTCTATACTACACCACACAGGAGAGTTGACAGATCTTCTATACTACACAACACAGGACATCTGACAGATCCTCTATAATACACCACACAAGAGAGCTGGCATGTCCTCTATACTACACCACACAGGAGAGCTGACTGATCATCTATACTACACTACACAGAAAAACTGACAGCTCCTCTATACTACACCTCATAGGAGTGCTGACAGTTTCTCTATACTACACCACACAGAAGAGGTGACAGCTCCTCTATACTACACCACACATGAGAGCTGACAGATCCTCTATACTACGCCACACATGAGAGCTGACAGCTCATCCATACGACACCACAAGCGGAAATTGACATCTCCTCTATACTACACCACATAGGAGTGCTGACAGCTTCTCTATACTACACATCACAGGAGAGGTGACAGGTCATCTATATTACACCACACAGGAGAGCTGACAGATCCTCTATACTACACCACACAGGAGAGTTGACAGATCTTCTATACTACACCACACAGGACATCTGACAGATCCTCTATAATACACCACACAAGAGAGCTGACATGTCCTCTATACTACACCACACAGGAGAGCTGACTGATCATCTATACTACACTACACAGAAAAACTGACAGCTCCTTTATACTACACCACACAGGAGAGCTGACAGATCCTCTATACTACACCACACAGGAGAGCTGACAGATCCTCTATATTACACCTCACAGGAGAGCGGACAGCTGCTCTAGACTACACCACAAGGGAGAGCTGACAGATCCTCTTTACTAATGTAAAGGATTTGCCAGACACAGCTTTTGTGTCGACGCCCGTGGTTAATCAGCCTGCTTCTGTTCCTAGGTCTGCTAGAGTGACTCGTTCTGCTGCAACTCAGGCTGGTAGGCTGAGGAGTGGGAGAACCTATCACAGCCTGGCCAGACGGTCCTAGCTCCCACCCTTGGTCTACTTATACCTTCATTTGCTGCTTGTCCTTTGCCTGTGATTTTCTTCTCTTGTTTCCTGGCTCTGCTATTACCATTGACCTCTGCTTCATATTGACCCTGGCCAGGGGCGTAACTAGGAAAGACTGGGCCCCATAGCAAACTTTTGACTGGGGCCCCCCTCCCCTGGGTGTCATACAACCCCCCCTTGTAGATAGTGCCTTTTTTACAGCCCCCACTGTAGATAATGCCATACAGCCCCCCTGTAGATAACACAATACAGCACCCCTTTAGATAATGCCATACAGCCCCCCTGTGGATAACGCCATACAGCCCCCCCTGTAGATAACGCCATACAGCCCCCCTGTAGATAACACCATACAGCCCCCTTTCTAGATAGCGCCATACATCCCCCTGTAGATAACGCCATACAGCCCCACTGTAGGTAACGCTATACAGCCCCCCCTGTAGGTAACGCTATACAGCCCCCCCTGTAGGTAACGCTATACATCCCCCTGTAGGTAACGCTATACAGCCCCCCCTGTAGGTAACGCTATACAGCCCCCCCCTGTAGGTAACGCCATACAGCCCCAACCCCTCAAAAAAATCCGACCTATAGCGTGTCCTACAAAAGACATGTATCCCCTATCCCCAGGATAGGGGATATATGTGTGATCACTGGCAGCGATAAGGAGAACGGGGGACCGAAAGTCCCCCAAATTCTCCATGACTAACCTTTGACTTCCGGCGTCTGCGCAGCTCAATTAAAATGAAAGGAGCGCTGGTCACGCATGCGCACAAGCGTGACCGGCGCTCCATTCATTTCTACGGAGCTGCCGACACAGACCCCGGAAGGCCGAGGTTTGTGATGGAGAACTTCGGGGGACTTTCGGTCCCCCGTTCTCCTTATCGCTGCCAGCGATCACACATGTATCCCCTATCCTGTGGATAGGGGATATATGTCTTTTGTTTAATGGCAGGGCGGGGAGATACGAACCCTGCTCTGCCATAGTGTTCAGCGGCGTTGCGCTGTAGTAGCCATAGCGGCTGCTAGCGGAGCCTCCGGTCATGGTGGGGGCCCGTGCCGGCGGGCGACACAGGCCCCCTCATGCCGCGAGCCCCGTAGCAGCCGCTTCGGCTGCTACAGAGGTAGTTACGCCACTTACCCTGGCTTTACTGACTACTCTCCTGCTCTGCGTTTGGTACCACGTACACTCCTGGTTTGACTCGGCTCGTTCACTACTCCTGTTGCTCACGTTGTTGTCGTGGACAACTGCCCCATTTCCCATAGCTCCAGTGTACCCTTGTCTGTTTATCTGCCGTGCACATATTGAGCGTAGGGACGGGCGCCGTGCAAGTAGGAAGGGACTGAGTGGCGGGTAGATTAGGGCTCACCTGTCTGTCTCCCTACCCCGAAATCACATAATCACAGGCCCTATACCTTTTCTACCCTGGTCCCTGACACAACTATGGACCCCCTTGAGGCCCTGGCTCAGAAAATGCAGGGTCTCTCCCTACAGGTCCAAGACCTGGCTCAGAGGTGCAACCAGCGTCATGCGACCCAGGTGGTGCCCTCCACCTTACCTCTTGAACCCCACCTCAAGTTGCCTGACCGGTTCTGAGGGGACCGGAAGACTTTTTTCTCCTTTTGGGAGAGTTGTAGGCTCTATTTCCGTTTAAAGCCCCACTCCTCAGGTTCTGAGAGCCAGCGAGTGGGTATAATTATGTCCTGGCTCCAGGACGGTCCCCAGGAATGGGCCTTCTCCTTGGCTCCTGACGCCCCTGAACTTTCTTCTGTTGACCTTTTTTTTCTGCTCTCGGGCTCATCTATGACGAGACTGACATGACTTTTCCAAGAGTCAGCTGGTGACCTTGCGTCAGGGTAAGAAACCGGTTGATGAGTACTGTAGGAAGTGGTGTGTAGCTTCTCGGTGGTATGACCCTGACTTGAGGTGCCAGTTTAGATTGGGTCTGTCGAACGCCCTGAAAGACCTGTTAGTTAGTTATCCCTCTTCTGACTCTCTAGATCAGGTTATGGCTTTAGCGGTACGTCTTGACCGACGTCTCAGGGAACGACGACTTGAACGTTTTTGTGCCTTCTCCTCTGGCTCCCCTATGTTGGCTCCCGAGGTTCCGTTGCTTCGTTCTTCCACGGAAAACTCGGATGAACCAATGCAACTCGGGGCCTCCGTGTCTCCCCAACAACGTAGAGAGTTCAGCAGGAAGAATGGTCTCTGCTTCTACTGTGGGGATAACAAGCATCAAGTGAACGACTGTCCTAGACGTAAGAATAAGCAGCCGGAAAATGTCCGCGCCTAAGTGACCATCGGGGAGGTCGCTTGGGCGCACAGGTATTTCCCGTAAATATGAAACCTAATAAGGTCTTGCTTCCCTTTCAGGTCTCGTTTGATGGTAGGTCTGCCACCAGAAGTGCCTTCGTGGATTCAGGGTCTTCTGCTAATATTATATCTGTGGCGTTTGCTATGTCTCTAGCTATGCCATTGATTGATTTGCCTAAACCTGTCCCGGTAGTGGGTATCGACTCCACTCCACTTGCTAATGGTTATTTTACGCAGCATACCCCTGTTTTTGAACTCATTGTTGGCTCCATTCATTTGGATCAGTGTTCTGTGTTGGTGATGCAGGGATTATCGTCCGATTTGGTTTTAGGCCTTCCTTGGTTGCAGATGCATAATCCCACATTTAACTGGAATACTGGGGATCTTACTAAATGGGGTAATGAATGCATGACGTCCTGTTTTTCCATTAATTTGGTTTCTCTCGCTGAGGAGGTGAACACTCTACCTGAGTTTATTCAGGACTTCGCTGATGTTTTTTCTAAAAAAGCCTCCGAAGAGTTACCTCCTCATAGAGAGTACGATTGCGCAATCGATTTGGTACCAGGAGCTAAGCTCCCTAAAGGTAGGATATTTAATCTCTCTTGTCCCGAACGTGAAGCCATGAGAGAATATATCCAGGAAAGCCTGGCCAAGGGTTACATTCGCCCCTCTACTTCTCCGGTAGGTGCTGGCTTCTTCTTCGTAGGGAAGAAGAATGGTTTTATTAGGCCATGTATCGATTACCGAAACTTGAATAAGGTCACTGTAAGGAACCAGTATCCCCTTCCTTTGATTCCTGATCTCTTCAATCAGGTTCAGGGGGTCCAATGGTTCACTAAGTTTGATCTTCGGGGGCTTATAACCTTATCCGAATCAGAGAAGGGGATGAGTGGAAGACTGCGTTTAACACACCCGAAGGTCATTTCGAATACCTCGTCATGCCCTTTGGGTTGTGTAATACTCCCGCTGTCTTCCAGAATTTCATAAATGAGATTTTAAGAGACTACCTGGGGGTATTTCTTGTAGTGTACCTTGATGATATACTTGTGTTTTCCAAGGACTGGTCCTCCCACATTGGGCATGTCAGGAAGGTGCTCCAGGCCCTTCGGGAAAACAAACTCTTTGCTAAAACCGAAAAATGTGTGTTTGGGGTGCAGGAGATACCATTTTTGGGTCAAATCCTCACTCCTAACGAATTCCGCATGGACCCTGCCAAGGTTCAGGCTGTGGCTGAATGGGTCCAACCTGCCTCCCTGAAGGCTTTACAGTGCTTCCTGGGGTTTTCTAATTATTACAGGAGATTTATTGCTAACTTCTCGGTCATCGCTAAGCCTCTTACGGACCTTACTCGCAAAGGTGCTGATCTCCTCCACTGGCCTCCGGAGGCGGTCCAGGCTTTTGAGATCCTTAAGAAGTGCTTTATCTCTGCCCCAGTGCTGATTCAGCCTAACCAGATGGAGCCATTCATCGTGGAGGTTGACGCCTCCGAGGTGGGAGTGGGTGCTGTCTTGTCCCAGGGTACTAGGTCTCTCACCCATCTCTGTCCCTGTGCCTACTTCTCCAGGAAGTTCTCCCCCCACTGAGAGTAACTATGACGTTGGCAACCGTGAACTCTTAGCCATAAAATGGGCATTTGAAGAGTGGTGCCACTTCCTGGAGGGGGCTAGGCACCAGGTAACGGTCCTTACAGACCAAAAGAATCTGGTTTTCCTAGAATTTGCCCAGAGGCTAAACCCGAGACAAGCTCGATGGGCGTTGTTTTTTTACTAAATTCAATTTTGTGGTCACCTATAGGGCTGGGTCTAAAAATATTAAAGCTGATGCACTGTCGCGTAGCTTCATGGCCAGCCCTCCTCCGGAGGAGGATCCAGCTGGTGTTTTGCCCCCAGGTATAATCATATCCTCTGTTGATTCTGACTTAGTCTCCAAAATTGCGGCTGATCAAAGTTCAGCTCCCGAGAATCTTCCTGAGAACAAGCTGTTTTCTCCCCTCCAATTCCGGCTAAGGGTACTCAGGGAGAATCATGACTCTGCACTATCTGGCCATCCAGGCATCCTGGGTACCAAGCACCTCATTTCTATAACCTATTGGTGGCCTGGGTTGCTTAAAGACGTTAAGGCCTACGTTGCCGCTTGTGAAATTTGTGCTAGGTCCAAGACTCCCAGGTCCCGACCAGCAGGCTTACTATGTTCTTTGCCCATTCCCCAGAGACCTTGGACCCATATCTCCATGGATTTTATCACCGATCTGCCTCCATCCCAATGCAAGTCTGGGGTGTGGGTTGTAGTAGACCGCTTCAGTAAGATGTGCCACTTTGTGCCCCTCAAGAAACTACCCAATGCCAAGACGTTAGCTACCTTGTTTGTCAAACACATCCTGCGTCTCCATGGGGTTCCTGTCAATATTGTTTCTGACAGAGGGGTACAATTTGTTTCATTGTTTTGGAGAGCTTTCTGTAAGAAGCTGGAGATTGATCTGTCCTTCTCCTCGGCCTTCCATCCTGAAACTAATGGCCAAACTGAGAGGACTAATCAGTCTCTAGAACAATATTTAAGGTGTTTTATCTCTGACTGTCAAGATGATTGGGTCTCCTTCATTCCCCTCGCCAAATTTTCCCTTAATAACCGGGTCAGTAACTCGTCAGGGGTCTCCCCCTTTTTCTGTAATGTTGGGTTTAACCAACGGTTCTCCTCGATTTCTTCTGGTGGTTCCAACAATCCCGAGGTAGATGTCGTTCATCAGGAACTGTGCACAGTCTGGGCCCAGGTTCAGAAGAACCTTGAGGCGTCCCAGAGCATACAAAAGACTCAGGTAGATAAAGGACGTTCTACTAACCCCTTGTTTGTGGTCGGGGATCTGGTGTGGCTGTCTTCAAAAAATTTGCGCCTTAAAGTTCCATCCCAAAAATTTGCTCCCCGGTATATAGGACCGTACAAGGTCAGTGATGTACTTAGCCCTGTCTCCTTCCAGCTGGAGTTACCCCCGTCTTTTCAAATACACAACGAGCTGCTCCCCGTCCTTGGCTACCTCGAGGAAACCTCCGTTCCCTGTTCTCACCCCTGAAGGGGTAGAATTCGAGGTGGCCAAGATTGTGGACAGTAGGATGGTCCAAAGCTCCCTCCAGTACCTGGTCCATTGGAGAGGATACGGGCCTGAGGACAGGACTTGGGTACCCGCCCGGGATGTTCACGCCGGGTTATTGCTTAGGACGTTCCATCTTCGGTTCCCCAACAAGCCAGGTCCACCTAGGAAGGGTCCAGTGGCCCCTCATAAAAGGGGGGGTACTGTAAAGGATTTGCCAGACACAGCTTCTGTGTCGACGCCCGTGGTTAATCAGCCTGCATCTGTTCCTAGGTCTGCTAGAGTGACTCGTTCTGCTACTACTCAGGCTGGTAGGCTGAGGAGTGGGAGAACCTATCACAGCCTGGCCAGACGGTCCTAGCTCCTGCCCTTGGTCTACTTATACCTTCATTTGCTGCTTGTCCTTTGCCTGTGATTCTCTTCTCTTGTTTCCTGGCTCTGCTATTACCATTGATCTCTGCTTCATATTGGCCCTGGCTTTACTGACTACTCTCCTGCTCTGCGTTTGGTACCACGTAAACTCCTGGTTTGACTCGGTTCGTTCACTACTCTTGTTGCTCACGGTGTTGCCGTAGGAAACTGCCCTATTTCCCTTAGCTCCTGTGTACCTTTGTCTGTTTGTCTGCCATGCACATATTGAGCGTAGGGACCGTCGCCCAGTTGTACGCCGTCGCCTAGGACGGGCCGTGCAAGTAGGAAGGGACTGAGTGGCGGGTAGATTAGGGCTCACCTGTCTGTCTCCCTACCCCGACATTACAACTACACCACATAGGAACTCTGACAGCTTCTCTATATTACACTACACAGCAGAGTTGATAGGTTGTCTTTACTTCACCATACAGGAGAGTTGACGGGTCCTCTTTAAAGTGTATGGCTATGGTAGAGAATTTTGATTGTGAGCCCTATAGGTGCAGAGACCATGGTGAAAGTATACATTTTATAGTTTATAAAAAGATCATTACTATCACATAAACCCAGGATTTAGTATATGCCTTACAAGTCCCATCTCCCTATTTCCTGCCTCATTTGTGCCCCCCCCCATCTTTTTTTTTTTGTGCTGGCTTGGAAATTTATTAGTTTTACTAATATTTTCTTTTTAGTTCTCTAAAGCAAGCTCAAACTTTGCTAGCAATGGCTATGTGAAGGCCTTAAACCACATGTTTATTTTTCTAAACTATAAAAAAGTTTATGGGAGCTGCTGGGATTCTTATAGGCCACTGAGCAGTAATTTAGCCCTGCATTCCACAGTGATACAGAAGAGCACTGTCCTATACCAGAGGGAAATCCTAGTGACATAGAAGATTAGAAGCCAATGAGAACACAAATGCCTCCAAAAATATATCACTAAATAGAATAAACGACTTCTTCTACCACCAAAAAGGTTGCACGTTTTAACCCGTTCCAACTTGGTGCATTTTTTTTTTTTTTTTTATAATCGGCCACGACTAGTAGCAATGTTCAGATGAAAAGATTTTCCAAGAGTGAAACCGCCGCTGCAGCTTAGTGAATAAGTTCCCTGGAGAGACCTGTGGTGTTAACATATAGTAGCCAAAGAAGTTCCTCTTAAACATCGACTTGAAAGCCAAGAAAGCAAGCTCCCTGAGATCTATGTTCTATATCAACCACATACTTCGGAGAACTTGGGAAATTTCCTTATTGCTTCTCTGTGGAAATGTAAAAGATCTTTGTGATATTTATTTTTGACAAATAAAGTGGGGTTCAGGCATATCAAGTATATGAGGACCGCTCGCTAGCTTTATACCACATGGGAGGTAGAAGGTTGGTTGAGCATTGTAAATCATTACTTTTTTTGAGATTGGATAATCCAAAAATTTCACAATCCACCTAAAATGTGGACAATTGATTCAGGGTCCACAAATAAAAGAGCCCCAAAGAGTTTCAGCTCTGATCCACCTATAGGCTGCTATACTGAAGCCTGCGGACAGGAACCCACAATCAAACCATGATCATAGTCGTTTAGATCGAGAGTTTTATCGAAACGGACATCTATTTTTATTATTATTATATATCTATAAAAAGGACATTACCATCCAGCCTATGAATCTTCAATGAAAATATTTCCTGCTGTTCACTCTATGGAAAGAACATGAGGTGATTAGGTGTAAATTTGGGTTAAACCAATCTTTGGGTCCAAGGAGGCATTCAAACAATAATGGACTTCACAGACACCACAACCAAAAACATTACTTCTGTAATCAGAGGTTTTTGTTTTTTAGCAGTGTAACATGATGAGGTGACATGGCCAATGTACAGAGCTCTGGTACGTATTAGCTACGTATGGTCTAAGCCGTAGCTGCATGTTAACATGGCCAGCAAGTGGGAGATAAAAAAAAGTAATAAAAGTGGCATCATTCTTATTAAAGAAAAATTGTAAACCTTTTTTTTCAAGTAAAATGGCAATTTCTGGCAATAGGGAAAAAAACTATATAATCCTGGAATACCCTTTTAAGGTAAATGAGGAGGCCGGTGTCTGCCACTTTTATGTTGGCTTTGTCATGAGAAAAATTATTGTGCACTTAAGTCCATGCCCGTGAAAGACACCCTGGTTTTACCTTTTGCAAATGGTTTTGGGACAATTTTCACACTTTTGACATAAAAAAAAAATCATATTATAATCCCATATTTTAAAAAAGTAAATACCTGAAACATTGGGAAAATGTGACCATGCACTTTACAAATGGGTGCCTTCATGTAAATTTTGCATTAAATCATAACCTTTTGTAAAACGTGCCTAAGAATTAATGTTTGTGGCTTAAAGTCTGACCCAAATAGAGCCTGAGATGCACAGGAACTCCTAAAAATTGGGCACCTGAGTATAAGAAGGACATGGCTGAACTAGAACGGGTGCAAAGAAGGGCGACCAAGGTAATCAGGGAATGTGTGAATTGCAGTATCAAGCAAGGTTATGAAATTTGTAGTTATTCAGTTTAGAATGAAAATTACTTTGGAGCCATCTAATTACAATGTACAAATATATAAAAGGACCGTACTGAGATCTATCTAATAACCTTTTTACACCTAGGCCTGTAATCATGAACTAGGATTCTTTACTGTAAGAGCAGTGAGACTTTGGAACTCTCTGCCACAGGATGTTGTGATGGTTGGTTCATTAAACAAGTTCAAGAAGGGCTTTTCTTGAAGAATATAATATTACAGGTTATGAGTACTAGATTCTGGAGATGGGATGTTGATCCAGGGATTTATTCTGATTTCCATATTTGGGGTTGGGAGGAATTTTTTCCCTAATGAGACAATTGGCATCCATCACATGGGGTTTTTTACCTTTTTCTGGATCAACACAGTAGGATTATAGGTTGGACTTGATGGACCTGTGTCTTTTTCCAACCTTATCAACTATGTAACTATGTCTACATGCACATATCATCACACATTCATCAGAATTGAGGAGACCAAATATAACCAGGAACCAGATGCTGGTAAATATATGAATCACAGAATCGAAAAATGGCCTGATTAGGAGCAGGCTGGTGATTAGAAAATTAAAGGGACCCCTCTAAATGAGACAATCCTTAAGAATATACACTCTCTAATTAGTAAGGGGGGTCATAACATAAACCAAAGTTCCGGTATCACCCCCCTGGGGTCACTAGAGACTGCACAGGGGGAAAGATGACAGTAACAGATTACTGCTCTCTCTCTTCCTGCTCTCACTTGCAGCTCCCCCCTCCCGCCCTCGACACAGAACCAAGTAGTTAAACTTTTTATCCTACTCCCTAACTTCAAACAAATGCTGCTCCCCAAATATTGCAGCTAGAGATTTGATCCTTTTATTATTTGAAAGCTAAGATTCTGCTCTTTAATATGAAACCACGATCTAAGCTTCATTATATTAAAGCCTAGGCAAGAGTTTAAAGTCATTATGTATTACATATAACAATAGCAGTAAAAAGCTATGATTTCTATGGGATATAACTATTGGTTCAGTATGTAGGTCATGTCCTTCAGAACTTGTAATTTCTATTCATAATAATTGGTCTAGAACAGTATTAAAAATTATGAAAAGGGAAGAATAACAATATGATGGATTGGACAATAAACTAATCAGAAACCCATATGGGTCCTGGCCAATACATTTTATTCTCCTGCCCTTGGCAGCCCATAACAATCTGAAATGTTCATGTCTTTGGTGCCATTCATAAAATGTTGCCCTTACAGGGGTAATGACATAAACATCAGGCTTCCTCTGTTCATTCACATGCCTGTCACAGGAACCTTACTGACAGCTCAAGATTTTGGTTTATTGTGTTGTATTCAGCGACAACGCTTCAGGCCGTACTCACATTAAACCATTGTGACAAGCTGCAAATGTGAAAATCATTAACAGACTCTAGCGCCCACAGAACAGGCTAAAACTTGTTGACCTATGGAAAGTGAAAAGTTATTTTAAAAAATTAAAAATGAAAGTTTAATATAAGAATGACGTTAAGACTGAAGCATCAGAATGGAGAATCGTTAAGAGACTTCATGTTCCTAGGTCATAAGTTGACATAAGGTGAATATGACTGCTGTATAACCAAAATATACAGGTCCAAAATCCAGCTACATTGGAACGTTTTCTGGGGGAAACACGCCATACAATTTTTATTTTTGTGAAAAATAAATGATCATTCTTTATGATTCATGGTATTTCCACATTTAAACCTCAAATTAATATACAGTATAGATATAATCTACAAAAAAAGTAGAGTCGGGGGGCGCATGCGCGCAGCTGAACATGGTGGACGCGTTCTAGCCAGGCTCCGCACCTCGTGAAGGCATCCCAGCATATATATCGCTAACAGCAGACATCGAGACCCATAAAAGATAGGAGAAGTACCTTAGATGCCCGGGCATCCACCTATGGCCAGAGGGAGCGGCAGACGGGGTAAGCAAACCCAGGCTCAGAGGTCCGTGGCAGACATGCTGATGGCGGCGCCAAATATGGCTGCAGCAGGAGACACAGATACAGCCCAGCACATCGGTGTTATCACAGGACTATCCTGTGCTCCTGCGGGAGCATGGCAGTGCTTCACCATCGCAGGCACAGGAGGATTTACAGGCAGAGGGCCCGATCCCAGACCTGGGACTGCCGCAGCCAGCGCCCGTTCACGTGCCACAGCCCTCGCCCATGCCGCCGGCCATTACTTCTGGATTGACAGAGGACGCCATCTTTTCCTGCATATCAAGAGCTATGCAAGCTCAGATGGGGGAAATAAGCTCCAAGATTGCCGCTGTACACCAAGATCTAAATAAAGTGGGGGCTCATATGCAGGCTATTGAAACCAAAATGACCTCCATCACTGCAAGAGTTAATCAGAATACCAGATTTATGGAGGATCTGCAGGAGCAATTGGAAGAGGCGAACACCAGAATTGAGGACCTGGAAAACAGATCCCGACGCTATAATTTCAGGATCAGAGGGGTCCCGGAATCTCAGACGGAGGTACCGGCGGTGGTTCGTATGCTACTCACTACCTTGATACCTGATATATCGGAATCACATATGGAAATTGACCGGGCCCATAGAGCATTGACGGCCATGAGGCGGGATGGACTTCCCAGAGATATTATAGTGAAACTCCACTATTACTCGATTAAGGAGAAAGTGATGGAAAGAGCTAGGAAGCTTCCGGTGATCACCATTTGTAATACAATGGTGCAGATATTTGCTGATCTGGCTCCCCAAACCATTCAAAAAAGGCGGATGCTTCGTCCTATCTTGCAGACCCTCAAACACCATGCTATCCCATACCGGTGGGCATTCCCATTTCGTCTCCTTTTCATGCGCAATAACAGGCAATATGGCTTCTCTACGCTACAGGAAGGGGAGGATCTGCTGAGGGACTTACATATTCTACCATCCCAGGATAAGTCCAGCTCCCCCCGACTCCCTATACAGGATCCCCCGTTGTCACCAATATGGCGCACCCAAGGAGGCCGTCCAGAGGCGCCTCGGGAACAGAGGGTGGACTCTCGTCGGCAACAATTGAATCCTCCATGACGGATGGAGGGTCGAATATAGAAGCAGTTATTTTCTTTTTCTTTTTCTTTATTCTTCATATTGGCCGGAGATGTCTTCAAGCAACACTGATGTTGAGTTTCAGCCTGATACCGCCAGTTGCAGTTCTCAGTGGACTGGGAGCCGGGGCTCCATACGTTGGGGTAGTTATGGGGATTTTTTTTGATTCCCACTTATAGTAATGAAAGTTTGTTTATAAGCTGGCCCGAACAAGGCGAGGAAGGTTCTTGATGTGTCAAGGTCGCAGTGAGTTGTTATCCCGGTTACAGATATGTTCGTTTAAAAATGTGAAGTTTGCTTTACCTTATCATTAACATGTGAATGCCTATTACGCTCAGGGATGATATAGGTTAAGAGGTTGAATGTCTGGGTATATATTTACGGAAATGCTGTGCCTTCACGACGGTCTGCTGCCCCCCTTTTCGCAGTCTTTTCTTGACTGCCTAGTCGGTAGAATATGTTCGGTACTATTGATATTTTGTGTCTGTCCTATTTTTGTTCTGCTTCCTACTCCCTTCCCTTTCCCTTCTTTCCTATTTTTGACCTTTGTCTCTATGGCTGGATCCCAATCAGCACATGGCTCTACCTCCTGATCTATGATGGCTGTCCTGGAATCTGCTAAGACCTATAGTTTACTCACACATAATGTGCAGGGCCTTAACTCCCCGATCAAGCGTCGAAAAGCTTTCTTGTACTATAAATCCTCTCATGTTGATATACTATTTCTACAGGAAACGCATTTCTCTACCTCCTCGGCTCCATCATACTTTCATAGACACTACTCACAAACATTTTTGGCTAGTGCCTCTACTAAGCACAGGGGAGTGGGCATATGGATGTCTCGGTCGGTCCCGTTTACATCTCACAAAACGATCTCTGATCCCGATGGCAGGTACATCTTGGTCACGGGTCTGTTACACGAATCTCCAATAACCTTTATTAACTACTATGCCCCGAACTCCAATCAACCGGCGTTCTTCCAAGGCATGTGGCGCAAGCTCCACTCATCGATAGAGGGCCCGATAATTATGGGTGGGGATTCTAATATCGCCTTGGACGCGTCCATGGATAAATCCCACGCATTCAGGGTGCGACTTATTCCTCCTACGTCAACCAGCATACAAGTAGCACGTTTCTTCCATTCGGTGGATGTCATAGATGTCTGGCGGGATTTTAATCCCACAGCAAGGGATTATACTTATTTCTCCTCAGCCCATAATATTCACACCCGCATTGATCATGTTATGTTGTCAACTAGCTTACTCCCTAAGGTCACGGACGCTAGGATTTTGGCTACACCCTGGTCTGACCATGACCCGATTGTGGTTCGGCTGTCAGATTTATGTGGGAGACCGCTTATCTCCTCTTGGAGATTGAATGAGTCACTACTATCGGATCAGAAATCCAAAGGGAATTGGACACATATTTCCTACTTAATAAGGCACCAGACACCTCAATTATGTCCAATTGGGCGGCTCACAAAGCAGTGATTAGGGGAAAATTCATTCAGATAGCCTCGCGTAATAAGAAACGGTCGAAAGAGGTAATGGCATTAAAGGAAAGGAAGTTTGCGGATCTGTCCAAGCAATTTAAAACAGACCCTTCGGCAGATATTAAAGCAAAATTAGCGGAAGCTAGAACAGAATTAAATCTATGTCTGACAAGCTGGGCGGAAAAAAGCCTGCGATGGTCACAACATAAGTTTTTTTCACAAGGGGACAAACCGGGAACATTACTCTCCAGACGCCTCACGCCCCGATTTAACACCTCAACACCACCGAAATTGCGCTTGGCGGATGGATCTTTATCACAGAACCCCACAAAAGTTTTAAAGGCCTTTCAGGATTTTTATTCAGCTTTGTATTCGGCACCACCTCAGTTTGATAAAAATAAGGCTAAGATCTTGCTGGAAACAACATTCCCTACTAAACTTTCCCAAGGGGATAGAGAAACACTGGATGCTGAATTTAGCTTGGAAGAGGTATTGGATGTTATTAAAAATCTGAAGGCTCACAAAGCCCCGGGGCCAGATGGGTTTTCCTCAGGTTATTACAAACACTTTAGGGAGGTCTTGGCCCCGCACATGGTTGAACTGTTCAATGCTTATCGGGAGGGTAATAACTTGCCTCCTTTTTCGAATTTAGCTTACATACATCTCATTCCCAAGCCTCATAAGGATCATACAGATCAGGCCAATTACCGCCCGATATCCCTTCTCGATATGGATCTTAAGATTATGACAAAAATTCTGGCGGTTAGATTGAATTCCTTCCTCGCCACATATATATATAAGGACCAGGCGGGATTTAAACCCTTCCGCCAGGCGGAGGACCAGACGAGACAGGCTGTGGACATTATTTCAGCAGTCCGCTCGGGGTGGGATGGTACTTTCGGACGTCAAAGTATGTTATTAAGCCTTGACCTTCAGAAAGCCTTTGACTCGCTATCCTGGCAATATTTGTTTTATGTCCTTGAAAGAATGGGCTTTGGTTCCGGCTTTTTGTCTATTCTTAAGATCTTATATTGTCTCCCTACAGCAAAAATAAACTCTAGGGGATTTATGTCGGGAGCCTTTCCAATATGCAGAGGAACACGACAGGTGTGCCCGCTATCGCCTTCCCTGTTTGCGCTGGCTATTGAGCCGCTGGCCAATCTCATACGAAATTCTCCCGACATTAGGGGAGTGAAGGTGGGAGGAGTAGAACATAAATGTGCCTTGTTTGCGGATGACATTCTGCTTTTCATATCGACACCTCTTACATCCTTGCCGAATCTCTTTCATATTCTTGATCAGTTTGGCAAGCTGTCTGGGCTTAAGGTCAACCACTCCAAGTCGGTGGCAATGAATCTTACATTGCCAATTGGGGTAGTAAAGCTCCTAAAACTTAACTTTGACTTTCATTGGGATGCACGTAGATTGACATATTTTGGTATCAAATTGACACCCACCATAGAGTCCCTCTACAAGGACAACTTCCCTCAACTTTTTCAACAAATAGCTACAGATCTCACTAGATGGTCCCCTCTTAATCTCTCATGGTTTGGTCGCATTGCCTCCATCAAAATGACGATTTTGCCCAGATTGCTCTACTATTTTCGCACGCTCCCTATCGTGGTCCCTCAGAAGGCGCTTAGACAAATCCAAGGGCTCATTGTGTCGTTTATTTGGGGTTCTAAAAGACCGAGAATACAGAGACAAACATTACTTACCCCTAAAACTGCGGGGGGTCTGGGGGTTCCCAATATCCAACATTACTACCCTGCAGCACGTCTGGCGCAGCTTACAGATATGTATGCGAGACCATACTGCCCCCAGTGGACGCAAATTGAAACGGCCACATGTACCCGTTTCCCGCTGGAAATGCTACTGTGGATGGAGTCCTCGGACAGACCACCGGTTCTCTCCCCTGTGCTTTCTCAGATGTTATAGCTGTGGGACTCGCTTAGAAAGAGATTCCATATTAAATCACCCCATGATCCTCTTATGACTATCACGGGTAATTCTGCCTTTCCTCCGGGTCTGCGTAGAATGGAATTCCGGTGGTGGCTCAATAAGGGGTTTTACAGGATTAAGGACTTCTTTATAGGGGGGGACATTAGAACTTTGGATTACTTTAAGGACTCACACTCGATGCCCCCATCGGAGCATTTTAGATACATCCAGATACACCATTTTTTGTTGGACTGGAAATCCAGGCAGGGGGACATCAGTACATTGACCACTTTTGAACGGCTGTGCTGGCTCTCTGGCCTACGACGTAAAATATCCACGATATATTCCAATCTGGTTACTCCGGAAGGTAAACTCCCTTACATGACTCGATGGGAACACGATTTAGGTAGGGGGGTGGAATTGGAGCAGTGGCGGGAGATGGCATGTACGACCTCGAAACTATCTATCAATACATCCTTGGTGGAAGCGGGTTATAAGGTATTAATGAGATGGTATATGGTCCCCACTCGTATAGCTCGATTTAATCCATCGGTGGATATTCACTGCTTTAGGCAATGTGACGCGGAGGGCACGCTAATGCATATTCTATGGGAGTGCCCAGTGGTTGCCGCCTTTTGGAACCAGGTATACCTGCTTATTAACACAGTGATCAAGTCAAACCCCCCAATGATGTGATTACGGCACTGCTATGCGGTCCTATTCCAGAGGTTCGGGCCCCCGCACGTAAATTTCTCCGATATGTGTTCCTGGCAGCTAAAATAACTATTGCTAGGGCCTGGCGAGCACCTACGTTGTCTATGGATATGCTGATCGCTAAGATCTCATGGATAATGGTCAATGACCGCCTAACACATCTGCTGGATTGGACATTATACAAATTTGATGCCATTTGGGACCCATGGAGGAATCGCACACTCTCGTGAATACATAGAGATGGTTACGAAACCCTTCTACCCTACACCTTTCCTTCCCCCCCCCCCCTCCCTATCCTTCTTTTGGTTATTGTGTGTTATTTTTTTTTTCTCTCTTTTCTCTCTCCCATAGAGGCCACGTTATGGTACTCTATAAAGCAATGTGATGTCAAGGATAGTTACCTATGTTAGCAATGAATACATTTATATACTCTATATTTTGCAAGAGTTTTGACATCATGACAGACGTGTAATGTGAGATTTATTGGAGGCCATGTTGGTCTAATACTTTGTTTAATTGTATTACTGAAATGCAAAAGCTGAGACTCTGCGAGTCTGTGTTATTACTATATTATTATTTTACAAAACTGTTTAATAAAAAACTATTGAAAACAAAAAAAGTAGAGTCACTATGTACATACATTACATTACTTATCCTGTACTGATCCTGAGTTACATCCTGTATCTCTTTATTTTATATAAATTTACAAAACATAAACTGAAAAACAAATACATAACTAATTCCATATAACCAAAAAGTCACAACCCAATTCTTATAAACAAATTTTCTTATATACATCTCTGTATATGAGAAGAGAAAACTATACACCCCACTCTTATATACTTACATCTACACTTCATCCGAAACTAAAGAATAACTAGAATATATACAAACATCATATAAACGTAATCCAAAGTACTAACAGAAAATCCCCCGACCCGAGTCAACCAAGGGCCTAAAGAAACAACATAATAATGATGATAATAATAATAATCAAACAACATAATAACAAATAAAATAATAATAATAATAATAACAAAAACAATCCAAAATCTAATAATACTAATCCCAATTTAATTTTTTTATTTTTTTTATTTTTTTAAATCACACTATACACATCCTGACTTTCCCTAACTTTACCCTTCTTACCTAAACTCCACCACCCCAGCCAGCATCTCGCCTCATGTCCTCTCACGTCCGCATAGTCCAGATGCTGGCCCCCACCACCACACCCAACACCCCAGCCCAGCCCCCCGCCCCATGTCCTCCCATGTCCGCATAGTCCGGGGCTGGGTCAGGCAAACCCCCCCCCCCCCCCGACCCCCTCCCAACCTATCTATTAACCCCCTTAAGTCTATCCCTATTCTAACAACATTTCTACAATATAATACAATACACGTCACCAACTTGTCCAAATACCAAACCATATACAAAATACACCGTACCCGAAAGCACCAAGTTCGGTCGCTTGTAAACCTTTTTCCTGCCATTTCAATCCTAAACAAAACAAAAATCTTCCAGTGCTTACCTAGCCCATCACCAGATAGAGAGAAGGGAAAGCCCCCCCCCCCAGCTCCCCCCCCCAGAGGCCAAGGTACCACGTCCACCGCTGCACCCTCCCTATCGCTTTCCCTATCTCCTTACCCTATTACTAGCCCTTTTCTTGACCCTATTGAAAGCTGACCCTATGCTGACCCTCACCTTTCCCTTATTCCGAGCCCTATCGCTATATTTTTTTTTATTGGTGCCTCAGCTGAACGCAGACCCCCACCTCCAGTTGAGCACCGGTGATGACCCCCCCTCCCTCATGAAAGCAGACACATTAAGGCACCCAAAAGGAAAAGCCCCTCCAAAGACGAGAGGCTTTGGATGCTCCCAATATGCCGACCTCCAAAGAATGCACCTTCACCAGGTCACCCATGATATTGCTAACAACCTCATCCACTAGGAGGATTTTCTTCTGGGTAGAAACTAGACATCGTGCATTCCACATAAAGTGCCTGACCACTATACTGACTAGAAACAAGGTGCAATGGTCCCTACCACCGAGGTCTCCGAACACTCCATAGGCCCACCCAGCATAGGAGAGGCTGGTTAGGCCTGGCCAACCAATGGAGGCTCCCACCCTTTTGTATACCTCTGTATTGAAAGGGCAATGAAGTAGGAAATGCTCCATGCTTTCCAGCACTCCGCCGCACTCCTCCCGGGGGCAATCCCGATCATCAGAGCTTCTGCACTTTAGATTGCCCCTCACATACAGTCTCCCATGGAAGCAACGCCAAGCCAGATCCCAAAACTTCTGGGGAATCCTCGCTGAATTTAAAAGTTTTAATCCCACCCCGAGGTCACTACTTGGGCAGTATTTGAGCGCCAGGGGCTTCTGGAAGTGGGTCATCAGGACCCTCCTGTCAAGAAATTTTCTCGACATGGTCCTGATCTCCCACACCTCCAGACCCCACCGGCGAACAATCTTCAGCGCCAGGGTGGCATAAGCCAGGAGATGTCCGTGAGGTGTACGCAGGTCTTTCACTTGCCCTCCTCTCTCCCATTCCTGGAAGAAAGGCCGAAACCACCCCCTGCAGGAGGATATCCACCAAGGAGCCCTCTCTTGCCAGAGGTTTGCCAGGTTGATCTTAACAAAGGTGTTCACTAGGAACACCACCGGGTTAACCATACCTAACCCGCCTAGTGTCCTTGGTAGGTAAGTAACCTCCCTCTTGATTAGGTTGAGCCTGTTCCCCCATAACAGCTGGAATAACAGGCTATAGACCCGAGTCCAGAGAGGTTCTGGGAAGATGCACACACTGCCCAGGTAAAGCAACATGGGCACCAGGTAGGCCTTGGCCAAGTGAACCCTTTCCCTCAGGGTTAAGGACCAACCCTTCCATTGGTCGACCTTCTGGGCAACTAGATTCAGCCTATCCTCCCAGTTCTTCTTGGGGTAATCACCCGGGCCAAATTCGACTCCTAAGATCTTAGCAGACCCCTGAGGCTCTGGAATGGTGTCCGGGAGATCAAAACCAGGATCTCCTCCTCCCAGCCAGAGACTTTTGCACTTATCCCGGTTGATCTTGGACCCAGATGCCAATGAGTAACGCTCCTCTTCCGACATCACCCACTCTGCCTCCCCTCTCGAGGAGACAAAAATGGAGACGTCGTCTGCGTACGCAACCACCCTCTGAGTGGCCTCCGGCCCCTCCAGGCCGGCCCCGACTCCTGCCAATGGCCCACAATCGATCCTTTTAAGAAAAGGATCAATTGCGATCGCATATAGCAAAGGGCTCAAGGGACAACCCTGGCGGACACCAGACCCAACCTCAAAGGGGGTTCCAACCCAACCGTTCACCAGCGCAAAAGTCTCAGCCCCAGTGTATAAGGTCTGTAGCCAATTGACAAACCCCCCCGGTAGGCCGTACCTCAGAAGGACCGACCAGAGGTACTCGTGGTCCACCCGGTCAAAAGCCTTGGCCTGGTCCAAGGACAGGATGTACCCCTCCCACCGACCAGAATTTCCCTGCTCCACTGCCTCTCTGACACTGAGGACAGCACTAAATGTGCTGTGGCCTGGAACAGAGCAATGCTGGACCGGCGAAAGGAGCCGGGATGCAAACTTCACCAGCCGATTAAACAGCACCTTTGCGAGAACCTTTCTGTCCGTATTGAGCAGCGCTATGGGACGCCAATTCTCAATACGGGTCGAGTCTTTACCCTTCGATAAAACGATCAAGGCCGACCTCCTCATTGACATTGGCAAAGTACCCGAGGAAAGGCACTCATTAAACACCTCAGTCAAGAGGGGAACTAGGGTTCCTTTAAAAGTCTTATAAAACTCGGATGTTAAGCCATCCGGCCCTGGCGATTTTTTGAGGGCAAGCCCATCAATCGCCAGACCCACTTCCCCTTCGTTGATCGAATCCATCAAAACACCAAGAGAGGGTCTACCCCTGGCTCAGGGATGGTTTCAGCCAGGAAAGCCGAAATCTCATCTCGGTTTGGATCCTGCTTCCCCAAGAGGTGCGAGTAGAAGGATCTGACGACCTCCAAGATCCCTGATTTGGATCTCTTCAGAGATCCTGTACTATCAATCAGTCCTGTCACAACCTTACGACTCACTGACATCTTACAGTTCCTGTAGGGGTCAGACGAGCGGTAGCTCCTGAAATCCCTCTCAAGAACTAAAGATGCGTGCCTATCATACTGACACCTCCTGAGCAAAGCTTTCACCCCGGAGATCTCCTCCCCACTACCCCCGGTTGAGACCAGATGTTCGAGTTTCCTCCTCAGTTCCTGATATAGGCGGTACCTGCTTATGGACCTGAGGCTCGAGAGCCGGTGGAAAAATCCTGCCACCCGGCCTTTAAACAACTCCCACCACTCAGACTTAGTACCACTGAGATCCAACAAAGAAAATCCTCAAAGGCCTGTCTTATCTCCATTTCTTCCAAGAGTGTAGAATTCAGCCTCCATATACCTCTTCCCATGTGGAGGGACTCTGCAATGTTCAAAGAAAAAATAATTATACAGTGATCGGAGAACTCCACCTCAACAACGGACACTGGCGAAGAGATGGCCTCCTCCTTCAAAAAAAACCTGTCTATCCTAGACCTACAACTACCTCTACGATAGGTGAAACCCGAGTGGCCTGGGGTATGCCTGATGTGGATATCCACCAGGCGAGCATCGCTAACTATACTCTTTAAGGCTGCACTATCATAGGTCAATTTTTACCTCCAGAACCTCCTCTATATCTGGGCCTCACGACAGTATTGAAGTCCCCTCCAAAGATAACTTGTCAGCCTGAAAAAAGGAAAGGCTTAATCCTCATGAAGAGACTTTTATGGTCCCATTTGCTCTGGGGTCCGCATATATCAATTAATCTTAATTCCTGTTCCCTCATGAGGACATCTAAGATCAAGCACCTCCCCATTTACAACTCAATCATCCGTTGGCATGTTACCAGTGCGGTGAAAAGGACCGCCACTCCGCTATAGGGCTCTGCCACAAGAGACCAGTAGGAGGGCCCGCGTCGCCACTCCCTCCTAGATTTAACGACGTCTGCCAAAAGTGACAGCCTGGTCTCCTGCAAAAACAAAATGTCGGCTACAACTCGGCCAAGAAAATCAAAGGCTGCAAATCTCGCCCTATCTGACTTAATGCTGGCAACGTTAATTGATGCCAGCGTCAATGGAGTGGGTGCCGCCATCATGGATGTTTGAGTTTGACGGCTTTCTTCTTCCCACCCCCCCCCCTTTATCTGACGAGGACCCCCCTTCTTTGCCTCGCTTTCTGAAAATTGAGGAGTCCATACTCATCACCCTATTCCCATCTTCATCCCCAAGTTCCGGGCCAACCTCCCCTTCTGGGGGCAACGGCCACTGCAGCAGGGGAGGCTCAACGAATCTAGGGCACCCTATCATGCCCTCCCTCTTAGTATGAGAGGCTGAAATGTCCACGGGAGCATGGTATCGATCAGTAGATAACACCAGGGGGGTACAGAATTTTCGTTACGGATAAGAACGGTCACTCTCTTGGGACCACTTTGGCGAGAAATTGCTTGTGCAGCAAAGTCTCGCCAGCCATGCTCGTCCTTCAACAGCTCGTAGTTCCCCCAGAAGACGTCAAGGCCCCCTGGGTGAACAAAGCTGATGTCGAACTCGACCGAGCCATGAGGATGTATTAAGGCAAAGATGTCACTCGCCTTAAAGCCCATCCCCAGCAGCAGCAGCTCCACCACCCTCTTTCTGGGAGGGTACGCATCATTGCCACGCCACCGGAGACGGACCACATTCCTCCTGGCTACAGCCTGCCCGGTTGTTGGGAGCGACCACTGATCTCCTCGTTGCTCTCGGAAGGCAGGGTTTGCTTTCCCTCTCTTAAAGCGTCCAAGAGACGTTGTTGCAAGTTACCGTCCCCGTACGTTGAGAATGAAGATGGGTGGGCCCGCTGTCCCCCCGCTGCGACACCAGCATAAGACCTGCCGGATGTCTTAGCAAGAGGAGCGCCAGGCCCATTGCCCCTGGTTGATACCCCATCCACTCCACCTACCACCTCACCCCCTACAGACACAGCACTCAACACCCCATTACCAGCAGACACTCCAGCCACTATATTTACAGACAACTGCATACTTCCAGCAGTTTCCACATCCACAGCCGTAACTTTTTTATTTAACCCACCAGGTGCCCCTGCAGTCATCCTTACGGCCAGGTTCTATGTTATTCATTTTTTCTTTAGATTTTGTGTGGGTAGATGTTGCTTCAGTCTCTGCATCATCAGGCACCTTTGCAGGGACGCCACCAGGTGTTATAAGGGTGTCCCCGCAGTGCCCTCCGCCTCATTAACTTCCATCTGTTCTATGTTCTGAACATTTTTGGGAGAGAGGCCACCTTCTTCCCCGACGCCAGCAGCTCCTTTCTCGCCTACACCACTTTTCAGCGATGCGGACGAAGGAGCCACTGACATCACTGGAGCCGCCTCCAGCACCGGATCACTCCCCCCTCCCATAAAGGATTGGCCAACAGAGCCGGAGCTTCCTCTGTGACGGCCCTAGTCCGGAACGTCTGCCGGCTTGACTGCGTCACCGACAGAATTCCCGCTTTCAGACACCACATCCGGTTTATGGTTTACCCGTTCTCCCAACCCCTGACTCGAATCAGACACCAGTTTGCCGAGCTCGCCAGTCACCGGGCATGGGGACACACCCACTGGCGTCACCAGGCCACCATCACCGCCCCCTTTGCAGGGGTTGGCGTTCGTAACACTCTCCCCGCATTCCCACTCCAGCCCCACTGCAGAGGCGGGACCTGTTTCACCCGATCCTGAATTTCATCTGGCTCAGAGCACCGGAAAGACCTTGTTGTATACACCAGTTTGTATGATCCCTTTGCTGATTTTTTTTCCTTTCCCTTTTTTTTCTTCTTAAATTTTTTTTTCTTTTCCAAAACAGAATCCATGGAAGGATCTGAGTGAGTAATCCTGGAGGCCGCTCACTGTCAGTTTCAAAACTCTCCTGATTTCTCCCAGTTGTGTGTCCACCCTCCTCCTCTTCCCTGCTCCTCGGTTCTTCAGAATCTGTGTCTTCTCTGGGCTTTACTGTGTCACTGTAAAGGATCTGCCAGGCACAACTTCTGTGGATACTCCCATAGGTAACCAGTCTGCACCTAAGTCTATGTCTCTGAGACTGACTCCATCTTCCACCACTCAGGATGGCAGGCTTAGGAGTGGGAGAGCCTATCGCAGCCTGGCCAGACGGAGCTAGCTCCTGCCCTCTGTCTATTTATACCTGCCTTTCCTGTTCCTCCTTTGCTTGTGATTCTTCTCGTGTGGTTTCCTGGCCCAGCTACAGCTTCTATCTATTTGATCCTGCTGCATACTGACCCTGGCTTTCTGACTACTCTCCTGCTCTGCGTTTGGTACCTCGGGCACTCCTGGTTTGACTCGGCTCGTTCACCACTCTTGTTGCTCACGGTGTTGCCGTGGGAAACTGCCCCTTTCCCTTTGCTTTGTGTTCCCTTGTCTGTTTGTCTCGTGCACTTACTGAGCGTAGGGACCGCCGCCCAGTTGTACCCCGTCGCCTAGGGCGGGTCGGTGCAAGTAGGCAGGGACAGAGTGGCGGGTAGATTAGGGCTCACTTGTCAGTTTCCCTACCCCCTGTCATTACAGTCACTCTCCATTTTCTCCACCACATTTTCCTTTGATGATTCTGGGGCTTTGCTGTCTTCCTCCATGCTTTCTATTTTTATAGGCGATGCCATCTCGGCAAACCTCTCTTCATTTTTTTATTTTTCTCCAAACACCCCTCCGCCTGCCACAATCTCTTCATGTCTCTCTTCCACTTATTTTATTTCCTCTAACAAAGACTTAACTTGTAAACGGTACCGGGACCTCTTACCTCCTATGGCCTTTGCAGCCCTGCCTCTGCGACCGCCAAGCTCACTCGGCGCCATTGCAGCGACTTCCTGAGGTCCCGATACTCCTCCAACCGCATGGCCAGACGGGAGCTGAAGTTCTCCACTGTCTCTCCGGTCCTCAGCTGTCCCCATTCCTCCATTGGACTGCCATCCAAATGTCTGGACAGTGCTGGTCCTTCTCCAGGCAACATCACCTCTACCACCCTGCCAGATCGCATCTCCATACCCTTATCCAGGGTTACAGCCTCGGGGGGAGCCAGGACAGCCTTGCCCCGAGATGATCTCCTCACCCCGGAGACTGTTTGAACATATTCCCAGCCAGTGCGGTTCTCCCTGGTGATATCAGCTGATTAATGTGTGAATGCACAGGTCGCACACCCTTAAGGTTGGCCATGACTACAGGGAACAGAGAAGTGTTGTATATAGGCAGGGCCAGAATCTAGCATGGGTAAATGGTGCCAGACCGGGGGAGTCGCTTGCACTGGCCTTCGGGGCACATGCCCCAGATCTTTGGCCCGGTGCCCCGGATCCCAGGCGACTGCCACATTCGGGTCACAGCGGTCGCAATTGCGACCAGGCCATGGCCACCCGCGCCGCATCTGTAAAAGTTACTAGAGTAACTAGGGCCTATGTAATCAAATACACGTGCCCCTGTTACTATAGTAACGACACATACTTACCCATCTTCCTTCCTGGCGTCTTCTTGCATCATGAGGTCACGACGCTGTGCACCGCGGATGACGTCACAACGCTAGATGGTGTTGGGACATCTGCTGCACTCAGAGCCAAAGAGGAGGTAAGTGTAACGTTACGGTCTGCTGCGGTCCTGTATCTAATCCTGCTTTGTGGTAAGCTTAGATACAGGGTCTAACAGAATGTGTCACACATGGACCCTGTATCTAAGCCTACCAAATGGTTTTCTTAGATACATGGCCCATGTCTGTTCCTGTCTGATTGGCCCTGTATCTAAGCTTACCACACAGTAGGCTTAGATACAGGACCCCAGCAGACAGTAATCTTATACAGTATAAGATTACTGTCTGCTGGGCCCTGTATTTAAGCCTACAACACATGTTACTAAGGGGGTTTTTCTGTGTTTGTGTCCTTTTTACAGGTTCAGTCGTTGGCATATGTCAGATTCGAGGACTATTTCAATGACAGCGTTTTGTTTTATTCTCAATAAAATGGTTAATGAGGGTTTATTTCAATAAAATACTTTTTCTATGTCCTTCTATTTTTTTTTAAACTTTAATTATTACCACCTTAGTAATAGCTGCTGGCAGATTGGCAGCGTCCATTACTAAGGCAGGGCTTAATGTTATGCCGGTGCAGAGGCTAACACTAACCCCCATTATTACCGCGGTACCCATCGCCACCAGGGGTACTAGGAAGAGCCAGGTACGAACCAGCAGCTATTACTAAGGCAGTAGCAATAAAGTTTAAAAAATACATGGACATAAAAAAAATATTTTATTGAAATAAAAAAAACACACAACCCTCATTAACGATTTTATTGAGAATAAAAAAGCCGTCATCGAAGTAGTCCTCGAATCCGACGTAGTCCAACAACCGAACCTGTAAAAAAAACACAAAAAAAATATTAGTAACACATAAAAAAGCAAAACAATTATTATTCTTATCTTTCCAATGTCAGCGAGCTGGGCCCTATATCTAATCCTATCATGTGTGGTACTGTCTGCTGAGCCACTGTACCCTAATCCTATCCATAGCTATAGGGTCAGAGTGCTACAGATATGCGGTCTTATATATATATATATATATATATATATATATATATATATATATATACACTACCGTTCAAAAGTTTGTGGTCACCCAGACAATTTAGTGTTTTCCATGAAAACTCACACTTATATTTATCAAATGACCTGACGAAGGTTGCGAAACGCGCGTCGAGGTGTTGGGTGTCCAGGTGTCCTATCCCACCAGTATCATGTCCTCAACAGGTATTGTGTTCTATTTTTAACTGCCTATAGCTTGTCTCTGATTAGGTCTCCATTATCATAAGCATGGTTGCTATATCCTATTTATTGGAGGGACCTGTCAGTCTGATACTCATGCATATGGTATAAGCTATTACTTACCTGGGATGTGATTCTCTATTTGGAGGAATTATTTCTCTATATAGAATTTTTGATATTGTATTTTGTGAACCTGGTATACATTCTTTTAATTATATTTTATATGTCTATAGTATATACTTGGGAGGGGGGTTAATTTTGTATGTTTTGTATTTATTGATGTGTAATAAAGTATAAATAAATATATTTTGATATAATATTATTATGTCGAGATTTTTCTTTTCGGTTTAATATTTATCAAATGAGTTGCAAAATGACTAGAAAATATAGTCAAGACATTGACAAGGTTAGAAATAATGATTTTTATTTGAAATAATAATTTTCTCCTTCAAACTTTGCTTTGGTCAAAGAATGCTCCATATGCAGCAATTACAGCATTGCAGACCTTTGGCATTCTGGCTGTTAATTTGCTGAGGTAATCGGGAGAAATTTCACCCCATGCTTCCAGAAGGCCCTCCCACAAGTTGGATTGGCTTGATGGGCACTTCTAGGAGCGGCCGCACTGCCGACTGCAGGACATAAGGGGAGGCCGCCATGACAGGATAGGAGGTAGGGGGAAGTAAGGGGTTAATAGGTATAACGGTAGTTAAGGGAGGGATGCATAAGGTAGTTAGGGGAGGGGCTCGGAGGGAGGAGGGGGTGAGAGTAACGGCTTCCCGCTGTTTTCCTCAGTGCGAGGGAGACAGCGAGAAGAACAACAGCAGAAGCAGTGCGCTGTTCCTTTGCATTTTTTACGTACCTGGTCATGGCGTCCTTCGAGGGTCTGGTGGAGCGGCTCCAGGTGGCAGCGGAGTCACATGAGGACGGCTGGTTCGAGACACAGGTGACAAGGCTGGTGGGGCTGGCGGCGCCCCAGGCAGCAGGGCCCCGGCGCTCGCATCGCGCGGTGTCTAGAGAGGGGGGAGGGACGGATCCCCTGCACTCGTCTCCCTCGTTGTCTGCTGCTGCAGTGCTGGACTTAGATGTGGGCAGCCCGCTGCTGTTCACGACTCCGGTTAGTGGGGGAAGTGATCCGGTCTCTACAGGGGGGGTGACTGCTCGCAGGTCTAGGCGTACCCGCCCGCCGGCGAGACTTAGCCCGGAGGAAAACCCGCGGGCACGGCGCCGCCGGGGAAGCCCCTCCAGGGTCGCTGCAGTCCGGTCTCCAGGGAGAGCGGCATCCCCTAGGAGGTCCCGGCCTGGCAGAAATCCCCAGCCGCGGCGGTGCTTGGCAGTGAGGGGGGGGCTGCTCCCAGTTTTCCAAATACCCCCCCTCCGTCGGGGGTGATGCAGGAGATGGGCACGTCGGCAGCCCCGCATGATGAAGAGCCAATCAGGGGGCTGGCTGCTGCGAGGTTGTCTGCAGGGAGGATGGAGAGTCCTGTGGGAGGTGGAGTGCGGTCAGAGGTCTGGGTTCCGCGGATCGGGCAACAGGCGGTTGGCCCTCTCAGCATCAGGGCTCCAATGGAGGCCGGCCCTGCGGGACAATCGGGAAGAGGATCTCCGTGCCCTCACTGTGTGTGTGGGCAGCGGTCGCAGTTGACAAGGGATTTGGAAGAGGGAGAAGTCAGAGAGCATCAGCGCGGTCAAGTTAGTCCGGCTGGCGGGATCACAGCGCCTGAGCAGCCAGGTGGGTGTTCATCTTCTATCTCTGTTCATAATGCTGGTTTGTCGGGGGGTGCGAGGGTTGTGTCGAGCAGTGCGGCCGATGGCGGGCCTTCTGGGGGGAATGTTAGTGGTTTCGCGGACTTGGTAGGTTGTTTGCGCGAGCTGGTGAATAAATTGGATAAGTCACAGGCGTCGGTATCGGCGGGAGTGGCTCCGGTGGCGGTTTGGGGGACGGCAGCGCTGGGGGCAGGGCAGCCACTGGTGGGGTTGCAAGCTGGGGGCTCCGGGGGGCCATAGCGGTGTCGGTACAGACGGAGGGGGCGCAAGAAGGCGATAGAGTACGGTTGGATGATAGAGCGCGGGGTGAAGTCTATGTGTGTTTCGAGGGTCCGTTGGGGGCGCATTTAAAACAGGAGGTTCGCGAGCGCATTTGGAAGGACGAATATGTGGAAATATTTTCTCTCCTTCCTTTGGCGAAATTTAATTTGGATAAAGGAAAAAGGGACGAGAGTAAAAAGGAGGAGGAGGAACGGCGGCGTTATCGTCTTATTCCACAAACGTTTGTGAACTGGCTGCAGGCGTTTGCGATATTGGCTAGTGTGGTGGGGGAAAAAGCTCCAGAACATTGCTCTGCCCTTTTCTGTTACATGGACGCTATTGGGGAGGCGCATCGGGTTTATGGCGGTATGGCATGGTTGCGTTACGATGAGCAGTTTCGGCAGCGGAAGGCGGTGCGACCCAGCATTAGATGGGATCAGAAAGACATCGCGTTGTGGTTGCGGGTGACTGCTCCGGTTAAGCCGGGACAGTCCTTTCCAGGGAGTGGGGGATCTGCAGGGCAGGTCGGACAGTCTGGTCAGAGTTCCGGTTCGAAACTTGGTTTCTGTTGGCAATTTAACGACGGCCAATGTAAATTTGGGGCCACGTGCAAGTTCAAGCACGTGTGTTCCCATTGCAGCGGGACGTCTCATGGTGCGTCAAAATGCTTACGAAAAGGTAAAAGGGGTGGGGTTTCGGGGGGGGGCAGCTGGTCAAGGGAGTGACACCGGTGAGTTTAGCAAGGATGGCTCCCTTTCTAAGTAATTATCCGGATAGGGCTGGGGCAAAGTTGCTTGAGGACGGTTTTAGTTGTGGTTTTGTGATTCCTGCTCCCCCATATGATATTCCGGTCACTCGTAGGAATCTTAGGTCCGCGTATCAACACGCAGGGGTGGTCAACGAGAAATTGCGGAAAGAGGTTAGTTTGGGCCACATGGCGGGTCCTTTTGTAGAACCCCCAGTGGATGACTTGGTGGTGTCTCCTTTGGGGGTTGTGCCTAAGCGTGAGCCTAACAAGTTTCGTTTGATACACCATTTGTCGTTTCCCCGGGGTGCATCGGTGAACGATGGAATTGATCCAGAGTTGTGTTCAGTGGTGTACGCGTCTTTTGATAAGGCGGTGGTTTTGGTTAGGGAAGCGGGGGAAGGTGCCTTGATGGCAAAAACGGATATTGAAGCGGCGTTTCGGTTACTGCCGGTTCATCCAATGAGCCAACGGTTGTTGGGTTGTTTTTGGGAAGGGGAATTTTTTGTGGATCGTTGTTTGCCGATGGGTTGTTCTTTGTCGTGCGCGTATTTTGAGGCATTTAGTTCGTTTTTGGAATGGGTAATACGGGAGGTCGCAGGTGTGAAGTCTGTCATTCATTACCTGGATGATTTTTTGTGTGTTGGCCCGGGTGGTTCAACAGTGTGCGCAAATATTTTGTATGCCTTACAGGGGGTCATGAGGGACTTTGGAGTCCCGTTGGCTCCGGGGGGCCATAGCGGTGTCGGTACAGACGGAGGGGGCGCAAGAAGGCGATAGAGTACGGTTGGATGATAGAGCGCGGGGTGAAGTCTATGTGTGTTTCGAGGGTCCGTTGGGGGCGCATTTAAAACAGGAGGTTCGCGAGCGCATTTGGAAGGACGAATATGTGGAAATATTTTCTCTCCTTCCTTTGGCGAAATTTAATTTGGATAAAGGAAAAAGGGACGAGAGTAAAAAGGAGGAGGAGGAACGGCGGCGTTATCGTCTTATTCCACAAACGTTTGTGAACTGGCTGCAGGCGTTTGTGATATTGGCTAGTGTGGTGGGGGAAAAAGCTCCAGAACATTGCTCTGCCCTTTTCTGTTACATGGACGCTACTGGGGAGGCGCATCGGGTTTATGGCGGTATGGCATGGTTGCGTTACGATGAGCAGTTTCGGCAGCGGAAGGCGGTGCGACCCAGCATTAGATGGGATCAGAAAGACATCGCGTTGTGGTTGCGGGTGACTGCTCCGGTTAAGCCGGGACAGTCCTTTCCAGGGAGTGGGGGATCTGCAGGGCAGGTCGGACAGTCTGGTCAGAGTTCCGGTTCGAAACTTGGTTTCTGTTGGCAATTTAACGACGGCCAATGTAAATTTGGGGCCACGTGCAAGTTCAAGCACGTGTGTTCCCATTGCAGCGGGACGTCTCATGGTGCGTCAAAATGCTTACGAAAAGGTAAAAGGGGTGGGGTTTCGGGGGGGGGCAGCTGGTCAAGGGAGTGACACCGGTGAGTTTAGCAAGGATGGCTCCCTTTCTAAGTAATTATCCGGATAGGGCTGGGGCAAAGTTGCTTGAGGACGGTTTTAGTTGTGGTTTTGTGATTCCTGCTCCCCCGTATGATATTCCGGTCACTCGTAGGAATCTTAGGTCCGCGTATCAACACACAGGGGTGGTCAACGAGAAATTGCGGAAAGAGGTTAGTTTGGGCCACATGGCGGGTCCTTTTGTAGAACCCCCAGTGGATGACTTGGTGGTGTCTCCTTTGGGGGTTGTGCCTAAGCGTGAGCCTAACAAGTTTCGTTTGATACACCATTTGTCGTTTCCCCGGGGTGCATCGGTGAACGATGGAATTGATCCAGAGTTGTGTTCAGTGGTGTACGCGTCTTTTGATAAGGCGGTGGTTTTGGTTAGGGAAGCGGGGGAAGGTGCCTTGATGGCAAAAACGGATATTGAAGCGGCGTTTCGGTTACTGCCGGTTCATCCAATGAGCCAACGGTTGTTGGGTTGTTTTTGGGAAGGGGAATTTTTTGTGGATCGTTGTTTGCCGATGGGTTGTTCTTTGTCGTGCGCGTATTTTGAGGCATTTAGTTCGTTTTTGGAATGGGTAATACGGGAGGTCGCAGGTGTGAAGTCTGTCATTCATTACCTGGATGATTTTTTGTGTGTTGGCCCGGGTGGTTCAACAGTGTGCGCAAATATTTTGTATGCCTTACAGGGGGTCATGAGGGACTTTGGAGTCCCGTTGGCTCCGGACAAGACGGAGGGTCCGGTTACTGTTATTCGTTTTCTAGGTATAGAAATTGATTCGGCCTTGATGGAATGTAGACTACCTGAAGACAAATTGACAGGGCTTCGGTCGGAAGTTCAGGCATTGGCTCGGCTTAAAAAGGTTACGTTGCGTAGTTTGCAATCAGTATTGGGGAAGTTAAACTTCGCGTGTCGGATCATGCTCATGGGCAGAGTGTTTAGTAGGCGTCTGGCGGCGGCGACAGCCGGGGTGTTGGCACCGCATCATTTTGTGAGATTGAGTGGTGAGCACCGGGCGGATTTGGGCGTGTGGCATCAGTTTTTGGGCCAATATAACGGGCGGTCACTTTGGATGGACGGGGCTATGGATTCAGTGGATTTAGATTTGTTTACGGATGCAGCTGGAGGGGGCGGATTTGGAGCTTATTGTGGTTGCCAGTGGTGCGCCGGAGGGTGGCCAGATACCTGGGTTGACAACGGTTTGACGAAAAACTTGGCCTTACTCGAGCTGTTCCCTATTGTGGTCGCGGTGACCATTTGGGGGGACAGGCTCAGGAACAAGAAGATTCGTTTTCACTGTGATAACTTAGGGGTGGTATTGGCTATCAATAATATCTCGGCGTCATCGCCTCCAGTGGTGCAACTGTTACGGCATTTGGTGCTAGTATGTTTGTCCTTAAATGCTTGGGTGGTGGCGGTGCATGTTCCAGGGATTGAAAATTGTGTTGCTGATGCCCTTTCTCGCTCGCAGTGGGACCGTTTTCGTCAGCTGGCGCCGGGAGCGGATCGGATCGGCATGGTTTGTCCGGATCATCTCTGGGAGTTGGTTTCGCTGTGGCAGAAGCATTGATCGAGCGATCTCTGGCGAGCTCTACGTGGGCATCATACAGGGCTGGCTGGGCTCAATGGGAGCTTTGGCTGAGATCCCTAGGTGACGTCCGGTCGGACCGGGACAGACTGGTGGCTTTGTTGTATTGGTTGGGGGACGCGTATGAGTCAGGTGTGTCTGTATCCAAAGTGAACAAGTTTGTGTCCGCAGTGGCGTTTGGTTTGAAACTGCATGGTTTGGTGGATGTGACTAAAGAGTTTTTAGCGGTTCAAGCTTTGAAAGGGGTTCGCAGGGGAAGAGTGTCGGTGGATCGGCGGCGGCCGGTTTCTTTTCAGATTCTTTGCCTGTTGGGATCGGCGGTGGAAGGGGTTTGTAGTTCGGGTTTTGAAGTCCGATTGTTCCGCATGGCTTTTTCGTTAAACTTTTTCGGGGCGTTCAGAATTGGCGAACTGGTGTCGCCAAGTGTTTCTCGGGCGGGCGGTATAGCTTTGGATGATGTGGAATTGTTCGGTGACAGGGTGGAGATTGTGCTGCGTAGATCAAAAACTGACGTAACGGGCAAGGGTAGGCGGATAGTGTTGTTCGCGTTAGAGGGTTCGGTGATGTGCCCGGTACAGTGTGTGGCTGCGTTTGGGGGGAAAAGGGGGTTAACGGGGGTTCCGTTGTTACGACATGAGGACGGGTCATTTCTATCTAGATTCCAGTTTAGGGCGGTGTTCAAGCGCTGTTTGATTGCAATTGGGGTTCAGGAGACTGAGTATTCCTCACATTCATTCCGAATTGGCGCGGCGACAGAGGCGGTGAGATGGGGGTTGGATGAGGCGGGGGTGAGGCGCATCGGGAGGTGGGAGTCTAACCGTTTTCGTACCTACGTGCGTCCTCATCTGCTTTAACAGGGCGCAATTATTACTGCAGTGGAGGTGTGAGTCAGAAAATGGAGTGCGGATGGGATTGTAAGATGTGTGTTTTTCTCTTTTTTCAGGTTTACGCCCTTGTCTGGTCTGGATCTTGGGGCATTCTTTTGTTTACTGGGGCGCTCTGAGGGCGGATGTTCGTCCTGATGGCCGCCAACTGAGGATTCCGCGGGAAGAGGCTGTCCTGCACTGGTTGGGTTTTAGGGGAATGGTCTGGGCTAGGGTGGTACAAGAAGTACAAATATATACCCAGTTAGACCGGGTTCCCGACATTTTAGTGTTGCATGTGGGGGGGAATGATTTAGGGGTGCGCCCTTTTCGTGATCTGATTAGGGACATTAAGCATGACTTGTTGTGCTTATGGGCATTGCACCCGAGATTATTGATAGTCTGGTCGGATATTGTGCCGAGAAAGTCGTGGCGTTTGGCTCGATCGGTTGAAAGGTTGAATAAGGCCAGAATAAAAGTTAATAGGGCGGTGTCAGCTTTTGTGGCAAAGCATGGTGGAGTAGTGGTCAGGCACAGGGACCTGGAAGCCGGTGTGGGGTGTTACTGGAGACATGATGGGGTGCACCTGAATGAGGTTGGGATGGATATATGGAGTTTGGCCCTGGCAGAAAGAATCGAAAGAGGGGTGTTGGTGTGGAGGAGCTCATGGGCTTGAGGTGGTCAAGGCACATTTCGCAGTGGCGTGGGGAGTCCTTGAGGTTGGTCAGTAAAACTGGTGGGGGAGGTCGCATCAGGGGCATGCGTCCCCCAAAATATGTGGAAGGCTTCTTAGGGTGTTACCCCTTTGAAGTGCTTTATGGAAAAAGCCATCTGCAAGTGAGCGGTGCTTTCGAGCCGGGTTACGGCTGGAGGTAAAAACAAGTGGTGGTGGCAGATGGCTAGTTGGTTTCGATTTGGCGGTAACCTCAAGGGCTTCCCTGGTCATGTTGTTATTTATGTTGACCCTGTTAAGGTTTTTTTGTGATGTGTTTTTTGGAAGAATTCCAATTCTGGGGAATTCTTGGGTGTTTTATAATATTTGGGTTATAAAATTTTATTTGCATAAAATTTATAATAAACGGCTGCTGTGGCCATTAAAATCCAACCTCGGTGTCATGTGTGTTATTCTGGAGGCTAAAGAAGGTACGGTTCACTCTACTCTACTTATCCAAGTCAAGGAGCGGCCGCACTGCCGACTGCAGGACATAAGGGGAGGCCGCCATGACAGGATAGGAGGTAGGGGGAAGTAAGGGGTTAATAGGTATAACGGTAGTTAAGGGAGGGATGCATAAGGTAGTTAGGGGAGGGGCTCGGAGGGAGGAGGGGGTGAGAGTAACGGCTTCCCGCTGTTTTCCTCAGTGCGAGGGAGACAGCGAGAAGAACAACAGCAGAAGCAGTCCCACCCACCCGCCCTTTATTTTCGGTTGTGCATGAAGATGTGTGATCAGGAGGGTGTATGGTGAATGATATATGGGGGAATATGTTGTCACGGTGGCTGGCGTGGGGAGTCCTTGAGGTTGGTCAGTAAAACTGGTGGGGGAGGTCGCATCAGCGGTATGCGTCCCCCAAAATATGTGGAAGGCTTCTTAGGGTGTTACCCCTTTGAAGTGCTTTATGGAAAAAGCCATCTGCAAGTGAGCGGTTCTTTCGAGCCGGGTTACGGCTGGAGGTAAAAACAAGTGGTGGTGGCAGATGGCTAGTTGGTTTCGATTTGGCGGTAACATCAAGGGCTTCCCTGGTCATGTTGTTATTTATGTTGACCCTGTTAAGGGTTTTTTGTGATGTGTTTTTTGGAAGAATTCCAATTCTGGGGAATTCTTGGGTGTTTTATAATATTTGGGTTATAAAATTTTATTTGCATAAAATTTATAATAAACGGCTGCTGTGGCCATTAAAATCCAACCTCGGTGTCATGTGTGTTATTCTGGAGGCTAAAGAAGGTACGGTTCACTCTACTCTACTTATCCAAGTCATGCGTACCATACGGTCAAGCTGCTCCCACAACAGCTCTATGGGGTTGAGATCTGGTGACTGCCCTGGCCACTCCATTACAGATAGAATACCAGCTGCCTGCTTCTTCCCTAAATAGTTCTTGCATAATTTGGAGGTGTGCTTTTGGTCATTGTCCTGTTGTAGGATGAAATTGGCTCCAATCAAGCGCTGTCCACAGGGTATGGCATGGCGTTGCAAAATGGAGTGATAGCCTTCCTTATTCAAAATCCCTTTTACCTTGTACAAATCTCCCACTTTACCAGCACCAAAGCAACCCCAGACCATCACATTACCTCCACCATGCTTGACAGATGGCGTCAGGCACTCTTCCAGCATCTTTTCAGTTGTTCTGCGTCTCACAAATGTTCTTCTGTGTGATCCAAACACCTCAAACTTCGATTCGTCTGTCCATAACACTTTTTTCCAATCTTCCTCTGTCCAATGTCTGTGTGCTTTTGCCCATATTAATCTTTTATTTTTATTAGCCAGTCTCAGATATGGCTTTTTCTTTGCCACTCTGCCCTGAAGGCCAGCATCCCGGAGTCGCCTCTTCACTGTAGACGTTGACACTGGCCTTTTGCGGGTACTATTTAATGAAGCTGCCAGTTGAGGACCTGTGAGGCGTCTATTTCTCAAACTAGAGACTCTAATGTACTTGTCTTGTTGCTCAGTTGTGCGGCGGGTCCTCCCACTTCTCTTTCTACTCTGGTTAGAGCCTGTTTGTGCTGTCCTCTGAAGGGAGTAAAATACACCGTTGTAGGAAATCTTCAGTTTCTTGGCAATTTCTCGCATGAAATAGCCTTAATTTCTAAGAAAAAGAATAGACTGTCGAGTTTCACATGAAAGCTCTCTTTTTCTAGCCATTTGGAGAGTTTAATCGAACCCACAAATGTAATGCTCCAGATTCTCAACTAGCTCAAAGGAAGGTCAGTTTTATAGCTCCTCTAAACAGCAAAACTGTTTACAGCGGTGCTAACATAATTGCACAAGGGTTTTCAAGTGTTTTCTAATCATCCATTAGCCTTCTAACACAGTTAGCAAACACAATGTACCATTAGGACACTGGAGTGATAGTTGCTGGAAATGGGCCTCTATACACCTATGTAGATATTGCATTAAAAACCAGACGTTTGCAGCTAGAATAGTCATTTACCACATTAACAATCTATAGAGTGTATTTCTGATTAATTTAATGTTATCTTCATTGTGCTTTTCTTTCAAAAATAAGGAAATTTCTAAGTGACCCTAAACTTTTGAACGGTAGTGTATATATATATATATATATATATATATATATATATATATATATATATATATATATATTTATTTATTTATTTGTACACACACATATACATACATGCACACACATTTTTTGGGGGGGCTGAACATATGTTAGTACAAGGATACTTACTGCTGGGGCCCTATATCTAAGTTGATAATGTGTGATACTGTCTGCTGGGGCCATGTATCTAAGCCTATCATGTGTGATACTGTCTACTGAGACAATGCATCCAATTCTATCCAGCGGTGTAGCTATAGGAGCCGTAGCCTTATTGATATGCTATCTCGGATATATATGTAAAAAAATATATATATTTTTTGGGGGTGTAAATATATGTCTCGGGGCTTGTGCCCCTGATCTTTTAAGACCCCAGCAACGCCCTTGGGCCAGACTAGTTTTGCTGCTTCCCTTATTTTAATGGGTGGTGAAAAGCCATGGAAGGATTTCCTCTCCACAGACACTTCAATGGGTCTGATCATGGGAAGGAAATGGAGGCAAACACTCCTGTCCCAAGTGGTTAGGAATGTAGCAGTGTTAACCAGCACCATAATCTTGGCTACGGTGCCCACTTACCTCTATGTACAACCCAGAGGGAGGGCAACACGGCAATCGCCCAGCGACCTTCATCACCTAGGGACCTCCAGCAGCCAGACATAGGATCCTGAGGGTATGTTCACACGGCCTATTTACGGATGTAATTCGGGCGTTTTAACCCCCGAATTACGTCCGAAATTACGGCTTGAAAGCGTTGACAAACATCTGCCCATTGAAAGCAATGGGCTGACGTTTGTCTGTTCACACGAGGCGTATATTTACGCGTCGCTGTCAAAAGACGGCGCGTAAATAGACGCCCGCGCCAAAAAAGTGTCATGTCACTTCTTCAGACGTAACCGGAGCCGTTTTCCATGGACTCCATGGAAAACCAGCTCCAGTTACGTCCGTAATGGACGCGGCGTTCAAGCGCCTGCACATGCGGTTACGGCTGAAATAGCGGGGCTGTTTTCTCCTGGAAACAGCCCCGTAATTTTGGCCGTTACGGACACTGCCGTGTGAACATACCCTGAGTGTTGTATGTCCAACTATAGAAAAGTAGTAGTATGTGGCAGAATAGGAGAGTGTACTAATAATTATTACCTATGTGTATTACTATGAGTAACTCGGCCTTTAGATAAAGTTACGGGAAGGAAACCCCGCCAACCTTGACCTGGGTTCCTGTATATAGGTGTACAATTAACAACCTAATAGTAACATAAACTTTTTCCAGTGGCTATAATTACATTTTATAACCAGCGCACAATATGTCCCCTTTTCCAAAATCGAACCGGTCAACATTAACATGAACCGTGTAAGAAAGTGCAAACTTTGAAAAAATATAATCCAGCCATATGAGAACAATAATCAGGAGATATTTATTGTCTGGTTTTGAAATGTTTCAAATATTCAAAGCTATAAAACGTCAGGGGAAAGTAGACTTCCTGATGTAAAAGACACCATAAATTTCTCTTTCTTTAGACAGAAGATGAAAAAAAATGGATCAATGTGATATTTTGTGTGAAAGGGCGAAAATATGCAGAAAATAACAGAGCCGAGCGAGCTGAAAAACCCCAGAGGGCATCCTCGTCCTGCCTTGGGGAGTCTGAAGGAAATCAACAGCAGCCAAGTGAACAATTCCTGCAGAATAAATTGGAATATATTTCCAGGGCACATTCACCGAGCAATGAAGCTTTCTGCATGCGGAACATAGTAGTCTGCCTCCCACTACCTGCTGTCACTCCTCATATACCGGCCCCTAACTCATTCCACATCAGGTTAGTTGTTAACAGTCACATGTTAATAATGGAGAAACAATGGAACAGGTTTGTGTGGAGAAAAATTATAATTTCCATGTTTTAGATTGATAAATATAGGTATGGTATGAATGGATGGATAGATCGAGCCTCTAAATCCATAGAAAGACAAATATATATGAAGTAGGTAGAAAGATATGCGATAGATAGACAGAGAGATATGAGAGATAGATAGATAGATAGATAGATAGATAGATAGATAGATAGATAGATAGATAGATAGATAGATAGATAGATAGATAGATAGATAGCACACAAGAAAATAGCGACCGCACACTGCGAACACGAATGCCACCTAAGCCACTAAATATAAATAAATATGCATTACTGCTAAATCTACTTACAGTAGCGAGGTTCTTATCAGACATTTTGATCAAATTGTGTGAGACCACCTGCCAAGACAAGGCGACCTCTACACTGCATATACACCCAGAACTGGGACTAAGCCTTCATATATTTGGGGATATTAGGAACCAGCATTAAGCTAATTAAAATCACCCAGGGCAGAATGGGAGGAGTGCAAGATCAAAAAATGGAGACAATCACTAACCCCACATATATGAATCACATAAACAACACAAAAGTTTAATCAGCACATTCCAACAAAATGAAACAAAACGTGTATACAGGTGCAAGAACGCACACAAAAAAATGGCGACAGCACACTGCGAACACTAATGTCACCTAAACCGCTAAATATAAATAAATATGCATTACTGCTAAAAAATAGTGAGGTTCTCAGCAGATCGGCAGTAATGCATATTTATTTATATTTAGCGGCTTAGGTGTTATTAGTGTTCGCAGTGTGCTGTCGCCATTTTCTTGTGTGCTGTATAAATTTGCGGTCACAGACGTTCTTGCACCTATATACACGTTTTATTTAATTTTTCTGGAATGTGCCAACACCAGCAGATGACACGGCCCCCAAACCATCACTGACTGTGGAAACTTCACACTGGAACGCAAGAAACTTGGATTGACTCCTCTCCACTCTCCCTCCAGACTCTGGGACCGATATTTACCAATGAAATGCAAAATTTACTTTCATCTGAAAACAGGACTTTGGACTAATGAGCAGCAGTGTTGGTCCACTGTGTTATATCAAGTCCAGAGTCAGCGCAGCGTCAACCAGGACATTTTCGAGCACTTCATCCTTCCCTCTGCTGACCAGCTTTATGGAGATGTGGATTTCATTTTCCAGCAGGACTTGGCACCTGCCCGCACTGCCAAAAGTACCAATACCTGGTGTAATAACCACAGTATCACTGCGCTTGATTGGCCAGCAAACTCGCCTGACTGAAACCCCATAGAGAATCTATAGGGTATTGTCAAGAGGAAGATGAGACGCCAGACCCAACAATGCAGACAAGCTGAAGGTCACTATCAAAGCAACCTGGGCTTCCATAACACCTCAGCAGTGCCACAGGCTGATCGCCTCCATGCCACGCCGCATTGATAACCCCTCAGCAGTGCCACAGGCTGATCACCTCCATGCCGCGCCGCATTGATAACACCTCAGTAGTGCCACAAGCTGATCGCCTCCATGCCACGCCGCATTGATAACACCTCAGCAGTGCCACAGGCTGATCACCTCCATGCCACGCCGCATTGATAACACCTCAGCAGTGCCACAGGTTGATCGCCTCCATGCCACGCCGCATTGATACCACCTCAGCAGTGCCACATGCTGATCGCCTCCATGCCACACCACATTGATAACACCTCAGCAGTGCCACAGGCTGATCGCCTCCATGCCACGCCGCATTGATAATGCCTCAGCAGTGCCACAGGCTGATTGCCTCTATGCCACGCCGCATTGATAAGAACCTCAGCCGTGCCACAGGCTGATCACCTCCATGCCACGGCGCATTGATAATGCCTCAGCAGTGCCACAGGCTGATCGCCTCCATGCCACGCCACATTGATGCAGTAATTCATGCAGAGTTGGAGCCCCGACCAAGTACCGAGGGCAGATACTGGACATACTTTCAGTAGGACAACATTTCGGTATTAAAAATAATTTTTGAAATTGGGCTTATATAATATTCTAATTTTCTGAGAGACTAAATTTTGGGTTTTCATTAACTGTTCCCGTAATAATCAATATTAAAAGAAAAAATTGCTGGAAATAGATCCCCCTGTGTGTAATGAATCTATAAAATATTTGAGTTTTTTTAATTGAATTACTGAAATAAATTAACTTTTTGATAATAATGTGGACAGACAGACAGATTAGGGAACGGACCACTGTCCCTCTAGACAAAAAGCAGTAAATAGGCAGCACTCACAAAGGCTTATGGTAAAAAATAGAGGGTGCTTTATTGACCCCAAAAGTGCGACGTTTAGGCTCACACAACCTGAGCCTTTTTTTGTGGCAAAAAAATGGGATTTGACCGCACTGTGTAACTAGACTAAGGCCTTATTCAGACTGCCGTGTTTGATCCGTGATATACGGAGCGTGTATCGGCCGTATTTCCCAATTCAGGGAGCCGGACTCCTAGCATCACAGTTATCAATGCTGCTAGGAGTCCCTGCCTCTCCGCGGGAATACTGTCCTGTACTGTAATGATGCTTTCAGTACGGGACCGGGGACAGTTTTCCCACGGGAAAGGAGGGACATATTTTTCGGCTCCCTGAACTGTGGTCGGTCAGGGAAATATGGCCAATACACGGTCCGAATATCACAGACCGAACATGGATGTCTGAATAAGGCCACTTACTTGTCTCATGTTTTTGGTGCGGATTGCGCACTGAAAGTTCACTACAAATTACAATATAAGGCGATATTCAGACCAACGTGTGTGAAATCAGCCGTGAAAGACGGCCGTGCGGGACCGGTTGTCACAGATCCCTCATAGACTTGAGTCTATTGAGGGATCCGTGAAAATGCACAAAAATAGGACATGTCCTCTTTTTTTACAGACCCTTCACACGGTCTGTTAAAACAACGACCTTGTGAATAACCCCATAGAAATACATGCAGCCGTGTGACGGCCATTAAAAAAAACGTCCTTCACACGGACGATTAACACGTTAGTCTGAATAAGCCCCAACTCATGTGAATGGGGTTTGTCACAATCTCATGCACGTGCAGCAGAAAAAAAATCTGCATGGAATTTAGGACGTGCTGCTGATTTATAACCCCTAAACGCAATGTCACGTAACTGTACATGATGAGGGTTAGATATGTATGGGAAGTATGGAGCGAGCTCACGGGCTGAGCACGCTCCATACACAGCGGGTGACAACCGTGTTAGGCAGCCGACACCTCACTGCAACGGGCGGAATCAAAGATCACTTTGATTCCGCCTGTTTAACAACTTAAATGCCGCGGTCAATCGCAACCCCGGCATTCAAAGTGTTAGATTCTGGGGGTCGCCCTCTGAAACAAGCCACCTCGCAGCCCCCCCACCCCCACGGCACGATCGGCTGTTAAAAACGGTTTTTATAGCAGCCTGGGGGCGTGATGAAAGCCCCCCAGGTCTGCCATCTTTGTACTCCTTTGAAGCACAGCCTCACTATCACGATATACTGCAATACATTAGTATTGCAGTATATCATGCAGTGGATGATCATTGTAGTGGATCGCTGCTTCAAGTCCCCTAGGGGGACTAATAAAAAAAGTAAAAAACAGTTAAATAAAGTTTTTTTTTACGTTCCAAAAAATAATAATAAATAAAGTAATAAAATAATAAAGTATTAAAAGTTCAAAAAAACAAAAACCCATTTCACATTTTTTCCCTAAATCAATGTTAAAAAAAATAACAGTTAACATAACTGGTATCGCCGCGTCCTTAAAAGTCCGAACTATGACAATATAGCATTGTTTAACCCGCTGGGTAAATGGCGTAAAAAAATATATATAAAACACGCAAATTGCTGGTTTTTGGTCACCAAAGCGCTACAAAAAAGTGATCAAAAGGTCGCATACACCCCAAAATGGCATCGGTGAAAACCACAGCTCGCCCTGCAAAATTTAAGCCCTCACATCACTAAATTGATGGAAAAATGGAAATGTTCTGGCTCTCAGAATTTGGCGGCACAAAACATTTTTTAAATTTCGCAAATAGTTTTATTTTTTTAAAAGTGGTAAAACATAAAACAAAACATATAAATTCGGTATCGCCGTAATCGTATCAACCTGTAGAATAAGGTGAATATGTCGTTTTTACCGCCTGATGGATGCCGTAAAAACAAAACCCCACAAAAAATGGCGTAATCGCTGTTTTTTGCCCATTTCACCACACAAATAATTTTTTTTCATCTTCCCAGTACATTATGCGGTACAATAAATGGTGCCATGAAAAACTACAACTTGTAAGGCCATGTGAGGCCAAGCTGCTTTCACTTATTATTGTGAGGCATGAGGTGTGATGAATTTTGAACCTCCATGTGCCTCACATTAATAGTAATTCACCCCATTACGTACCTCACACATTAACCCAATGTTGTCAATTATGAGAAACATGATGGGGTTAATTACTATTAATGTGAGGCAAATAGAGGTTCAAAACTCATCACACCTCGTGCCTCACATCAGAAAATTAACTTTTTTTAAATGATTATTGTTGGAAAAGTAACGTGTTGGTATCGAGAATCACAATACTACATGAAGTATCGATATCGAAGTCCAAATTCTGGTATCGTGACAACCGTAGATAGGATAGCGACAGGATCGAACAATCAATGTGGTTATGGCTGGTGAGTTGAAGAGGAGCCAGTTTGGTTCAGCAATAAGTTAAAAGTAACAGCAGACAAGACGGGAAATGATTGGGGTCTTGCTCAGTGTTTAACTCCTTCACGACATCCGACCGTATATATACGGCGCACATCGGGTGGGGGAATATGGAGCGGGCTCACGGGCTGAGCCAGCTCCATAGAACGTGTGTGTCGGCTGTGTGTTACAGCCAACACTTTCGGGTAACGAACGGGATCCCACTCATTTAACCTGTTAAATGCTGTGGCTGTGGTCAATAGCGACCGCGGCATTTAAATCACTGAAAACGGTGGGGGCGACCCACTGTGACGTTCCAATGACCCCCCCCGTGGCGAGATCGGGGCGTGCCGTTGGTTGGCAATGACACGGCGATTGTACTCCTAGAATCACGATATGCTGTAATACATTAGTATTGCTGGTTCATGTCCCGTAGGGGGGCTAGTAAAAAAAAGTTAAAAACAGTGAAATAAAGATTTTTTAATAAATAAAAAAAAAAGTAAGAGTTCAAAAAACAAAAACCTTTTCCCATTTTTCCCCAAAAGCACAATGTAAAAAAAAAATTTAACATAACTGGTATCGACACGTTCGTGAAAGTCTCAACTATTACAATATATCATTATTTCGTCCGCACGGTGAATGCTGTAAAAAATAAAAACAGGCAGAATTGCTGTTTTGTGGTCACTTAATATCCCACAAAAAAATAAATAAAAAGTGATCCAAAAGTCTCACGTATCCAAAAATGGTACCAATATAAACTACAGCTACAGCTCGCCTCGCAAAGAATAAGTCCTCACATCGCTAAATCGACGGAAAAATAAAAAAGTTATGGGTCTCATAATATGGCGACAAAACTCAAATTTTATTTTTAACAATAATTTTTTTCCTTGTAAAAATAGTAAAACATTAAAAAAACTATATATATTTGGTATCGCTGTAATCGTATTGACCCGCAGAATAAATTTATCATGCCGTTTTTACCGCACGGTGAACGTTGTAAGAAAAAATTAAAATATCCAAAAGGAATCACAGTTTTTTTTCCTTTTCCACCCCACAAATATTTTTGGGGTAGTGTCCCACTGCATTATATGGTACAATAAATGGTGCCGTGAAAATCGACAACTCATCCCGCCAAAAATAAGGTGGGGAGGAAAAAACAAAAGTGAAAATCCGAAAAATGGCTGCTGCGGGAAGGGATTAAGCAGTGCCCACAGTGAGGTCAGGAAAGGTACAAAAGGCAACATGAAATGCTCTAAATTATGCATAAAAGATAATAAATCTAAATCCGTAGGCGTGATGTCTATGATTGATATTATCATGGACACATACAGTAAAGGAAGAGTCAGAAGATAGAAGGAGCTCCGATTTGTAAAGGTTGAGGGGCAGAGAGGACATGACAGCAGAGACAGTCAATGGACACAACTGGTCGTTCACAGGAGAGTACTAGTAATGTTGAGAAAGGACGAGTGTAGCATAAGGATAGTACTGAAACCTAGAATGTGGAGACAGAAGCTGGGCCAGAACTGAACCCAGGGGAACCCCAACAGAGAAGAACCAGCAAAAATCACACTACAAATACGGTCAGAGAGATAGCAAATGGAGGGAGAGAAAAGAAAGACTAGAAGGAGACGCTAATCTACTGTAGGATTAAGAGTGAAGATCACCCATTAGGGCCATAAAAAAAAATCTACTTTTTGTCAACTTTTTTTTCCTTAGCTTTTTTGCAATGTACAGAAATTCTAAGGTGCCAACTGAAGGACATTTGATGAGAGAAACCTACGCCAGGAATTCCAGGAGTTTATAAGGGAAGGGAAGCAACAGGACTACTGTATAGGCCGGGTAAGGCTGCGTTCACACGTCGCAGTCAAATTTTAAGGTACATTTTCGCAAAACTGCAAATTGACAGCGAAGTGTGAACACAGCCTTAGGGTATGTGCACACGATAAGTGGCTTTTACGTCTGAAAAGACAGACTGTTTTAAGGAGAAAACAGCTGCGTCGTTTCAGACGTAAATCCTCCTCGCATTTTGCGAGGCGTCTTTGACGCCTGTAATCTTGAGCTGCTCTTCATTGACTTCAATGAAAAACGGCTCAAATTACGTTGCAAGAATGTACAGTGAAGGAAATAAGTATTTGATCCCTTGCTGATTTTGTAAGTTTGCCCACTGTCAAAGACATGAACAGACTAGAATTTTTAGGCTAGGTTAATTTTACCAGTGAGAGATAGATTATATAAAAAAAAGAAAAAAAAAAAGAAAATCACATTGTCAAAATTATATATATTTATTTGCATTGTGCACAGAGAAATACATATTTGATCCCTTTGGCAAACAAGACTTAATACATGGTGGCAAAACCCTTGTTGGCAAGCACAGCAGTCAGACGTTTTTTGTAGTTGATGATGAGGTTTGCACACGTTAGATGGAATTTTGGCCCACTCCTCTTTGCAGATCATCTGTAAATCATTAAGATTTCGAGGCTGTCGCTTGGCAACTCGGATCTTCGGCTCCCTCCATAAATTTTCGATGGGATTAAGGTCTGGAGACTGGCTAGGCCACTCTATGACCTAATGTGCTTCTTTTTGAGCCACTCCTTTGTTGCCTTGGCTGTATGTTTCGGGTCATTGTCGTGCTGGAAGACCCAGTCACGAGCCATTTTTAATGTCCTGGTGGAGGGAAGGAGGTTGTCACTCAGGATTTGACGGTACATGGCTCCATCCATTCTCCCATTGATGCGGTGAAGTAGTCCTGTGCCCTTAGCATAGAAACACCCCCAAAACATAATGTTTCCACCTCCATGCTTGACAGTGTCCTGCATATAATGTATATAAGTGTCCCGCATACAATGTATATAAGTGTCCCGCATATAATGTATATAAGTGTCCCGCATATAATGTATATAAGTGTCCCGCATATAATGTATATAAGTGTCCCGCATATAATGTATATAAGTGTCCCGCATATAATGTATATAAGTGTCCCGCATATAATGTATATAAGTGTCCCGCATATAATGTATATAAGTGTCCCGCATATAATGTATATAAGTGTCCCGCATATAATGTATATAAGTGTCCCGCATATAATGTATATAAGTGTCCCGCATATAATGTATAGAAGTGTCCCGCATATAATGTATAGAAGTGTCCCGCATATAATGTATAGAAGTGTCCCGCATATAATGTATATAAGTGTCCCGCATATAATGTATATAAGTGTCCCGCATATAATGTATAGAATTGTCGTGCATATAATGTATAGAAGTGTCCCGCATATAATGTATATAAGTGTCCTGCATATAATGTATAGAAGTGTCCAGCATATAATGTATAGAAGTGTCCTGCATATAATGTATATAAGTGTCCTGCATATAATGTATATAAGTGTCCTGCATACAATGTATATAAGTGTCCTGCATGTAATGTATATAAGTGTCCTGCATGTAATGCATATAAGTGTCCTGCACTTCTTTTGACGAGGCTGTATTTTTACGCGTCGTCGTTTGACAGCTGTCAAACGACGACGCGTAAATTACTGGTCATTGGCACAGTACGTCGGCAAACCCATTTAGATGAATGGGCAGATGTTTGCCGACGTATTGTAGCCCTATTTTCAGACGTAAAATGAGGCATAATACGCCTCGTTTACGTCTGAAAATAGGTTGTGTGAACCCAGCCTAACGCTGCCTCCACCGTGCTCCACAACGCTGCCTCCATCATGCTCCATAATGCTGCCTCCACCATGCTCCATAATGCTGCCTCCACCATGCTCCATGATGCTGCCTCCATCATGCTTCACTGTGGGTATGCTGATCTTTTGGTGATGTGCAGTGTTGGCTTTGCGACAACATACCTTGTGGAATTATAGCCAAAAAGTTCATCCTTGGTCTCATCAGGCCATAACATATTTCCCCATATGCTTTTGACAGACTTGATGTCGGTCTCTGCAAAACATAGCCGGGCTTAGATGTTTTTCTTTGTTAGAAAAGGCTATGTCTTGCCTTTTCATCAAGTTTTGAGGGACGTCCAGCTCTTGGTAATATCACTGTTGTGCCAATTGTAACCCACTTCTTGATGACCGTCTTCACTGTGTTCCATGGTATATCTAATGCCTTGGAAATTCTTTGGTACCCTTCTCCTGACTGATGCCTTTCAACAATCAGATCCCTTTGATGTGTTTTAAGCTCTTTACGGACCATGGCTTTTGCTGTCACATGCAACAAAGAAAATGTCAGGAAAATCCTAAAAGAACAGCTGAACTTTATATGGGGTTACTCAGAATCACTTTAAATAATGGCAGCTGTGTACTGACTACTATTTAACGTAAGTTTAAGTGTGATTGGATAATGAGCACAACCACATCCCCAATTATAAGAGGGTGTTCACACTTATACAACCACATTATTTATGTTTTTTATTTTTATTTTCCCCCTCTAAATGATTTCGGTTTATTTTTCAATGGAATTGTACAGATTATGGGTCACATTAAAGGTGGAAAAAGTTCTGAAATGATTCATCTTGTACTGACTTTGTAACATGACAAAAACCTGGCATTTTTACAGGGGTGTGTAGACTTTTTATATCCACTGTACATACACATACACTGTTCAGCCATAACACTAAAACCACCTGCCGAATATTGTTGAGATTCCCCTCATACCACCAAAACAGCTCTAACCCTTCGAGGGTACAAACTCCACAAGACTTCTGAAGGTGTCCTGTGGTATCTGGCATCAAGACAATAGTAGCAGATTCTTTAAGTCCCGTGAGGCCCCTTTCACACTGCGTTTTGAGCCTTCCGTCGAAGGTATACGTCAGTAAGAATCCACACGTATGCCTCCAACACTATAGACATACTGTACAGTGGGATATGTTACTATGCCGCCTTCACCTCTCTCAAAATTCCCCAACTGCCCAGCCGCACGGTCACCATACATACTAACCCACACAGCAGCCCAACTATTTCCCCTTTGTCGTGGCAAGACCTTTAGGTTTTAACCTGCGTCCGGAAAAACTCCAGTGACTTAACTGCCCATATATGAACAGTCACGTCATTGGAGCTACCGAATGTATACGTTTAATGAAGACCAGTGACGAATGCCATACAGTGGTATCCGTCACCCGTGGGCTATAATGATATCTGTTACTTATACTTTTTTTGCTGGAAGCCTCTGAATAGAAGTATAATGTAGTCAACTACACCATTCTATCCAGCAAAAATAAAATAAAAAATGGTATACTTTATGTATATTGTCTCACGAAGACAAAAGGATACTCTTACTCTGTGAGTATAATGGGAGCCTATAGTATGGGTGTGTTTGATATACCTGGTGGGAGCTTCGTCGACGCATACAGATGTAGCCATCTTTGTCTTGACTTTTAACGCATTAAAAACACAGTGGCAAGAAACTTTAACTTGACTTTTTCAATGACTTTTGTTGTGTGATATCACGCTGCAGCAAGTTATCAAAGTCTAGATAAAAATGGCTACAACTGTACGTCACACATACAGAGAAAACTCAGTGTGAAAGGGGCCTAAGTTACGACGTAACTACGAGAAAGTATGTTGTAGATAATATTCTCTGGTAATATGTGTTTTGGGAATCGGGAGTGTAGCTCGGGGGAGAGACTAGCTAGGCATGGGTGTGTCTGTGTGAGGGAGGGTCCACCACTGCCACCAATAACAAGAGATAATAATTAAGTTTAAATAAAAATTGGAAATACATACTATTTTGGAAGCAGACGCAAGCATGGTGGAGAAGCGGGGCCACCACCCAACAGCGCCCTGGTGAGGGCAATATGATGATTGGGCCATTAAACTAAAAAAGGCATTGTATGTATTACTTTGAGTTGGGGGGCAAACAATTTTTTCGGCCTGGGTGACATGAATCCCAGGGATGATACACTTCAGCTTCTTCTCACATGTACTTAGTATAATAAATGAGTTGGAGATATTTATCCATCTGATGCCCAGTGTGTGCCTTCCATCTACCAGCGTGTACAATGTTAATTGAGGTTAATAAAGTTTTACACTAAGCTGCTCGTAAACTTTGTAAAGCATTAGCAGCAGAAGCGAGACGAGCAGGAAAGACAAGCACCGAGCGCTCCTTACACTCCATCAATTCTGGAAATGTTACGCTAGCTAGATGTCCAAAAAGACTCAAAAAGCTATTTTATAGGGCAATGCCAAGAGCGGGTAATTAGGGGTTTGTTTCCAGGATCACACTGAGAAGCCCACACTGTATAGGGATTCATGACTCTGGGCGTGCAGTTACCTGGCCTCATTGTATGCTCTTCATTACCTGAAGATTTATTGCGCTGTAGTGTTGTGCAAACTTGAATGGACAAGTAAAGACGTTTATACCATGTTGTGGCTTTTCTGGTCAGAAACAGATTTGTAAATAAGCGTCTGTCAGACTGTTCAAGATAGACAAACATAGAGCAGACCAAGCAAAATAAAATCAAGCTTCTCATTTGGAGGGATACGTGTTAGGTCTCTATATTCTTGGGCAGTGCTTGCCTAAAACATCTGCTTCCCTGCAGTAGACATTTTAGGTGGGGAGCTGGGAGGAGGGAGGGACGGTAGCACCACAGATTGTATCACGGCTGTTGCAATGGCAACTTAAAGGGGTTATCTCATGAATCATTTTGATATCAAAAGTCCAAAGAACACAGGAAAGTAAAGTTATTTGAAGCATATCTAGCATATAAAAATACCTTTCTCGTTTTTTTTTTTCTTCCCTGTGTCCCCCTTGCTGCCATTGTTAATCTGTGCTGCTGGGGAGGGTCTCTGAGCAGTGTCAGTCTTCTTCCCTCTCTGGCAGCTGAAAATATAGTCTCTTCTTACTTGCCCTGAAGGAGTCTGCTCAGCTGTACTGTCATGTTACTGCAGAGGCTCTGCTCCCTCCCTGACAAGGAGTCTCCTCTACTATACTGTCATGTTACTGCAGAGGCTCTGCTCCCTCCCTGACAAGGAGTCTCCTCTGTTATACTGGCATGTTACTGCAGGGGCTCTCCTGCTTCCCTGACAAGGAGTCTCCTCCACTATACTGTCATGTTACTGCAGAGGCTCGGCTCCTTCCCTGACTAGTCTCCTCCGCTATACTGCCATGTTACTGCAGAGGCTCTGCTCCTACCCTGACAAGAAGGAGTCTCCTCTGCTATACTGTCATGTTACTGCAGAGGCTCTGCTCCTTCCCTGACAAGGAGTCTCCTCTACTATACTGTCATGTTACTGCAGGGGCTCTGCTCCCTCCCTGACAAGGAGTCTCCTCTGCTATACTGGCATGTTACTGCAGGGACTCTCCTGCTTCCCTGACAAGGAGTCTCCTCAGCTATACTGCCATGTTACTCAGAGGCACTGCTCCCTCCCTGACAAGGAGTCTCCTCAGCTATACTGCCATGTTACTCAGAGGCACTGCTCCTTCCCTGACAAGGAGTCTCCTCCACTATACTGCCATGTTACTGCAGAGGCTCTGCTCCTTCCCTGACTAGTCTCCTCCGCTATACTGGCATGTTACTGCAGAGGCTCTGCTCCTTCCCTGACTAGTCTCCTCCGCTATACTGTCATGTTACTGCAGAGGCTCTGCTCCTACCCTGACGAGTCTCCTCCGCTGTACTGCCATGTTACTGCAACGGCTCTGCTCCCTCCCTGACAAGGAGTCTCCTCCGCTATACTGCTATGTTACTGCAGAGGTTCTGCTCCCTCCCTGACAAGCTGACAATCAGGAGACTCCTCAGATTTAGGGCTTATTCAGACGAACGGGATATACGTCCGTGCAGACCTATATTAGTCTATGGGGCCGTGCAGACATGTGCGTGATTTTTACGCAGCGTTGGTCCGCTGCGTAAAAGTCACGACATGTCCGTTCTTTGAACCTTTTTCGCGCATCACGCACCCATTGAAGTCAATGGGTGCGTGAAAACCACGCATGCCACACGGAAGCACTTCCGTGCACCCAGCGTAATTTGCGCAACAGCTGTGAAAAGGATGAATGAAAACAGAAAAGCACCTCGTGCTTTTCTGTTTACAAACATCCAAACGGAGTGTCATAATGATGGCGGCTGCGCGAAAAGCACGCAGCCGCGCATCATATGCGGATGCCACACGGAGCTAAGTGCCTTTTGCGCAGGCAAAAATGCCGCATTTTTTGCGTGCGCAAAAAGCACATGCTCGTGTGAATCCGGCCATACTGTCGTTACTGCAGGGGTTCTGCTCCTTCCCTGACAAGCTGAGAATAAAGAGTCTTCTCAGCTATACTGCCATATAACCGCAGAGACTCTGCTCCTTCCCTGACAAGCAGGGAAGAAAGATGTTTCTATTGGCTGCCCTGCAGTGAACAGAGGATCACTATGTAGAGACCTGGCTGTGAGGAGAGTGAGCATGCATGTCCACCAGCATTTAGCCCAGTAGGTGGACCCGCATATTGCTCTAGACTTTAACCAGCAGGTGGTGTCATACTATGTAAGAAAATGTCACAACTCTTCACTTATAATAATATGATAATTTTTTTAACAGCATGTAAATAGCAAACATTGTACATCATCACTATATAAACTGTATAAAGTAACATTTTAATTCAAAATTAGGTGGCCCCGATGGGTTATTAGATATTCTGGACTATTGGACGGTCATAGGAAGGTATACTAAATTTACTTGGCAGGTTAGAAAACCTCCAGGGAGAAAGTTCACAAACAAAATGTTCATACAAAATCCTGCTACTATCCATTTGTTTTTATTTTTTCTGTTTTTTTTCCCCTCTGTCAGGAGAGTTTCCTTATTGACTCAAGTCTTCTGGTTTTGGTCTTGTGTAAAGATTATCATACAGTTCTGAGTTTAAAACAAGTAGCGGATTATGAGAATGTCTTGATTATCGAGGGTTGGATTAAAAGAATGTAACTGTACATAGAGATGTAGCAGAGTTGAAATTGTTATTTAACTGTCAATATCAAGATAACGCAGTAGGATCTCTTGCGGTCCAGTGGAAAAGATCAAACTTAGCTATACAGCTGCATCTATACTAAACAGAGATTACATATACTAAGCTTATATATTTTTTGTCAATTATGAACTTTTTTGTAAATTGTGTAACTGATTCGAGATAACTAAGAAAATGTCAACCACTGAAAATGCACCTTGATATCTAGTCACATTGAGGAAATGAAAAACTCGGCTCTGCTACATTTGAATATAAATGATAGATCAGTCTCTCTCTCTCTTTAAAAAAAAATATATGTGTCACGAAGGGTCTGTGGACCCACTGGGCCGTACCGTCTTGGCGGTAAGGCAGCTGGCCAACAGGACGCAGGTCAAAGTCTATAGTTCGTATAGGGTACCTGTGGCAGCTCGGACAGTAGCAAGGCAGGCTTGGCAGGAACTTGACAGCAGGTGGACGTCAGGCGTGGAGAAGCAGGTCAGGCGTGGAATACAGCACAACACGGCACTAGATCAGGATACAAGTATAGGAAACAGGAGCAGGAACACTGGGAGCAGGAAATACTAGGGGGCCATATGCAAGACAGACTAGGATTACACAACAAAGCTCAGGCATCACACGAAGGGGCTGGACCCCTCTTATAGTCCAGAGTACTCACGGGTCAAAGTTCATGAACGAGGTCCAGTGCGCGCGCTGCCCCTTTAAGAGCGGGCACGAGCGTGCACGCGCACCCTACGGGATCTGGCTGTGGTGAGTAGACGCAAGCGCTGGCTTCTCCTGAGGAGGAGGCTGGGGCCAGAGCTTGCCGACTCGTGGCTGCGGCTGTCAAGGGGAGAACGGAGCGGACAGCCCGCAGCCACGGACATTACAGTTTGTTTATACCGTGCATACAGCAGTTATACTGTATCATGCCCTAGTATAGTCTGCAAAGAACATGTACAGTAAATATACAGTATAAAGCAGGGGTCTCAAACTCGGCCGGGTAAGTGGGCCACATATAGAATAAAATGTGACGTTGACGGGCCGCATTACTTTCAAATTTGATACAATACAAAATTATTGTTAATCAATTAGTTATTTGAACTACTATAACACTATATTACTATAATAATAATACTACATTACTATAATAATAGCGCTAGGTTTAAACTTAACGGAAATTTGTCAGTTTTCTCCACGTGCTGATTTCAAGAATCCAGTTTTCCAGCTTAAGGCTGGATTTACACGAGCGTGTGCGTATTACGCACGCAAAAAACGCGGCGTTTTGCGTGCGCAAAAGGCACTTAAAGAGGCTCTGTCACCAGATTTTGCAACCCCTATCTGCTATTGCAGCAGATCGGCGCTGCAATGTAGATTACAGTAACGTTTTTATTTTTAAAAAACGAGCATTTTTGGCCAAGTTATGACCATTTTTGTATTTATGCAAATGAGGCTTGCAAAAGTACAACTGGGCGTGTTGAAAAGTAAAAGTACAACTGGGCGTGTATTATGTGCGTACATCGGGGCGTGTTTACTACTATTACTAGCTGGGCGTTGTGTATAGAAGTGTCATCCACTTCTCTTCACAACGCCCAGCTTCTGGCAGTGCAGACACAGCCGTGTTCTCGAGAGATCACGCTGTGACGTCACTTCCCCAGGTCCTGCATCGTGTCAGACGAGCGAGGACACATCGGCACCAGAGGCTACAGATGATTCTGCAGCAGCATCGGCGTTTGCAGGTAAATCGATGTAGCTACTTACCTGCAAACGCTGATGATGCTGCAGAATCATCTGTAGCCTCTGGTGCCGACACGATGCAGGACCTGTGAGTGACGTCACAGATCTGCACTGCCAGAAGCTGGGCGTTCTGAAGATAAGAGGATGTTACTTCTCGTCAGAACGCCCAGCTAGTAAAAGTAGTAAACACGGCCCGATGTACGCACATAATACACGCCCAGTTGTACTTTTACTTTTCAACACGCCCACTTGGACTTTTGCAAGCCTCATTTGCATAAATACAAAAATGGTCATAACTTGGCCAAAAATGCTCGTTTTTTTAAAATAAAAACGTTACTGTAATCTACATTGCAGCGCCTATCTGCTGCAATAGCAGATAGGGGTTGCAAAATCTGGTGACAGAGCCTCTTTAACAGCTGCGTGTGCCATCAGTGTATGATGCGCGGCTGCGTGCTTTTTGCGCAGCCGCCATCATTATGACACTCCGTTTGAATGTTTGTAAACAGAAAAGAACGTGGTGCTTTTCTGTTTACATTCAGAGTTTGACAGCTGTTGCGCGAATCACGCTGTTCGCACGGAAGTGATTCCGTGTGACATGCGTGGTTTTCACGCACCCATTGACTTCAATGGGTGCGTGATGCGCGAAAAATGCCGAAATATAGAACATGTCGTGAGTTTTACGCAGCGGACTTACGCTGCACAAAACTAATGGACTGTCTGCACTGCCCCATAGACTTGTATAGGTCTGTGCGACCCGCGTGAAATACACGCGCGTCGCACGGACGAAAATCACGCTCGTGTAAATGAGGCCTAAGTGTCACTAAATACAGTTGGCAGCATTTGGCAGACACAAATGTCAAGATTGGGCAGCCCCTTTAGAGCCACAGAGCCCTCTATAGATACTGCCACAGTGCCCTCTGTAGATAATGCCACACACCCCTAGATAATGCCAGTGTCCTCTGTAGATACTGCCATACGCCCACAGTGCCCTCTGTAGATGCTGCCACAGTGCCCTCTGTAGATAATGACACACACACCCCTTGTAGATAGCTCCATTGGGGCTCCCTCTAGGAGTGGAATCCCCAGCCAGAGCGTTGCCGACGCTTTGACCAGGGATTCCTCTGCTGTAGGAGCCCCTGACGTCACTGTCCATACACAGTGACGTCAGGGGGTCCTCCTGGACCGGAATGTGCTGTTAGGGGCAACCCCGAACTCGGGGTCCCAGAGCAGAGCACTAGTATAGGCTCTGCTCCGGAACTCTGGAGAAGCCCCTGATATCAGTGTCCATATATGGAGTCCCGCAGCAGAGCCGATACTAGCGCTCTGCCCGGGACTCCGCTCTGGGGAAGACCCAGACAACACTGTCCATATATGGACAGCGATGTCAGGGAATTCCACAGAGTCCCGGAGCAGAGCCGATACTAGCGCCCTGCCCGGGACTCCGGCTCTGGGGAAGCCCTGGACATCGCGTGTCCATGTATGGACAGCGATGTCGGGGAATTCCACAGAGTCCCGGAGCAGAGCCGATACCCGCGGGCCGCAGATGACAGCCTCAGGGGTCGCGTGATTGAGACCCCTGGTATAAGGTCTCAATGGTAATAATGGGTATTGCAATCTTAAAATAAAAGCAATACAAAATGAGGAGAAAAGGGAATTATAATCCAAAGGAAGTACTGTCCTTAAAAAAAACTTCTAGGATGTACATGTCTAGGATGTTCTGGTATTTAGCATGCTTAATATTGTCACCTAATACTACAGATGGTGTCACTTTGTATATATTTATAAAAAAAAAAAAAAAAATGAGAACTTGCGGTACCAAACCTGACCACATGGTGTGCTGTTAAACCAACACATATTTATGCGAACTACGGAGGACAAATTCTACACCACCACCCAGTGGTAGAAATATTAAGTGCATTAATTTATTTTTTCTGCATGATGCATTGGGGCGCATTTACAAAAATTGATTCAGACAGTTTTTTAAGTGTACCTGAAGTAGAAAAAGGTGCACTCCAGATTTAAAACTGTCAACAAGCCAACTCTATGTCAGATATAGTGTAGAAGGGTTTTTCTAGTTTTAACGACAGGCGAATTTCAAGACAAGCACCATATCCACATATACTCGTGTTCCTTATTGGTTAATCTGGTACACATCCATTTGCAATTGCTCTATTTTCACTGACTGAAAACAGTTGGTACAGTGACACATTATAAATGTACCCTAATCTGATATGCTTCATTATCATATGTCACATAGGGGTCCAGTATGCTGATAATGTTGGCTAAGACAGCACCCAACTCTAACTGTAGGTGGCAGCACTTAAATTAAATAGGACCTGTCACCTCTCCTGACTTGTCTATTTTAGTAAATACTTGTATTCCCCATAAAATCACAATTTTGGAGCATCTTCTCAGTACTCTGACTTGTGTCATTCCTCTGTTGTTCCTCCTAGAAATGTATGAATAAATGTACAAATCTTTACAATTTTCCTTGTCAGGGACGTGTCCCTCCGCAGTCTGAGACCGAGCACTGATCGGACAATGTCAGACTGCGTAGGGACGCACCCTCAACTAGAAACACTCAGTCAATTTATTCATATATTTCTAGGAGGAATAACGGAGGAACAGGAAAATACAGAGTTAAAAAAAAAAAGATGTTCCAGAATTGTTATTTTATGTGGAATATACTAAAACAGGCATGTCAGGAGAGGTGAGGCGGCGGCTAATCTAACAACAAACAAAAGGATTGGGCATGTTGAAATTCAACATTCCCGACCCTTCTCTCTGCCGTTGGGGGGAGAGTCGGGACGCCGCCATACACATTAGATGGTCGGCCAGTTCATCCTATGTGTATGGCCAGCTTTAGACTGCAACTTTAGCCATATTGCAACAGGAGGAAAGTGGTAGTCTGGAAGTGACGGAAGTAGCGGTAGCAATCACACCCAGGACCTGTGCCAGAGGGGGCCCAATTGTTCCTCGGCCACATAAGAAGACACCAGTATTATAAATGGAACATGGTAGGTGGGTGGGGGTTGTTATAGATTTTGCATTGGGGCCCAGGAGCTTTGCATGGCAACATACTGCCCACCGACTACCGGCAGGATCGCGCCTGACAGTCGATGGCACGATCCTAGGGAGTCTAGGGTTGTCATAACACAGAGAATAAATAGTAACACGCAGATCTGGTAGACGTTGCGGTATGTGCTCCATCTGTTTGTGGAATGCACACGTTACTAGTCATCGACACGTTAATAATACATAGACAAGAGCGTGTGCTCCAGGAATGCAGCTTCAGGTTGTAAAGTATCACACTGCATAAATTATACCACGTGCAGCAATACATAGAGCGTGCGAGCCTCTAAATCACACGAGGTCCCGAGGAGGCCAGATAAAGATCAGCATCTTCAGGTGATCAGTGCCGGGAAATCAAGTTACTTTCTGGCTGCTCATATTCTCATTTCCCGAACATTCGATTCTGAGGAAGGAGCCCCAGGGTGAAGTAGAGATCAGCTGTGTGTCAGGAAGACCATGCCCGGCCGAGCTACACGAGAGGTGGGATGTCTACACAAGTCCCAGCCTGAATGGAAGGCGACATCTCCTAGCGCAGTGGTTTCCAACCTGTGACTCGCCAGCTGTTGCAAAATTACAACTCCTAGCATGCCCTGATTGCCTGCTGGGAGTTGTAGATTTGCAACAGCTAGAGAACCACAGGTTGGAGACCACTGACCTCTTGGTGTTTTACAAGACTTAGAAAAATGTTCTGTTTCTTGATGAATACAACGGAAATCTTCACTTCTGCCCCCCCCCCCCCAGTCCCCCACTCCATGATTTCTCGCCAAGGCACCTTGATCAAGTTGCTTTTATAGGAATTTAAAGTGAACCTCCCATTGCAGATATTTTATACAAATGCATACTACAATTTACTCATGTATTTCATTTGGGGTCAGTCCTCCCGATCTAAGGGTATGTGCACACGAGAAGTGCCTTTTACGTCTGAAAAGACAGACTGTTTTCAGGAGAAAACAGCTGCCTCGTTTCAGACGTAAAAGCTCCTCCTCGTATTATGCGAGGCGTCTTTGACGCTCGTAAATCTTGAGCTGCTCTTCATTGACTTCAATGAAAAACGGCTCAAATTACGTTGCAAAGAAGTGTCCCGCATGTAACGTATAGAAGTGTCCCGCATGTAACGTATAGAAGTGTCCCGCATGTAACGTATAGAAGTGTCCCGCATGTAACGTATAGAAGTGTCCCGCATGTAACGTATAGAAGTGTCCCGCATGTAACGTATAGAAGTGTCCCGCATGTAACGTATAGAAGTGTCCCGCATGTAACGTATAGAAGTGTCCCGCATGTAACGTATAGAAGTGTCCCGCATGTAACGTATAGAAGTGTCCCGCATGTAACGTATAGAAGTGTCCCGCATGTAACGTATAGAAGTGTCCCGCATGTAACGTATAGAAGTGTCCCGCATGTAACGTATAGAAGTGTCCCGCATGTAACGTATAGAAGTGTCCCGCATGTAACGTATAGAAGTGTCCCGCATGTAACGTATAGAAGTGTCCCGCATGTAACGTATAGAAGTGTCCCGCATGTAACGTATAGAAGTGTCCCGCATGTAACGTATAGAAGTGTCCCGCATGTAACGTATAGAAGTGTCCCGCATGTAACGTATAGAAGTGTCCCGCATGTAACGTATAGAAGTGTCCCGCATGTAACGTATAGAAGTGTCCCGCATGTAACGTATAGAAGTGTCCCGCATGTAACGTATAGAAGTGTCCCGCATGTAACGTATAGAAGTGTCCCGCATGTAACGTATAGAAGTGTCCCGCATGTAACGTATAGAAGTGTCCCGCATGTAACGTATAGAAGTGTCCCGCATGTAACGTATAGAAGTGTCCCGCATGTAACGTATAGAAGTGTCCCGCATGTAACGTATAGAAGTGTCCCGCATGTAACGTATAGAAGTGTCCCGCATGTAACGTATAGAAGTGTCCCGCATATAACGTATAGAAGTGTCCCGCATATAACGTATAGAAGTGTCCCGCATATAACGTATAGAAGTGTCCCGCATATAACGTATAGAAGTGTCCCGCATATAACGTATAGAAGTGTCCCGCATATAACGTATAGAAGTGTCCCGCATGTAACGTATAGAAGTGTCCCGCATGTAACGTATAGAAGTGTCCCGCATGTAACGTATAGAAGTGTCCCGCATGTAACGTATAGAAGTGTCCCGCATGTAACGTATAGAAGTGTCCCGCATGTAACGTATACAAGTGTCCCGCATGTAACGTATACAAGTGTCCCGCATGTAACGTATACAAGTGTCCCGCATGTAACGTATACAAGTGTCCCGCATGTAACGTATACAAGTGTCCCGCATGTAACGTATACAAGTGTCCCGCATGTAACGTATACAAGTGTCCCGCATGTAACGTATACAAGTGTCCCGCATGTAACGTATACAAGTGTCCCGCATGTAACGTATACAAGTGTCCCGCATGTAACGTATAGAAGTGTCCCGCATGTAACGTATAGAAGTGTCCCGCATGTAACGTATAGAAGTGTCCCGCATGTAACGTATAGAAGTGTCCCGCATGTAACGTATAGAAGTGTCCCGCATGTAACGTATAGAAGTGCCCCGCATGTAACGTATAGAAGTGCCCCGCATGTAACGTATAGAAGTGCCCCGCATGTAACGTATAGAAGTGCCCCGCATGTAACGTATAGAAGTGCCCCGCATATAACGTATAGAAGTGCCCCGCATATAACGTATAGAAGTGTCCCGCATATAACGTATAGAAGTGTCCCGCATATAACGTATAGAAGTGTCCCGCATATAACGTATAGAAGTGTCCCGCATATAACGTATAGAAGTGTCCCGCATATAACGTATAGAAGTGTCCCGCATATAACGTATAGAAGTGTCCCGCATATAACGTATAGAAGTGTCCCGCATATAACGTATAGAAGTGTCCCGCATATAACGTATAGAAGTGTCCCGCATATAACGTATAGAAGTGTCCCGCATATAACGTATAGAAGTGTCCCGCATATAACGTATAGAAGTGTCCCGCATATAACGTATAGAAGTGTCCCGCATATAACGTATAGAAGTGTCCCGCATATAACGTATAGAAGTGTCCCGCATATAACGTATAGAAGTGTCCCGCATATAACGTATAGAAGTGTCCCGCATATAACGTATAGAAGTGTCCCGCATATAACGTATAGAAGTGTCCCGCATATAACGTATAGAAGTGTCCCGCATATAACGTATAGAAGTGTCCCGCATATAACGTATAGAAGTGTCCCGCATATAACGTATAGAAGTGTCCCGCATATAACGTATAGAAGTGTCCCGCATATAACGTATAGAAGTGTCCCGCATGTAACGTATAGAAGTGTCCCGCATGTAACGTATAGAAGTGTCCCGCATGTAACGTATATAAGTGTCCCGGATATAACGTATATAAGTGTCCCGCATATAATGTATAGAAGTGTCCCGCATATAATGTATAGAAGTGTCCCGCATATAATGTATATAAGTGTCCCGCATATAATGTATCTAAGTGTCCTGCACTTCTTTGCCGAGGCAGTCAATTTACGCGTCGTCTTTTGACAGCTGTCAAGCGACAACGCGTAAATGACAGGTCGTCTGCACAGTACGTCGGCAAATCCATTCAAATGAATGGGCAGATGTTCGCCGACGTATTGTAGCCCTATTTTCAGACGTAAAACGAGGCATAATACGCCTCGTTTACGTCTGAAAATAGGTCGTGTGAACACAGCCCAAGGGTGAAATTCCATCACTTCTGAACGCCGCCATTTTTTCCCGGCTTTTCTTTTTGAGGGCACGGCTACAAGGTCACAGACCTCTTTCCCAGACCTTGCAAATTTGAGACATATGAGGTAGAGTTCGGGGTGTGCGAAGCGCGCTGTGGCGGATCTTTCAATCGCTGGTCATGTTTTTATAATGCCCATGCTTAGATACTGCCATATACATATGCCAGACTGCCCTTATATACATAATAGTACCCACATTGCTTGGAGAGTGCCATACAGCACTTATGTATTACTCATAGTGCACACAGGACAATGATCGGGTGAACCACTGCTCTTTTTCAATCATCGTTAAGTGTAACGTGTCCAGTGATCAGCAACTAAATTAGCAAATGATCGTTTTTCGACTGATTGGGTCTTTTAGGCGGCCTATGTAAACAGGGGATTTGCTGCAGACAAGATGCAAACTGTACAGGGACTGAACTATCATAGTAACTATTGTTCGTACAACATGCTCACGATTATTGTTCCATATAAATGGAGGGAGCGGGTGCCGATCGACAGGTTATAAACGGCGATCGGCTCTCGTTACATGACAGGAAATCTGGCCAAGTAAAAGGACCTATAGACTATGTTGACATTGTATTTAGGGGCTACAGTCGGCATACAGTAAATGCCGGGAAGTGCCCCAAAATGTATGCCACTGTTTACCATACAGTCATACATAGGCGCCCATGTTAAAAGAACAACCAGTACACTTTTTGCGGTGGTCAACTGTATAGGAAAGTACAGAAGACTATGATTTCCAGAGATATCTCGACATCTACTTGCCCGGCAAATGCCAAGGGACGATCTTTTGGCATTCGTCAGAATAAAAAAGGGCTATAGATTTGCTGTGTACGCGTGGGGAGTATCTCTAAACCTACTCAATGAACGTGGTGTGAACAGAGTCTTAGAGTCAGTCATTCCCTGATGCACATTATGGATTCTATGCTTACCACGGTACCACACTTTTCCCAGATCACATCATACAGTATTCACAGTCTCATACTATGCCCACATTGTGCTTACCTGTGCCCCGAGTGCCATGCTTTGCTCACAGAGCCATACTGTCCTCATATAGTGCTAAAAAGTGCCCAGACAATGCCCTGCTATGCCAACATAGTCAAAAAGTAGATAATAAAGTCGCTTACATAGGTTAACAAGTAGAGGGAATGGAATAACACAATCGCAGGATCCGACTACACGGAGGATGTTTGTAGTCTGTAACCATGTAGACACATCAACCTGCATTGGAGCTGTAGACACTAAACGGTAGGACGTGTTTAATCAAGACAATTAGCAAAATTGCTCAAAATTTTATTTTAGTCGCATTGGAGCAATACAATAAATTGAGAAGGTTCATGGTGATCCCCAATGCTACATCTATAATGAACCCCAATACTACATCTATAATGAACCCCAATACTACATCTATAATGAACCCCAATACTACATCTATAATGAACCCCAATACTACATCTATAATGAACCCCAATACTACATCTATAATGAAGGCTGTCGGTATGTAGAAATATACTTGGACGGGTTACAAACTGTAGAACAGTCTATTATTAAGAGTCCCGGATTCGTTCCTCCAGTAAACATTCTGTGGCTCTATTTTTTGGTAAGACATATATTTACAATGTCACATCTCCAAGAGAGAAATAAAGGGAAGCTTCTCCCAGCAAGAAAACCGACATTATGGACTGTATACGACAGAACAAAAATACATGTGGACGAATGTTTTATATAAATAATCCCACGCAGAAAATTATATACACACGGAGGGAAAATTGCAGGTCGGGTTACAAAAACAGTGAACGAGATCATTTTATTCTCCATTCTGTTTATAACTTAGGCAGAACGTGTATAATTTAGCCGCACACTAGGCCTCTCAGTACTAAAATGGCACAGGACGACTTATCCGTCATGTTTATATCCATGGGGAACGTGAGGATGAGAATTCATATCCATCTGTAGGATACACACCCAATAATTAAAGGGCACTACCGCTGAAAAATAAAAAAAACATCACCAGCCCCTTGAGTCGCCCTCTTTAGTCAACAGCGAAGGAAGTTCTCTTTAACCATGCCCTGTGCCTGGGAAAGCTGGGGACCCCAAATATAACTCCCCATAGACATTGTCATCCAGCTTTTCCAAACTCCAGAAAGCAAATATGCCAAGAAACGAGGGAATATGCTCCAAATCACCATGTCTGAATCAATGTACGTCTTGGAGCACGCAATCGTGTAGTGCAAAGATGAAAGGGTAGGTGCCCTTTAAAGGGTTAAAATAGCGGGCACAGAGTATCTACTTAAGAGCCACTGTTCAGCCCCCAAACAAGGTTTGGGGGGCTGTACAGTTGGTGTATAACTTTTTTTTATAGAAATCTTACAGATGTTCCTTCTTAAAGGGCACCTGTCTTCAGATTAGTGTGAGAAATCTATGCGAGCAATTCATTTGAATACACATTTATAGTTGCTGCCACTAGAGGGCGCAGTGCTGTATTGATGTACTGCCTAACAGCACAGCTGCCCAGGGTAAGGGGTCTTTCTGTATTGGAGGAATGTGACAACTGGAATGGGTCCATAGAATAGTGGTCACCTATTAAATGACTGGACTGGATGTAGCCATCTTTATCTGGACTCTGATAACTTGCTGCAGCGTGATATCACACAAAAGCCACTGAAAAAGTCTCTTGTCACTGTGTATTTAATGCGTTAAGATAAAGATGGCTACATCTGTATTGTACAAAACACCCACCGTATCAGTCCCCTCACCCCCTTATGGGCAGGGTCCTATATTTTTGTTGATGTCCATTTGTGCTCATTATTTGTCATTTTGGATATCGCGGATTGTGAAGTATTGCGGGTGATGTTGGCGCTGTATAATAAAGGGTATCCGTATTATTTAGTCCTCCCAGTCATTACTATGTGGTGGTGGTGAGGATGCAGCATGGATTATACGATGTATACTATACTCTGTATATGGTTTATCTACTTTCCTGTTGGATCCGCTCCCATTTATTTTCAGAGAGGAACATCTGTACCAGATATGGACCCAGAATGCAGAAGGGGCAGAATACGCATTGGATTAGCACTAGATACAATTCTTTACTTTTAGTGGTATTTTATGTACAGATGTAGTCATCTTTATCTGGACTTTTAACGCATTAAATACACAGTGGCAGGAAACATTATCTTGACTTTTTCAATGACGTTTCAATGGCTTTTGTTGTTTGATATCGCGCTGCAGCAACTTATCAGTCAAGATAAAGATGGCTACATCCGTATGCATCTGCACGTGTATGTTTTTACGTATGTGTGCATGTATATATTTGGGTATGTATTTATGTTTGTATCTGTGTGCATATCCTGAATGTTTAAACGTGTACATATTTATGTATTTGTGTATATATAACTCAATGTTTATACATGTATGTACATATTTATGTATCGGTATATGAGTATATGATCATATACATGTATTTGTATGAATGTGTTTCTATCTATTTGCATATTTATTTTTGTGTGTATTTCTATCATGTCTGTGTGTGTCTATATATGATCACATGCATGTCTGTCCATATGAACGTCCATCTGTATGTACAGTATGTGTGTATGAATGTATGTATTTATGTGTAAATGTATTTATATGTTTGGGTATGTATATACAGTGAAGGAAATAAGTATTTGATCCCTTGCTGATTTTGTAAGTTTGCCCACTGTCAAAGACATGAACAGTCTAGAATTTTTAGGCTAGGTTAATTTTACCAGTGAGAGATAGATTATATTAAAAAACCTGAAAATCACATTGTCAATATTGTTTCACTCCATGAAACAATACAATTTTATTAAAAAGGAAAGACAAAAACACCAGACAGTGCATTGACACAAGAACATAACATGTCACTTTTATAAATTTTCCAACAACATAAATCCAGCAAAACAAGAACATATCTGGTTCAGTAAATCCACAGCAAGGACCAGATGTCTACATTCAGAACTATGTCCTAAAAAAACGTTCTCTGTGGTGTGTTTAGTGCTTTATAGACATTAGAGAGAACACAATGTATCTGGAGATTCTCTGCCCTGTAGATGTTACATAAAGTAGTGATCATGGAGGGTAGGGATTGTGGTGGACATTCTGTCAGTAATGGCTGATAACAGGGAACAATAGGTAACATTGAACTATACAGCAAAGGAGAAAATAATAGATGTTAGGGTCCCTTTAAATGTAAAAAATAAATGAGAATTGATGCGTATTTTTGCTCCAGAAGTTTTTGGAAAGTCTGAAGTGACACATGACACCTGAAACTACTAAATCTATTTCCTACCTACAATGGAAACCAGAGTAATCCTTTCTCCCGGTCTATATAAACAGGCCCCACCCGGCAGAAAGCATGACAGCGCGTTTCGCATCCGTGGGCAGATGATGGCAGTGTGCTTTAGATGTGTGATGTGAATTCTCCTCCACCTACACGCCAGCTCCCAAACATCCTGCCGGTAATTATCTCAATGTTCCAACTAGTAAACAAGCATGAAGAATGAGGGGGCTGAAAATGAGACATCCAGCCAGAGCATAGTCACAACAACGTCCCACTCACTCGGGGGATCAGCTCTTCCTTCTTCCATGGAGGCATCACCTTAAAGTAACCTTCTTGTTTTCCTTGTTCCTTCCTCTCTGGATATATTAACAGGCTAAAAATGGCATCCCGGTCCTGCGGTAGGCGCTCTACAAAGAGAAGGGAAAAAAAAAGAGACGATCACATCAACCTATAAACATGGACTTAGTGGAAGGAGGACACAAGTCCTGATGTTTTTGCTTGTCTATTAATAAACCCAGTTAGCAGGTGGTTTGTATCACGGGGAAGCCTCCTTATGAGATCACGTCACCTAATATCTGATGGCGTAGACGTTACTGACATGAGAGAACGTTGCCGGCATCAGCTCACACACCAGCGGGCCGGTTTATTAAAACCATTCAGAGACGAGGTAATAAATCTGTGTCTTTTAAACCCTTAAAGGGGTATTCCCATATTTGGACCCCCACCTTTCGGGAGAATGGGGGTCAGGTTCTCCATTTTCCTAGTCACCGCATTCTTCAACAGAGATGGTTGTGCTAATGGAGTTACATAAAAAACTGAACACCACAGTAACCCTCTCTATTGAAGTGTTTGGAAGTGTGTGGAAATTGGAGAATAGGGATCACCAGTCCTCTGGTCTCTTGAAAGTGAGGTTCCCAGAGATGGGACCTGTACCTACAGATGTGTCCACTCTTACCTTTGATTGAATTTGGTTAAGGACTCCAATTTCTCATGAAACAAATTCAATACAATATCGTGACATGCTAGCAAAATACTTGACAGGCTGTAAATCACATCACAACCACTAGGTGGCCACACATACACACACACACACACACACACACACACATATATATATATATAATAGACATCTCGTGGCAGTATAACAAAATATTTTTTTCAATGCTGGTCATCTACCGCCACAAATCTCAGAAAATTTTGAGATAAGAGAAAAGGTAAGGAAGAACTCATCTGTAGGAGATATTTATAATGTATCCTGTGGATATGCCATAAATGCTTTAGAAGGGAAATCCCTGTAAGGACCAAGCCCGTTTTCGCCATTAGGAAGTTTTAACTTTTTGCATCCCAGCATTCTGTCAGCCATAACTTTTTATCTTTATAAATATGTCACTAATTTTTATGAATAATTTTGGGGTACACATATGCTAGCGTGAGTAGCTGTCAATCTACTGTTTCCCATCATGTACATTATAGTTGTAACATCCGTGGTCGCTGACCACGAACTCCTTCCATCCAGTCGACGCCCTTCTCTCAAGAGATGTCTGCACATACGGCTGTCCTGCTCCACAGTGACCACCAGGGTGCGCTCACGACCTCAGTCCAGACTTAAGAAGCCAGAGCGCACGCATGTTGGTGATTGAGCTAATTGTTCCAGAGCACCCTGGGCTATAAGAAGGTTCCAGCCCCATCATCCCACGCTTGAGCTTTGTAGTTATATTCCAAGTTTGTCTTGCAAATGGTCCCCTAGTGTTTCCTGCTCCCAATGTTCCCTGTTCCTGTATTCTGTACTAGTGCCGTGCTTAGCTGTAGCCGTGCTGTATACCACGCCTGTCCTGCTTCTCCACGCCTGATGTCTACCTGCTGCCTAGTTCCTGCCAAGCCTGCCTTGCTACTGTCCAAGCTGCCACAGGTACCCTATATGAACTATAGACTCTGACCTGCGCCCTGTTGGCCAGCTGCCATACCGCCTACGTGACAATAATGCAAAAAGGGGTTAAAGACTACAGGGTTTGGTCTTTGCAAAAAAAAAATCAAGTCCACTTAAAAACAGATTTTAGAAGACAAAGTCGCTACTAGAAACAATGAAACTTTCTAGAAAAATAGCCGCTTATAACAAATGTAGCGGAGATGAATTTCTCATGTGACATCCTGGTGTCTTATCTGCGGTTTTCCAAATGACTACATTATGTTATCTCAGAGAATCATCAAAGCTTACACTCTGCTCTACTACTTCCGTACACTATACCACTCTATACACCAGCGGTCCTCAACTGGTGGACCACAGTCTGAATCCAGACCGGGAACGTTAGCTGTCCAGACCCCAAAGACCTGCCGTTATAGATGAGGCAGTGTTTCCTCCAATGCATCTATGGCGGCAGGTCTGCCATCAAGAGCAGAACTACCACCACCCGACACACAAGGGTCTGGCACTGGCCAGTGTCAGGACGTTGAACTGGCGGAACCTGGAAGTGAAGAGGACTCGGGGGCGGTGAGTATGTATTTTTTTTGTCTGGTCTGTAGTCAGATTAATTTTAGGGTTCTGGTGTCTGAAATAATTTAGAGGTCTGGTCTGTGGTCTTATTAATTTTAGGGGTCTGGTCTGGGATCTGATTAATTTTAGGGGTCTGAATTAATTTTAGGGTTCTGGTTTGGGGTCCAAATGGTTTTCCCACCAAAAACAATAATACATCTTGATGTAAATAATTCTACAAAGTGGACCAAACGTTAACAAGATAAGATGACATCTTGACTATTGGTCTTCAGCTTGGACCATTACCTGGCTGAAGACCCTGGTAAGCGGACCCTTAATAAACCCTGTCATACACCATAATCCGCAGACAGTTATATATCGATTTGTCTCTACTTAAGGAAGATCCAAACAGTCCTCCCTTCCAAGGACATTGTCTAGCAAACACAGCAATTGTAGAAATGATTTAATAGGATGTCTTAAGGTGACCATACACTTTAGATAGCTGTCGGCTAAACGCTTAACCATATGCTCCCGATACACATGCACGCTCGGCGAAGGATGCATGTTCCCACAGGAACCAAGGATCAGGCATGTCGAAATCCAATGTGACTGATCCTTCTTTTCCCTGACATCTGCGATCGGGGGAGAGCCAGGAGACCCCATACATATTAGATAGTTGGCCAGTCCCACCAAAATTGGCCAACTTTCAATTAATCATTATTAATCATAATCAATAAATATTCCAGCTTTGACAAATACCACTGATGCTGCTTATCTTCAACTGAAAGAAAGGATTCGACAGGTTAAAATTCAACCTACTGGATCCTTTTTTTCTTAGATGGAAGGCACTGGAATTCTGTCTGCCAGGATGATAGATGGCCATTCACATTAGGTAAAAAAAAAAAAGTTCTAATGTGTATGGGGGTGTCCTGACCCAATAGCAGATGTTGGGGAGTAAAGGATTGGGCATCTTGGATTTCGGAACATGCCTAAACCTTTGTTCCCGTAGTGCCTGGCAGGCGCTTATTCCCTCTACCCATTGAAAAGACATTCACGATCTTCCGAGTGTAGTCAAAAGGAATAGCTGACCGCTACCATATCTCTAGCCCCTCAGTAAATTCACCAACAAAATCTTATGTGCATGACTAGCTTTAGTGGACATAAGGCACGTGGCAGCCATGACAATACAGAAACAATGAAACGTAAGATTCTAACTGTATCATACACTGAAAAAATACAATTTCAGATGTAATTCCATGTACCCTTCATAATAATACATTGTATATTGTTGTAGCCCACACAACATACAAAAGGGATTAACATTGGCATTTGAATAATATGGCGCTCCATAACCGGACACCACTGATGGCGCCACACAATTCTGATTCCATTTCTTCCATTCCAAGGAGGGAAACAAGATTTCCCTTCAAGACAAAAAGTAATTTCCTCCTCACACTGCTTTGATTTTCTTTCCTTCCTACAGTATGCAAATGAAAGAATCTCGGGTGAAATGTTAAAAAAAAGAGTTTAAAGATTTTGGAAAAAAATGATAAACGATATTATTAGAAAAAATATTAAACCTGTGGCCCTGCAGGCTGCTGTGAATGATATTAATGATACTTTACAGCTTTATTAGGTATTGATGGAAATACACCATCTCCTTCTGCACACGAATAACCCCTGATCATGTGGCCCGTCCCCAGGTCCAGCGCTGGTACCCCCAATGTTCAGTTGTTATCGGTGGAACTGGGGGAAATAAAGCATTGCACACTACCACTACAGTCAATGAGCATCCACCTCCTGTACAGACGCAATATTAAGAAGCCCCATAGCAACGATCAAACCAGGATTTGCCCCCCAGGTCAGAGGGGGTCTCCCTTCACACCCTTTCCATGTAACTTGGGCTTATCCCCCATCCCCAATTCCTCTGGAGAGGGGAGTCATCCCCAGGTTCCCACCACCCGGAGCTGGTCCTCCTCTCTCCAAGGGCCCTGTGGTATTTGGTCCAGACTGGCAATCATACCAGAGGGTTTTAACTAGTGGGGGGGTTATTTGGACAACCCTTGTTTGTGTGTCCAAAGATGGCAACCCCTTTAAGACATGAGAGGACTAAAACTTTATTTGTATCAATACAACAAAAAGTGAAAAAAATTAATATCTAATGTAGAAGCAGATAAAATAATAAAAAATTAAGTAAACACACTGTATAAAATTATAATATATAACAAGTACAATAAAGAAAATGGACCATATTTGTAAAAAAAACGGTACATGGCCAGCAGGTGGTCCAGTGTAGTATCTCTGGGGATCTACGTGCAGATGGACCGCTTATTCTAGACCAGAATTGCTCAAATTTGTAGGTTGGAATATTATTTGGTTCGCAGAATGGACTCCTGATGATCATTTATACAAAAAGTCATTTTTAGAACCACCACTGACCCAAACGAACCAAATCTTTGTGTGTAAAAGAATAAGTTGCACACCTCAAACTTGTACTTCACATAATGATTCTGAAACCATTCACAGATTGGATGCAGTGATGTTATCGTATAAAGGTAGAGAGGATGTAAGGGTATGTGCATATGGCTTATTTTCGGCCGTTTTTCGGGCCGTAAACGGCCGAAAAGTCGAAAGCAGAACGCCTCCAAACATCTGCCCATTGATTTCAATGGGAAAAACGGTGCTCTGTTCCGACGGGGGTTTTTTTTTTACGCCCGCAAAAATCGGCGCGAAAAACACGAGTTGGTAAAAAAAAGTCTGAAAATCAGGAGCTGTTTTCCCTTGAAAACAGCTCCGTATTTTCAGACGTTTTTTTAGTAAGCGTGTGCACATACCCCAATACTGACATGGTGTCACACCATCAATCTAACTAAACCATTCATGACCTTCAGGTCACCTTGCCAGTATGTGATCTATGCTTGATTCGGGACACACGATAAATTATATTATTGGTTGTAATGAACTTCTGATAAGATCGAACAAGCCAGGGACTAAATACTTCATATGGTAATGGCCAGTGCACTATTATTGGTAGACCTCAAGTGTTACAGTTCCAGGGACTCAGAGTCACAGTCCCATTGTTAGTCCAGTTGTCACAGTCCCATAGTTTAAAGGAGTCCAAGTGTTACAGCCCCACTTTTCCAGATTCTTCAAAAAGTTGCAGCCTCATGTCTTCAGGAAAAACAAGTTTCACAGAGCCATTGATTCTGCATGAGCTGTATCACATTGAGCCCTATTGTTCTGGAAAATCCCTAGCCTGTCAAACACAGATGAGAGCCACATCTCTCTAAAAGGACAAAAAAAAAATGAGAACATATTTAAATCCAGGGACCCCAAATGCTTTATAGTTAGGAATCTACTAAGCATCTACTACATCTAGAGGAACGACAATTTCACCATCATCATAGACGTGGATTCTTTACTGTAAGAGCAGTGATACTATGGAACTCTCTGCCACAGGATGTGGTGATGGTTGATTTATTGAATAAGTTTAAAATTGACCTGGATGCCTTTCTTGAAAGATATAATATACAAGCTATATGTATTAGATTACTGGAGATGGGACGTTGATCCAGGGATTTATTGGGATTTCCATATTTAGCGCCTGGAGGAATTTTTCCCCCTAATATGAGGCAATTGGCTCCTGCCTCATAGGGGTGTATTTGCTTTTCTCTGGATCAACGCGGTAGGAATAGAGGTTGAACTTGATGGACCTGTGTCTTTTTTTTAACCTTATCAACCAGAGGATGTAATTAGGTAATGGGGCGAACATTTGGCCAAAGGAAAATAGATATTACCCATAGCAATCAATTTAATTTGTTTGGAGGAGGGAGGGGATGGCTGTGGAGGTTGGGAGTAGATCCGGGAGTGATGTGTTCTGTCAGGACAATGATGACATAGTATTATTTATACACCTCAATAAGAACGCTCCATTGACTTGTATTATACTTACATAATAAGATACAGTGGGTGAGGGAATTTCTTAATGTTTCTACGCCATTTTTCTGGTGTAGAAAAGTCACAAAAGTATTAAAAGTCACAATATGCGCAAGAATTTTTGACTGATGTATTAACGTCAGATCTCCCTTTCAGGTGTACGAAGAGACGGAATTGCGCTTAATTTAATAAATCTCCCCCCACTGTTTGTGTGTGTGTGTGTGTGTGTGTGTGTGTGTGTGTGTGTGTGTGTGTGTATAGCTACCGGTCTATAAATGTCACCTTCCCTCATGAACTGACACAAACATCCTAGATATCTAGGCGAAAGGGGTTCAGAACTTTCAACAATCCTTACTTGTTAGAAGGGGCCCTTGCCAAGAATCAGATCACAAAGTGTTCCCCTGCTGTGACCCCCAGCGATCAGCTGTAATCTGTGGGGAAATCTAACAGTGTTTCATTTCCCTGCAGCGCCACCACAGGAGAAATGAAGCATTACACAGTACCTATTCATATCAATGGGTTGACTGTATAAAACAGGACAGGTCCTCCAGAGACACTCCTTTTAACCACTCTAGTCAAGAAATGAGGATCCTGAACAGAGGACACCGCTCTATTAACGCAGAAATCTCTAAAAGGGTATAAAAAAAAGTGGGTTTCCTAAGCTGGAAAAACCCCTTTAACTTCAGTTCCATGGATTCTGCAGACACAACAGGGGAAGAGCGCTCTAAAAGGAATACATGAATATTGAATGTTTACATAGGGATTTTCTATGGTCTCCCTCCATATAATAAAGAAAAACATATGTCTGTTGGGTTTACGTGAGGTCCCTGTATTGGGCACTATTGAGTTACTTGGTATCACCTGCGCTATAGTTTCTGCCAGGCAACCCACATAGAAGCCCGTCCTGTAAGAATTTATATTATAACACGCAAGATTTATGCCTCAATTTATTTTAACACCTTTACTTAATCTGGAAATCAGTTGCTCCCAATGGCAACATTCGAGCCTGATATTCAGCAGTTGTCTCCAGCTTATACATGGTCGAGTAACCAGAGAAAGTTTGGATTCCGGATGGGTGGTCCTCCTGCCTTTGTTTTGGAAAGTTTTTTTGGCAAACAGATGAAAAAAAAATGGTGGCGTTCACTTGTGGGATATCATATAAAACAGGAGCTGTAAATTGTAGAATTACCAGGAGGAGGTAGGTGCACATGTGCAAAGCTCTCCGCTTCCAATGTGATTTATATTTTTACTGCTCATGAGATTTGGAACACCTACGTCTGCCAGGAAATTTTCCTCTAAAATTATCACATTAAGAAAAGCTTAAATAGCCAAAGCTTTACGATGAATTTCACGGTTGGCAAAATGATTCAAGTTTCGGTTGTTGATGGGCAATTGCTTTGGATTTTATGAGCCATCTATTTAGAGCAAGATTTCAATAGTCCGGCAATCCTGGAACTGGTGCGATGCCAGATTATTGAATTTTCCAGAAACTTAATTCCGACGGTCCAGAAAACAAAGACCTAGCTATAGCACTAATTGTGTATCACTTGGGTAAAGAGGAGAACCTAAAGTTTCCATTTACTTGGCACAATTGGAGTCAAATCAAAGAACCCAGAAATGCAAGAAAATAATGCTAAACAAACTCGGGATAAAACAGCTGACGGAAATAGATTATATAATAATTTCTATAGAGGGTTTGGTTCCTTTAAGTTCCGATCACCCTACAGACTGAATCATGATAGTAGTCCCAAAGTCCTTCACCAGGGAAGCCATGGTTTCCATATACTGATGAGGTCTAACCAGGCATAACTCTTAAAGAGGTATTCCCATCTAACAATGTTATGGCATATTGGTAAAAACATGGCTCAACATTGTGATCGGTGGAGGTCTGACCTCTGGAACCCCGGGAGAAATCGTTGTAATTTAAATACAAGACAGTCCCATTCATCGCTGTCCAGGAAACACTGTGAAAAAACCACCACAATGCATTTGCGTATCATTGCCTATAATAACGATTAAAATGAATTTTATTATAGAAATACAAAACTAAAATATGGCTAAATAGCCGGATTACTAAATAGCGGCGTAAGCACGATTGTCCAGCGCAAGGGGGGGGGGAGGTTTTGCATGTGAATGTACTGATATGTGGGTGTACCACACACTGCAAAGACATAATTCCCCCTTTCCTGCGTTATATAATCAACACCTGGTCAATCTATGCCAATAGACCGTGTCCCTACGCGTTTACGCACCGCTTATTGGTCAGGGTGCTTCATCAGGGGTACACAATGGTAAAGATAAACACATCTAAAGTCCGGGAGACCAGCTGACTAGTGTCGTGCACGAGCCGGGTCTATGATACAGGCACGAAATAGGTGTCTCCCGGACTTTAGATGTGTTTATCTTTACCATTGTGTACCCCTGATGAAGCACCCTGACCAATAAGCGGTGCGTAAACGCGTAGGGACACGGTCTGGCTAGTAATCTGGCTATTTAGCCCTATTTTAGTTTTGTATTTCTATAATAAAATTCATTTTAATCGTTCATATAGGCAGTGATACATTTATCTTTATATAAGTGAACATACATCTTTATATATCAACGCAACACTTGCTGCGTAGTGTCAAATTTACATGGCATTTGCGCTCCAATTGTTCATTCTAGGGATCGGTGGGGTTTTCAGCAATCAGTAAGTGATGGCATAGCCTAACAATATGCCATCCCTTACTTTAGTGCGAAAACCCCTTTCAGAAATTTTTCTTTATGTTTTTCTTTGCTTTTACAGTAAAGTGTTTGCTCTTTTTATTTTTGAATGATTTGCAGCAAAGCTTTTTTTTTTGTTCATCTCCCATTGTGTTTTTTGGGGACACTTTTTCATTCATGGATTAAAAATGTAATATATTTGGTCCATTGGTTTTCCAATCTTTGAACCTTACTTAAAAAACAAAAGCCAAAACATTCTTTTAAAGGGTGATTCTATCTTATCAGCGGGGTTACTTGGATTTTTGCCCATTTCTTTGGATTCTTTATATGGTTTCCTTCCTATTAGCCTGTAGATGCCGTAGTTCTCCCTTGCACTGTTCTTTCCTCCATTCTTCACCTGACCCATTGTTGTTGACACTTTTTTATGGGTCGATGGGGGTCCCAGCAGCCGAGCCCCACTAATCAGTAAGTGATGGCATATCCTAGGAATATGCCATCACTTACTATAGTGTAAAACCCCTTTAAGAATTTTTCTTTGTTTTTCTTTGCTTTTACAGTAGAGTTTTTTTTTTTTTTGCTTTATATATATATTATATATATATATTCTTTTTTTAATTTGTTTTTGCATGAAGTGCATCAAGCTTTTTTCAGTCCATCTCTCATTGTGTGTTCTGGCGATCATTTTTCATCCATTGATTGAAAATGTGATATATTTTTCGATTGGTTTTCCTATCTTCGAAACTTATTTAAATAAACAAAAGTCAATTTTTAAAAAAAGGGTTAACCTATCCTATCGGCGGGGTACTTGGGTTTTGGTCCGTTTCTTTGGATTCTTTATATGGTTTCTTTCCTCTATTAGCCTGTTGATGTGGTAGAACTTATTTGCCCTGTTCTTCCCTCCATTCTTCACCTGACACATTGTTGACACTTTTTTAAGGATCGGTGGTGGTCCCAGCATCCGGGCCACACCAATCAGTACGGCATAGCCTAGCAATATGCCATCACTTACTGTACTAGAGTGGGAAAACCCCTTTAAGAATTTTTTTTGGTTTTTCTTTACTCTTTTTATGTGAATTTTTGCATTAATTACATCAAAGATTTTTTCAGTCTCCCATTGTGTGTTTTAGGGACACTTTTCCATCCATAGATTGAAAATGTAATAGATTTTTTGAATTTGTTTTCCTATCTTTGAATCTTACTTAAAAAAACAAAAGTCAACCATTTTTTTTGAAAGTGGGATCTGATTTTATCAGCAGGACCTCCAAGATTTTGGCCCGTTTTATTGGATTCTTTATATGGTTACCTTCCTCTATTAGCCTATTGACGCCGTAGTTCTTACTTGCCCCGTTCTTCCCCCCCATTCTTCACCTGACCCATTGTTGACATTTTTTAACCCCTTCCCGACATTTGCCGTACATGTACGTCATGGAAAGCATTGACTTCCCGCATCTTGCCGTACATGTACGCCGAATGTTTGGGACCGGCTCAGAAGCTGAGCCGGTGCCATCATCACCGGATCTCAGCTGTATCTTACAGCTGACATCCGGCTGTAACGGCGGGGACCGAAATTAGCTTCGATCCCCGCCATTAACCCCTTAAGTGCAGCGCTCAAACGCGATCACTGCACTTAAGGTGTTTGCAGCTCATCGGAACCCCAGTAATGAAATTGCCGGGGTTCCGGTGGCTGCAATGGCAACCGGAGGCCTAATACTGGCCTCCCGGTCTGCCTAGCACCGAAGCCGGTCAAGATCCGCCCGGCGGCGGAGCCTGATCGGCTTCCGTAGCTGCAGGCAAGATGGCGCCGGGTCAGGAGATGATCCGACGTCATCAGCGGTGGAAGTCAGCTGTACTGTACAGCTGACATCCACCTGTAACGGCAGGAACCGGAGCTAGCTCCGATCCCTGCCATTAACCCCTTCGATGCAGCAATCGAAAGCGATTGCTGCATCGTAGCGGTTACTAGCAGATCGCCAGCACTGACAGGCAATCAGGACTGGCGAGTGCTGTTATGGCAACAGGAGACACAATGGTCTCCTGCTCTGCCATTACGGAAGCCGATTTAGGCCCCGCCGGGAGGCGAAGCCTAATCGGCTTGCTGTCAGTGAATGACTGACAGATCTAATACATTGCACTACATAGGTAGTGCAATGTATTAGAAAAAAAAAAAATCTGACCGTTGGACCTTCAAGTCCCCTAGTGGGACTTGAGAAAAAGGTGTAAAAAAAAGTGCAAAAAATAAAAGTTTGAAAACAATAAAAGTTTCAAGTAATCAAATAAAACACAATCACCCTTTTACACTTATCAAGTCCTTTATTATTGAAAAATAATAATAAACCATATGTATTTGGTATCGCCACGACCGTAACGACCGGAGGTATCAAAATATTATATTATTTATTGCACGCTGTGAACAGCGTAAAAAAAAAACGTAAAAAACCTTACCAGAGTTTCTGTTTTTTGGTCACTTTGCCCTACAAATGTTAGAATAAAAAGTGATCAAAAAGTCGCACGTATCCAAAAATGATACCTATAAAAACTATAGCTCGTCCCGCAAAAAACAAGCCCTCATACACCTCCGTCGACAAAAAAATTAAAAAGTTATGGTTCTCACAACTTGGCGACAGAAAAAATACATTCTTTTTACAAAAGTTACTTTATTGTGCAAAAAGTTGTAAAACATAAAAAAGTGCTATAAAATAGGTATCGCCGGAATCGTACTGACCCGCAGAATAAAGTTAACATGTAATTTATAACGCATGGTGAACGCTGTATAAAAAAAAACGAAAAAAGCTGTGCCAGAATTGCGTTTTTTTGTTTACCTGGCATCCCAAAAAATAGGATAAAAGGTGATCAAAAAGTTGCATGTACCCCAAAATGGTACCAATAATAACTACAGCTCGTCCCGCAACAAACCAGCCCTCATACCACTACGTCTATGAAAAATAAAATGAGTTATGGCTCCAATAAGTCAGGAAATAAAAAAATATGCAGTTGTGCCCGAGGGGATCATTTCTTCTGTTTGAAGAGGCGATTTATCAAGGACCTAAAATTAGGGAACCAGGAAAGGGAGGGCCCAAACATATCCGCTGGAAGCGCCGGTGCCCGTATTATACCAGGACAACACTTTCCCAGCAAAATTCCCCAAACTGCAAAGGCGCGGAATGTGCACCAAAAGGGGGATAAGAAAGGACGCCATTTATCAGTGCGACACTGGCCTGTGAGGAAAGGATTGCTTCACAGCGTAACACACATCTATGGATCATTTTATTGTTTTTTTTTACCCCATTATTATACCACCTGACTATGCCCCTTATATACTCCGCCCGGCTTACATATGCCCTACATTATAAACGGAAACACCAGTAAGACTCCAAACAAAACTACTACCAAGCAAAATCCACGCTCCAAAAGCCAAATGGCATTTCCTCCCATCTGAACCCTACAGCGTCCCCAAACAGCAGTTTCCTTCCACATATTTGGCACCGTCATACCCGGGAGAACCCTTTTAGCAATTTTTGGGGTGTGTGTCTCCAGTGGCATAAGCTGGGCACGACATATTTGCCACTGAATGGCATATCTAGGGAAAAATATAAATTTTGAATTTGCACCATCCACAGCGCATTCATTAATGGAAAAGACCTGTGGGGTGAAAATGCTCACCACACCCCTTAATAAATGCCTTGAGGGGTGCAGTTTCCAAATGGGGTCACTTCTCAGGGGTTTATTTTTATTATTTCACATCAGAGCCTCTGCAGTTGTGAACCAATACTTTGTAAATCGCCAAATTAGGCCTCAATTTGACATGGTACCCTTTCACTCCTGAGCCTGGTCGACTGTCCAGGCAAGAGATTAGGGCCACATGTAGGGTGTTTCTAAATCCAGGAAACCCAGCATAATAATTAGAGAGCTGTCTTGTTATGGTGGCACAAGCTGGGCACCACATATTAGCATATCTACGGAAAAAAATCCCATTTTCACTCTGCAACATCGAGTGCACACCAATTTCTGCCAATCACCTGCAGGGTTAAAATGCTTACTACACCCCTAGGTAAATGCATTGAGGAGTGTAGTTTCCAAAATGGGGTCACTTCTGGGGGGTTTCCACTGTTTTGGGCCCACAGGCGCCCAGAAACCAATCCAGCAACATCTGCACTCCAAATGGCGGTCCTTCCCTTCTGAGCCCTGCCGTGTGCCCAAACAGCAGTTTATGACCACATATGGGGTATTGCCGTACTCGGGAGAAATTGCTTTACAAATGTTGGGTTCTTTTTTTTCCTTTATTTGTTGCGAAAATGAAAAAATTTGAGCTAAAGCTACGTCTTATTGAAGAAAAAGGATTGTTTTTATTTTCACTGCCCAATTCTAATAAATTCTATGAAACATCTGTGGGGTCAAAATGCTCACTACACCCCTAGATGAATTTCTCAAGAGGTGTAGTTTCCTAAATGGAGTCACTTTTTGGGCGTTTTCATTGTTTTTTTCCCCTCAGGGGCTTTGCAAATGTGACAAGGCCTCCGCAAACCATTCCTGCTTAATGTGATCTCCAAAAGCCAAATAGCGCTTTTTCCCTTCTAAGCCACGCCGTGTCTTCAAACAGCCGTTTATTACCACATGTGGGGTATTGTTTTACTCGGGAGAAATTGCTTTACAAATTTTGTGGTGCTTTTTCTCCTTCAGTCCTTGTGGAAATGAGAAAAAATAAGCTAAACCTACATTTTCTTTGAAAAAATGTAGATTTTTATTTTCAGGGCCTACTTCCAATAATTTCTGCAAAAAAACTGTGGGGTCAAATCGCTCACTATACCCCTAGATAATTTCCTCAATGGGTGTAGTTTCCAAAATGGGGTCACTTGTGGGGGGTTTCCACTGTTTTGTCCCCTCAGGGGCTTTGTAAATGTGACATGGCCTCCGCAAACCATTCCTGCTAAACTTGAGCTCCAAAAGCCAAATAGCGCTCTTTCCCTTCTCAGCCACGCCGTGTCTCCAAACAACCGTTTATTACCACATGTGGGGTATTGTTTTACTCGGGAGAAATTGCTTTACAAATTTTACGGTGCTTTTTCTCCTTTAGTCCTTGTGGAAATGAGAAAAAAAATCGCTAAACCTACATTTTCTTTGAAAAAATGTAGATTTTAATTTTCATGGTCTACTTCCAATAATTTCTGTAAAAAACCTATGCGGTCAAAATGCTCACTGTACCCCTAGATAATTTCCTTGAGGTGTGTAGTTTCCCAGATGTGGTCATTTTTTCTGGATTTTGACTGTTTTGGCACCGCAAGAGCCCTTCAAACCTGACATGGTGCCTAAAATTTATTCTAACAAAAATAAGGCTCCAAAATCCACTAGGTGTTCCTTTGCTTCTGAGGCCGGTGCTTCAGTCCAGTAGCACGCTACGGCCACATGTGGGATATTTCCTAAAACTGCAGAAACTGGGCAACAAATATTGAGTTGCGTTTCTCTGGTAAAACCTTCTGTGTAATAAAAAAATAGTATTAAAAATTTATTTCTGCCAATAAATATGAAATTTGTAAATTCCACCTCTACTTTGCTTTAATTCCTGTGAAATGTGTAAAGGGTTAAGACATTTTCTAAATGCTGTTTTGAATACTTTGAGGGGTGAAGTTTTTAAAATGGGGTGACTTTTTGGGGGTTTCTAATATATAAGGCCCTCAAAGCCACTTCACAACTGAACTGGCCCCTGTAAAAATGGCCTTTTGACATTTTCTTGAAAATGTGAGAAATTGCTGCTAAAGTTCTAAGCCTTGTGAGGTCATAGAAAAATAAAAGGATGTTCAAAAAACGATACCAATCTAAAGTAGACATATGGGGGATGTTAATTAGCAACAATTTTGTGTGGTATAACTGCCTGTATTACAAGCAGATACATTTAAATTGAGAAAAATGCTAATTTTTTCGCTAAATTTTGGTGTTTTTCACAATTAAATACTGAACATATCGAGCAAATTTTGCCAGTAACTTAAAGTACAATGTGTCACGAGAAAACAATCTCAGAATCGCTTGGATAGGTGAAAGCATTCCGGAGTTATTACCACATAAATTGACACATGGCAGATTTGAAAAATGAGGCTCTGTCAGGAAGGTCAAAAGTGGTTAAAGAGGGAAGGGGTTAAGAGACAATCAATGTAATTAATACAATAACGATCTGATGTGGTGACATCACAACCACGTAACAATAAGTCACTCAGTGGTATAAAACGCATGGCGGCACCGAGTCAACTCGAGTAATATCTAAATTCATAATAAAGCCTTGTACTATGAAAGTGTCTTCCGAAGATGAAAAGGCGGCTTCACTGTGTGTGGGCTACTGATCTAATTAGAGAAAATAAGGACAAATGTCATTCATTGAAATCAAAGAACAATGATGGCTGGTCTCGATTAACCCACCGCCAGTACAAACGGGTTACTGTGGGTCTGCAACGCACATTTCTCTCATCTTCATTCCAGATTCTGTTGGGTGGAACTTATCTTAGATGATCGATAAAATCTGCAGCACTCGCAAATACGCTGGTAAATATTACAGGGAATTCTGAAATGCCAGCTCTACAGAATACCGGCTAGAACATGTTGGAGGTTAGACAATCCCGTAAAAGAAACATCTGGTAGGAAATAGAAATTACTTTTACAACAATATTAACGTCTTCCTCTTTGGGAGCCAAACTGTAGCATTCTTTTCCTCGGTTTTAAATAGAGCTTTTGGAAGTTTTGTCGAATTATTTGCATGGATTAGACATTAACCACAATAGCTGCTATTTCCGAATTAATTTTCTGTTCTAGGAGTTCTATAATTTTTACAAATTGGATATAACTGAGTATTAAACTAAGTAATATACAATATCTCAGAATTCTGTTATGGATTGTTGACTCCAGTTGAAGGCAGAGACAGATTTTATTTACTCACAGTTGTCCACATAGCAGTTTAGAGATGTTTTTATGTTGTCGGAATGGAGGTGGAAGCTTTGGTTGGTGGTGGCTACACCAGGACATATAGTCTATGGTCTCTTCCAAATTTTTAGCGGTTAGGTTCCATACACATGGTTGTATTATAGATCGCTGCTGTACAGATCAGTAATTTGGCGCCCATAGCCTGCTACGGGAATGTTTCAATAGTTGTCAAAGACTCAAGGAGGCACCATACAGCGGCACAAAGAGAACCTATTAGTCCAGAATATGGGATAACCTTATATGGGACTTATACGGGACGGAGGAGTTGACTACTATTCAGATGCCCAAGTTATGAGATCATGAAGATTCAAAGTCAGAAAATAGCTTAACCCCTTCACCACCACCCCACGTAGATTAACGGGCTGCAAAGCTGGTCGTTGTGCCTACAGCCCGTTAATCCACGTGTGCTCCTAACAGAGCACACATGCGCTCCCCGCAGCCCGGCATCTCCCAGTACAGGCTGCTACTAGCAGCCTTAGTACTGGGGGAAAACATCGGGTCGGATCACAGCGGTGATCCGAACCAATTAACCCCTTAATTTGCGGCAGTCAATAGTGACCGCCGCATTTAAGTTGTTATAGCAACATCGGTACCCCGCTACGCGATTGCGGGGGCCAATTGTTGTGGGGGGGGGGGACTGCTATGGCAACCGGAAGCCTAACAAAGGCTTCCTATCTGCCATTACGTTAGCCGATTAGGCCCCGCCCAGAGGCGGAGCCTGATCGGCTTGCTGTCAGTGAACAACTGACAGTTCTAATACATTGCACTACATGGGTAGTGCAATGTATTAGAACATCAAACAAACAGTTGGACCTTCAAGTCCCCTAGTGGGACTAAAGAAAAGTGTAAAAAAAAAAAGTGTAAAAAAAGTAAAAGTATAAGTTGTAAAAATACAATAAAAGTTTCAAATAATAACACAAAACACAATCGCCCTTTTTCCTTTATCAAGTCATTTATTATTGAAAAAAATAATAAAGCCATACATATTTGGTATCGCTGCGACCGTAACGACCTTAACCCCTTCCCGCACCTTGACGTAACTGCACGTCAATGTGTGCAGTAAGTTCGCGCTCCTTGACGTGAAGTTACGTCTGTGCTATGACAGTTAACCGCCGCGGCGGTTAACTGTGCAGGGCGTCTGCCCTGCATTCCCCGTTGCCGATCAGTGGCCTATCGCCGCTGATTTCGGCAGTTAACCCCTTAATTGCGGCGTTCAACTTGAACGCCACAATTAAAGTGTTTAGCGCCGATCGGCAGCCCCCATGTGAAATCACGGGGGCTGGCGATCGTACCCATGGCAACCGGACGCCAGACAATGGCTTCCGGGCTGCCATGTACAGAAGCCTATGAGGACCAGCCGGAGAGTGGTCGTCGTAGGCTTCCTGTGACGTCACAATGACAGTTGGAATGCATTACACTACGTGTGTAGTGTAATGTATTCCAGCAGCGATCAGAGCTGCAAGTCTAAGGGTCCCCTAGTGGGACAAGTGAAAAAAGTAAAAAAAAGAATAAAAATGTTTTAAAAAAAAGTGTAAAAATAAAAGTTAGAAGTTCCATAAACATGAACTGCTTTTTTTCCTATAATAAGTCTTTTATTATAGGAAAAAAAATGAACACGTAAAAAAAAATTACACATATTTGGTATCACCGCGTTCGTAACGACCCCAACTATAAAATTATTTTTCCCGCACGGTGAACACCGCAAAAAAAATAAATGAAAAACAAAGCGAGAATCACTTTTTTTTGGTCACCACCCCTCCCAAAATATACAATAAAAAGTGATCAAAAAGTCGCATGTACGCCAAAATAGTACCAATAAAAACTACAACCCGTCTCGAAAAAACAAGCCCTTACACAGCTTTTTTGACTGAAAAATAAAAAACTTACGGCTCTCAGAATATGGTGACAGAAAATAAATTATTTTCTAAATAAGTTATTTTATTGCGCAAACGCTGCAAAACATAAAAAAGCCTATATACATCTGGTATCGCCGTAATCGTACCGACCCGCAGAATAAAGTAAAATAGTCATTTATAGCGCACGGTGAACGCTGTAAAAAATAAATAAAAATCATTGTCAGAATTGATGGTTTTTGGTGACCTTGCTTGCCGAAAAATGGAATAAAAAGTGATCAACAAAATCGCATGTACCCCAAAATGGTACCAATGAAAACTACAGATTGTCCCGCAACAAATAAGCCCTCACACGGTTCCGGTGGTGAAAAAATAAAAAAAGTTCCGGCTCCCAGAATATGGCGATGCAAAATGTGTAGAGCATTCCAAAAGCGGATAAGATCGGGCGCCATTTATAATATAAGTGCAACACTGGCCACATATCTGTGGATTATTATTTATTTACCCCATTATTGTACCCTCTTATTATGCCCTGATGTACTCTGCCCAGCCTACATTTGCCCCCACATTATAAACTGAAATACCAGCAAAACGGCAGAGCTTCTACCAAGCAAAATCTGCGTTCCAAAAGCCAAATAGCGTCCCTCCCTTCTGAGCCCTACAGTCTGCCCAAACAGCCGTTTACGTCCACCGATATGGCATCGCCATACCCGGGAGAACGCTGTTAATATTTTATTTGTGGCACAAACTGGGCACAACATATAGTGCACTAAAATGGCACATCAGTGGAAAATTTTAATTTTCACTTTCCACCATCGGCTGCGCATTAAACCCTTTGCGCACCATGACTTAATAGCATGTCGTGGTGTGTGGGGGGGGTGATGTATGGAGCGTCTCACGCGCTGAGCCTGCGCTATACGCTGCGGGTGTCAGCTGTGTATTACAGCTGACACCCGGGACTAACGGACAGGAACAGCGATCGCGCTGTTTACAGGAGCCTGTAAAAATGACAATATACTGCAATACATTAGTATTGCTGTGTATTCTACCAGTGATCTAACGATTGCTGGTTCAAGTCTCCCAGGGGGACTAATAAGATATGTAAAAACCAAAGTAAATAGTTATTATTAGTGGAAAAAATTAAATAAATATTTAAAGTCCAAAAAGAAACCCTTTTAATATTTTTTCTCTAAAGTAATGTAAAAAAATAAAAAAATACACAAAATTGGTATCGCTGCGTCCGTAAAAGTCCAAGCTATTACAATATGCCATTATTGAACTTGCACGGTGAACGCCGTGAAAAATAAAGAATTTTAAACGGCAAAATCGCAGTTTTTTTGGTCACCTTCGCTCTACCAAAAAATGTAATAAAAAGTGCTGAAAAAGTCTTATGTACCAAAAAATTGTACCAATAAAAACTACAGCTCGTCCCGCAAAAAATAAGCCCCCACACCGCTCTATTGACGGAAAAATAAAGACGTTGTGGCTCTCGGAAAGCGGGGAGGAAAAACGAAAAAGATAAAGCAAAACATGGATCAGTCCGGAAAGGGTTAATTTATTTTCTAATGAAAAAACATTTATGACCACATGTGGGGTATTGCCGTACTCGGGAGAAATTGCTTTACAAATGTTGGGGTGCATTTCCTCCTTTATCCCTTGTGAAATTGAAAAAATTCAACATTTTAGTGGAAATAATGTTGATATTAATTTTCACGGCCTAATTCTAATAAATTCTGCAAAAGACCTGTGGGGTCTAAATGCTCACTATACCCCTAGATAGATTCCTTAAGTGGTGTAGTTTCCCAAATGGGGTTACTTTTGGGAGGTTTCCACTGTTTTAGTACCTCAGGGGCTTTGCAAATTCGACATGACACCCAAAAACTATTCCAGCTAAATTTGAGCTCCAAAAGCCAAATAGCGCTCCTTCACTTCTAAGCCCCGGTGTGGGTCCAAACAGCAGTTTATTACGACATATGGGGTATTTACGTAATCAGGAGAAATTGTTTTACAAATGTTGGGGTGCTTTTTCTCCTTTATTCCTTGTAAAAAAATTTACCTTTACAGACTAATTCCAATGACTTCAGCAAAACAACTGTGGGGTAAAAATGCTAACTTTACCCCTAGAAAAATTCCTTGAGGGGTGTAGTTTCCAAAATGGGGTCACTATTGGGGGTTTCCACGGTTTTCATCCCTCCAGTGCATTGCAAACGTGACACGGCACTGAAACAGCCAAAACAGGCTGTGTCCTGAAGGGGTTAAAGACTCACTGTTGTTCCCATTGTTTTTCCATAAAACAATAGTACAACTGGTGATAAGAAACATTGTAATATATTTAATGTTGGGATCTGTGCGTATCACGGTTGTGGTTGGCATGAAAAGTTTATATCAAGTTTATATTTCACACTAGGCTTTCTTGCAGTCCAAAAACGTGCAGCATATAAACTAAACAGCAGGTTTCATCACCTGTTATAAACCATGAGTACAGCATTCCTTGGATCAGGATTTCTGCACTATCCTTGTGTGGATTCCCCGGCTTTGACCCTCTTATGGCTCAGTAAGGAGTCCAGTATCTTCACTGGAGCTAACTGGAATAGGGGCAACACCCGTACTGGAGTAGGGAATGACAGGTCCCACTACCAATCCTACTTGCCATTCCATAGAAAACCAGTCTCAATACAATATTTAACAAAAGCCTCAGCAAACTAGGTTTGCTGAGGACACCCAGTAACCCTGCTCATTACTGATGTCCAGTAGAATACCCTCCATGCGTGTGTGTGTGTGTGTGTGTGTGTGTGTGTGTGTGTGTGTGTGTGTGTGTGTGTGTGTGTGTGTGTGTGTGTGTGTGTGTAAGAGAGAGGAGCAGAATGTACTCTTTTCTCAGCGTGCTGTGTATGGGAGACATCATAGCAGCTAGTCTCTGCCCACTCGAGTTATGTTCAGGGAAAACTGTCAATTACATTTGGAGCTTGCAGAGGGGAAATCTGCTAAAAGATGCCAATACAAGTCATATAATGGTCATAAATAATGTTAATCCTTATATATACACACAACTCTGAAAAGTCCCCTGAAAAGAGTTATTCTTTAACCCCTTAACGACATCCAACGTACTATTACGCCGCTGTCGTTAAGGACTTAACGCAACACAACGTATAGTTATGTTGTGCTGCTGATGCGGGTGTCAGCTATATATTACAACTGTCCCCCTGCTGCATGGCCAGGACTGGAGCTAGGCTAAAAGCAACTGCTGCATCTATAGTGTTTACTAGCAAATCGGAACCCCGCAATGCAATCACGGGGTCCCAACGACTGCTCTGGCAGACCGGAGGCCTAACAATGGCCTCCTGTCTGCCAAGTACGTTAGGACCCGCTCAGAGGCAGGCCCTAAAGGCATTCGGACGCTGAGCCTGCAACATCAGCCGCGGGTGTCAGCTGTATGTTACAGCTGACACCCCACTATAATGGCGGGGAACGGAGCTAGCACCGATCCCTGCCATTAACCCTTTAGAAGCCATGAACAAAAGCGATCGCGGCATCTTAGTGGTTTGAAGCCGACCGGCGTCGCCGGGATGTGATCGCAGGGGTGCCGATAGTTGCTATGGCAACCGGAGGCCTAACAATGGAGGTAGGGCTTGCTGTCAGTGAATAACTGACAGTTCTAATGCAATGCACTACGTGGGTAGTGCAATGTATTAGAGTAAAGATCAGAGGTGCAGGCCTTCAAGTCCCCTAGCGGGGGGGACAGTTAAAAAAAGTTAATAAAAATTTTGTATATAAGTGTAAAAATAAAAGTTTAAATTTAATAAAAACAAACACTGCCTTTTTTCCTATAAGAAGTCTACTTTATAGGAAAAAAATTAAACGTTAAAAGAAGTACACGTTTGGTATCCCCACGTTCGTAATGACCCAAACTATAAAACTATAATGTTATTTCTCCCGCACAGTGAACACCGCAAAAACCAATAAAAAACAATAAATAAAAACCAATGCCAGAATCACTATTTTTTTTGTCCCCACCCCTTCCAAAAGAAGTGATCAGAAAGTCACTTGTATCTCAAAATTGTACTAATAAAAACTACAACCCGTCCCTCAAAAAACAAGCCCTCCCATAGATTGAGTGAAAAATAAAAACGTTACGGCTCTCAGAATATGGCGACACAAAAAATCTATTATTTGTAAAAGAAAGTTATATTATTGTGCAAACGCTGCAAAACATAAAAAAAAACTATGTACATATGGCATCACCGTAATTGTACCGACCCGCAGAATAAAGTAAAATTGTCATTTATAACCCACGGTGAACACTGTACAATACCCCGATGTACTCCGCACATCTTACATATACCCTGATGTACTCCGCCCAGCTTACATATACCCTGATGTACTCCTCACATATTACATATACCCTGATGTACTCCACACAGCTTACATATACCCTGATGTACTCCGCCCAGCTTACATATACCCTGATGTACTCCGCACAGCTTACATATACCCTGATGTACTCCTCACATCTTACATATACCCTGATGTACTCCGCACATCTTACATATACCCTGATGTACTCCGCACATCTTACATATACCCTGATGTACTCCTCACATATTACATATACCCTGATGTACTCCTCACAGCTTACATATACCCTGATGTACTCCGCACATATTACATATACACTGATGTACTCCGCACAGTTTACATATACCCTGATGTACTCCGCACAGATTACATATACCCTGATGTACTCCTCACATATTACATATACCCTGATGTACTCCGCCCAGCTTACATATACCCTGATGTACTCCGCACAGATTACATATACCCTGATGTACTCCGCCCAGCTTACATATACCCTGATGTACTCCTCACATATTACATATACCCTGATGTACTCCTCACAGCTTACATATACCCTGATGTACTCCTCACATATTACATATACACTGATGTACTCCGCACAGTTTACATATACCCTGATGTACTCCGCACAGATTACATATACCCTGATGTACTCCTCACATATTACATATACCCTGATGTACTCCGCCCAGCTTACATATACCCTGATGTACTCCGCACATCTTACATATACCCTGATGTACTCCGCACAGCTTACATATACCCTGATGTACTCCGCACATCTTACATATACCCTGATGTACTCCGCACAGCTTACATATACCCTGATGTACTCCGCACATCTTACATATACCCTGATGTACTCCGCCCAGCTTACATATACCCTGATGTACTCCTCACATATTACATATACCCTGATGTACTCCGCACAGCTTACATATACCCTGATGTACTGCGCACATCTTACATATACCCTGATGTACTCCGCCCAGCTTACATATACCCTGATGTACTCCGCACAGATTACATATACCCTGATGTACTCCGCCCAGCTTACATATACCCTGATGTATTCCTCACATATTACATATACCCTGATGTACTCCGCACAGCTTACATATACCCTGATGTACTCCGCACAGCTTACATATACCCTGATGTACTCCTCACAGATTACATATACCCTGATGTACTCCGCACAGCTTACATATACCCTGATGTACTCCGCACAGCTTACATATACCCTGATGTACTCCGCACAGCTTACATATACCCTGATGTACTCCGCACAGCTTACATATACCCTGATGTACTCCGCACAGCTTACATATACCCTGATGTACTCCGCACAGCTTACATATACCCTGATGTACTCCGCACAGCTTACATATACCCTGATGTACTCCACACAGCTTACATATACCCTGATGTACTCCTCACATATTACATATACCCTGATGTACTCCGCACATATTACATATACCCTGATGTACTCCGCACATATTACATATACCCTGATGTACTCCTCACAGCTTACATATACCCTGATGTACTCCGCACAGCTTACATATACCCTGATGTACTCCGCACAGCTTACATATACCCTGATGTACTCCACACAGCTTACATATACCCTGATGTACTCCTCACATATTACATATACCCTGATGTACTCCGCACATATTACATATACCCTGATGTACTCCGCACATATTACATATACCCTGATGTACTCCGCACAGCTTACATATACCCTGATGTACTCCTCACATATTACATATACCCTGATGTACTCCTCACAGCTTACATATACCCTGATGTACTCCTCACAGCTTACATATACCCTGATGTACTCAGCACAGCTTACATATAGCCTGATGTACTCAGCACAGCTTACATATACCCTGATGTACTCCGCCCAGTTTACATATACCCTGATGTACTCCGCACAGCTTACATATACCCTGATGTACTCAGCACAGCTTACATATACCCTGATGTACTCCACACAGCTTACATATAGCCTGATGTACTCCTCACATATTACATATACCCTGATGTACTCCTCACATATTACATATACCCTGATGTACTCCTCACAGCTTACATATACCCTGATGTACTCCGTGCAGATTACATATATCCTGATGTACTCCTCACATATTACATATACCCTGATGTACTCCGCACAGCTTACATATACCCTGATTTACTCCACACAGTTTACATATACCCTGATGTACTCTGCACAGCTTACATATGCCCTGATGTACTCCGCACAGTTTGCATATGCCCTGATGTACTCCGCACAGCTTACATATACCCTGATGTACTCCGCACAACTTACATATACCTTGATGGACTCCGCACATATTACATATAGTACAGAAAGGAAGGATTTGATCCAGCGCTGCAGTGATGTTCTTTAAAAAGGAACGTATTCCCACTTTTATTGGTATCAAAAAAGACTTGTTAAAATGTCAAATAACAGGCTTGGCGTCAAGGCAGTATTCAGTAGGTGTAATGGGCCTACGCGTTTCAAGCACGGCTGGTGCTCTTAGTCATGGCATTCATTCACTCACTGGGACACAATAGTATGGGTTTATATAGTTGATTTTAGATGGGTGGAGTTTACCAGGTGGTTAATCAGAGACACCCTATGTATGTGTTTTGGTGGTTAGATATAACAATTAACCCTTCCAGGTATATAAATGAACACTGTGCAAGGAACCTCAGGGTCACTGCAATACTTATGTTTTTATTGTCTATTTTGCCGTTTTTAATTCTTTTTTGGGATTTTGTATGATGTTTATACATCTGAATCCCTAATTTGAGTAATTTATTAACTTACGGCTTGTTGTAATATAGAACATGAAAAATCGCAGTCGGAAAACGGATCGTAAACAACCGCATCCTGAACGGGACCCTGGCAACTCAACACGAATGTGAGTATGTACAAACTTTTGTTAACCTCATGTCCTTGTGTGTGAATGATTCCCAATTACATACCAAAGTTGCAACCAGTTTCAACATAAGAAAAACATAAAAACGGACATTCAGAAGAAAGAAAGAAAATTTTAAAATTGAAATACATCATAAACAAAAAACACAGTTGATTAGGTTTATACATATGTAATAGAAATGAATTTCTCCTAACACTCCTGTAAACCTAGAGATATAATCAACTGAGTTTTACACTGGATTTTTTTGGGAAATTCTTCCATAAACAAGTGAATAAAATATATATAGTGGAAACTTATAGTTGTATAAGTTAATTTGAGATGTAGTCATGTCATAATATTGTATTTAGGGGTTTAATATTTTATTATAACTACCCAGATATTCATATATACTTATGACTTTGAAAATTACTATATAAGCTTTATGTCGGCTGTCACTCTATTGACGCACAGAACATTGGCTAATGCTTTTGTTATTTTTATGAGTTTGGACATAAATGTAATAATATCGAAAAAATTGGTGATTCCGATTGGAATGTCTAAACTAATAGTTGTGATATATTACCTTCATGTTAACGATTCAATTAATGTGAGCAAATACAAAAACCGTTATTTGTCCCCTGTATGAGAATTATTATTTAGATGACATTCATGTTGATATTAATAAAGATGTCACCTTGACTGCTATAGAAAATATAGTTAAGGGTGTGACCATTGCGTGACCTAAATAGGGTCGTGCAGGTAAAAAATGGTTTATGTTAACTTCTATTTGAGAAGATGAAATGTAATTTATAAACTTCCATTTTATCATAAAAGATTAATTGTAGTTGATATAGAGATGATTATTTATATACTATATTCTATATGTCAGAATTAATATGCACATAGAATATCAATTTTTTCAATAAAACCAACTACATATAACTGTTATGAAGTCCAAAGCGGATCAAATAGAAACAATGAAGGGATTTAGTTATCCTGGCCGATTCAATATAGAAACATCAATTCCTTCCTCAAATTCAGACCATGCGGGAATCTTGTTTTTAGATTGAATATCCAGAACGCTTCACGTGTCAGAAGTGTTTTTTTCAAATCACCCCCGCGAATATATTACGTGATCACCATGTAAGGTGTGTAATTATACTAAAGTCATCAGAAAGTTCGAAGACTCCAGCGGCCAAAACAGTTATCCCATAAAGTCATACATCAATTGCAATAGTGATCACGTAATATACATAATAGAATGCACGAGTTGCAATTTGAAGTATGTGGGGAGCACTACCAGAAGGTTTAAAATAAGAATTTTGGAGCATCTCAGTTATATTAGGAATCCGGCAATTATTAACATATCCAATGCCGCACGACATTTTATCACCTGTCATAATCGTAATATAACCTATTTGAAAACTTATGCTATAGAAAAAATAAGGAACAATATTCGCGGGGGTGATTTGAAAAAAACACTTCTGACACGTGAAGCGTTCTGGATATTCAATCTAAAAACAAGATTCCCGCATGGTCTGAATTTGAGGAAGGAATTGATGTTTCTATATTGAATCGGCCAGGATAACTAAATCCCTTCATTGTTTCTATTTGATCCGCTTTGGACTTCATAACAGTTATATGTAGTTGGTTTTATTGAAAAAATTGATATTCTATGTGCATATTAATTCTGACATATAGAATATAGTATATAAATAATCATCTCTATATCAACTACAATTAATCTTTTATGATAAAATGGAAGTTTATAAATTACATTTCATCTTCTCAAATAGAAGTTAACATAAACCATTTTTTACCTGCACGACCCTATTTAGGTCACGCAATGGTCACACCCTTAACTATATTTTCTATAGCAGTCAAGGTGACATCTTTATTAATATCAACATGAATGTCATCTAAATAATAATTCTCATACAGGGGACAAATAACGGTTTTTGTATTTGCTCACATTAATTGAATCGTTAACATGAAGGTAATATATCACAACTATTAGTTTAGACATTCCAATCGGAATCACCAATTTTTTCGATATTATTACATTTATGTCCAAACTCATAAAAATAACAAAAGCATTAGCCAATGTTCTGTGCGTCAATAGAGTGACAGCCGACATAAAGCTTATATAGTAATTTTCAAAGTCATAAGTATATATGAATATCTGGGTAGTTATAATAAAATATTAAACCCCTAAATACAATATTATGACATGACTACATCTCAAATTAACTTATACAACTATAAGTTTCCACTATATATATTTTATTCACTTGTTTATGGAAGAATTTCCCAAAAAAATCCAGTGTAAAACTCAGTTGATTATATCTCTAGGTTTACAGGAGTGTTAGGAGAAATTCATTTCTATTACATATGTATAAACCTAATCAACTGTGTTTTTTGTTTATGATGTATTTCAATTTTAAAATTTTCTTTCTTTCTTCTGAATGTCCGTTTTTATGTTTTTCTTATGTTGAAACTGGTTGCAACTTTGGTATGTAATTGGGAATCATTCACACACAAGGACATGAGGTTAACAAAAGTTTGTACATACTCACATTCGTGTTGAGTTGCCAGGGTCCCGTTCAGGATGCGGTTGTTTACGATCCGTTTTCCGACTGCGATTTTTCATGTTCTATATTACAACAAGCCGTAAGTTAATAAATTACTCAAATTAGGGATTCAGATGTATAAACATCATACAAAATCCCAAAAAAGAATTAAAAACGGCAAAATAGACAATAAAAACATAAGTATTGCAGTGACCCTGAGGTTCCTTGCACAGTGTTCATTTATATACCTGGAAGGGTTAATTGTTATATCTAACCACCAAAACACATACATAGGGTGTCTCTGATTAACCACCTGGTAAACTCCACCCATCTAAAATCAACTATATAAACCCATACTATTGTGTCCCAGTGAGTGAATGAATGCCATGACTAAGAGCACCAGCCGTGCTTGAAACGCGTAGGCCCATTACACCTACTGAATACTGCCTTGACGCCAAGCCTGTTATTTGACATTTTAACAAGTCTTTTTTGATACCAATAAAAGTGGGAATACGTTCCTTTTTAAAGAACATCACTGCAGCGCTGGATCAAATCCTTCCTTTCTGTACTATTACCTACCGTGGACCGTTGCGGAGATCCGGGCGAAGCAGGACTGTCAGGAGGCGAGCTGGTGAGCTGGAGGTTTCCTCCCCCTGTATTACATATTACATATACCCTGATGGACTCCGTACAGCTTACATATAACCTGATGTACTCCTCACAGATTACATATACCCTTATGTACTCCGCACAGCTTACATATACCCTGATGTACTCTGCCTAGCTTACATATACCCTGATGTACTCCGCACAGCTTACATATACACTGATGTACTCCGCACAGCTTACATGTACCCTGATGTACGCCGCACAGCTTACATATACCCTGATGTACTTCGCCCAGCTTACATATACCCTGATGTACTCCACCCAGCTTACATATACCCTGATGTACTCCACCCAGCTTACATATACCCTGATGTACTCCGCCCAGCTTACATATACCCTGATGTACTCCGCACAGCTTGCATATTCCAGTAAAACCCAAACAACTACTAAGCAAAATCTGTGCTCCAAAGCCAAATGGTGCTCCCTCCCTTCTTAGCCCTGCAGTGTGCCCAAAAAGCAGTTTACGTCCACAGATATTGCATCGCCATACCCGGGAGAACCCGCTTAACATTTTATGAGGTATTTGTCTTCAGTGGCACAAACCCGGTACAACATATTGTGCACTATAAAGGCGTATCAGTGGGAAAATTGCAATTTTCACTTTGCAGAATCCGCTGCACATTCATTTCTAATGAAAAAAACACCTGTAGAGTCAAAATGCTCACAACACCCCTTAAACTGCCTTAAAGAGGCTCTGTCACCAGAATAAAAATGCTCTATCTCCTACATCAGTTTATCGGCGCTGGAATGTAGTTACTAGCAATGTGTTTTTATTTTAAAAACAATGTTTTTTAACAAAGTTATGGCGTTTAGAACATTTATGCAAATGAGGTCCTTAATGCCCAACTGGGCGTTTTTTAATTTTCAACCAAGTGGGCGTATGACAAAGAGGTGTATGACGCTGGCCAATCCGCATCATACACCTCTCTGCCTTACACCCAAGCTAGATTCACTGAGCAGCGTGATCTCGCGAGACCGCGCTGTGACGTCACTTCCGCCCACAGGTCCTTCATCCCTGCGTCTGAAGACAACATCTTTCGTCTCCCTCCAGGCCGATGAGAAGTCCCAGTCGTCAGATCGGTAGTAGCAGCAGCAGCAGCCTGGAGGGAGGCGAAAGATGTTGTCTTCAGACGCAGGGATGAAGGACCTGTGGGCGGAAGTGACGTCACAGCGCGGTCTCGCGAGATCACGCTGCTCAGTGAATCTAGCTTGGGTGTAAGGCAGAGAGGTGTATGATGCGGATTGGCCAGCGTCATACACCTCTTTGTCATACGCCCACTTGGTTGAAAATTAAAAACCGCCCTGTTGGGCATTAAGGACCTCATTTGCATAAATGTTCTAAATGCCATAACTTTGTTAAAAAAGATCGTTTTTAAAATAAAAACACATTGCTAGTAACTACATTCCAGCGCCGATAAACTGATGTAGGAGATAGAACATTTTTATTCTGGTGACAGAGCCACTTTAAGTGGTGTCGTTTCCAAAATAGGGGTCACTACTTGGGGGTCTGTTTTACTATGAAACCTCAGAGCCCTGCAATTGTGGGCCAATGCTGTAAGAAAACAAAACAAAATAGACCTATGTCCAGGCAAATGATAAATGCCTTGAGGGGTGTCGTTTCTAAAATGGGGTCCCTTCTTGGGGGCCTCCACTGTACTCTGGTACCTCAGGGTTTTGTAAAAGTGACATGGCGTCCTAAAACCAAACCAGCAAAATCTGCATACCTTGCTGAGCGTTGCGGTGTGTCCAAACAGCAGTTTATGACCACATGTGGGGGTATTGCCGTACTCGGGAGACATTGCTTTTTAAATGTTCGGTGCTATTTCCCATTTATTCCTTGTAAAAATTTAACATTTCCAAGTTTGATCATAAAAAAATGTAATTTTCAATTTCACGCAATAATTCCACTAAATTCAAAAAGACCTGTGGGGTCAAAATGCTCACTATATCCCTTGATAAATTCCTTGAAGGGTGTAGTTTGCCAAATGGTGTCTTTTTGGGTGTGTTTCCACTGTTTTGGCACTACAAGACCTCTTCAAACCTGACATGGTGTTTAAAATATAATCTAATAAAAACGAGGCCTCAAAATCCACTTGGTGATCCTTTGCTTCTGAGGCCGGTATTTCAGTCCATTATCACACTAGGGCCACATGTGGGATATTTCTAAAAACTGCAGAATCTGGGGAATAAATATTGCGTTGTGTTTCTCTAGTAAAACCTTCTGTGGTACAGAAAAAAATAGATTAAAACGGATTTTCTGCAACCAAAAAAAAATGAAATTTGAAAATTTCACCTCCACATTGCTTTAATTCCTGTGAAACGCCTAAAGGGTTAAAAAACTTTCTAAATGCTATTTTGAATACTTTGAGGGGTGAAGTTTTTTAAATAGGGCGATTTATGTGGGGCTTTCTAAAACATAAGGCCCTCAAAGCCACTTCAGATCTGAACTGGTCTCTAAAGAAAAAATATGAGAAATTGCTGCTAAATTTCTAAGCCTTGTAACGTCCTAGAAAAATAAGAGGACGTTCAAAAAACAAAGCAAACATAAAGTAGACATATGGAATATGTGAACTAGTAACTATTTTTTTGTGGTATAACTATCGGTCTTACAAGCAGATACATTTAAATGTACAGGGTGGGCCATTTATATGGATACACCTAAATAAAATGGGAATGGTTGGTGATATTAACTTCCTGTTTGTGGCACATTAGTATATGGGAGGGGGGAAACTTTTCAAGCTGGGTGATGACCATGGCGGCCATTTTGAATTCGGCCATTTTGTATCCAACTTTAGTTTTTTCAATGGGAAGAGGGTCATGTGACATCAAACGTATCGAGAATTTCACAAGAAAAACAATGGTGTGCTTGGTTTTAACGTTACTTTATTCTTTCATGAGTTATTTACAAGTTTCTGACCACTTAAAAAATGTGTTCAAAGTGCTGCCCATTGTGTTGGATTGTCAATGCAACCCTCTTCTCCCACTCTTCACACAATGATAGCAACACCGCAGAAGAAATGCTAGCACAGGCTTCTAGTATCCGTAGTTTCAGTTGCTGCACATCTCGTATCTTCACAGCATAGACAATTGCCTTCAGATGACCCCAAAGATAAAAGTCTAAGGGGGTTAGATCGGGAGGCATTTCTTCTATGGTGTTGCTATCAGTGTGTGAAGAGTGGGAGAAGAGGGTTGCATTGACAATCCAACACAATGGGCAGCACTTTGAAAACATTTTATAAGTGGTCAGAAACTTGTAAATAACTCATGAAAGAATAAAGTAACGTTAAAACCAAGCACACCATAGTTTTTCTTGTGAAATTCTCGATAAGTTTGATGTGTCACATGACCCTCTTCCCATTGAAAAAACTAAAGTTGGATACAAAATGGCCGACTTCAAAATGGCCGCCATGGTCAACACCCAGCTTGAAAAGTTTCCCCCCTCCCATATACTAATGTGCCACAAACAGGAAGTTAATATCACCAACCATTCCCATTTTATTTAGGTGTATCCATATAAATGGCCCACCCTGTATAAAACTGCTAATTTTCTCTAAATTTTGGTGTTTTTCACAAATAAACACTGAATACATCGACCAAATTTTACCAATAACTTAAAATACAATATGTCATGAGATAACAGTCTCAGAATCGCTTGAAAAAATAAAAGCATTCCGAACTTATTACCACATAAATTGACACGTCAGATTAGAAAAAAATGGCCTGGTCCATTAGGCGAAAACAGGCTGTGTCCTTAAGGGGTTAAAGAGATCCCTATTAACAGAAAAACAAATACAAAAAAACAAAAACTGTGCAAAGCAGACAACCCCTTTAAGTTGTTACTAGAAAATTGGCAGAAAATTGTGCATCTGTAGTGGACATGGTAGAGTATCCTTATTTACAAGCTCTGGAGCAAAGCTGTGATTGATACTTTATGGTATCGACCTGATGAAGTTATTTGGAACATAAGGGTATGTTCACACGTAGTCAACAAAAACGTCTGAAAATCCAGAGCTGTTTTCAAGGGAAAACAGACCCTGCTTTTCAGACGTTTTTTTACCAACTCGCATTTTTCGCTGCGTTTTCACGCCGTTTTCGCTGCGTTTTTTACGTCCGTTTTTGGAGCTGTTTTCATTGGAGTCTATGAGAAAACAGCTCCAAAAACGTCCAAAGAAGTGTCCTGCACTTCTTTTTACGAGGCGTAATTTTACGCGTCGTAATTGCCGTACGACGCGTAAAATTACGCGTCGTGTGGACAATACAGCGTTATACCCATAGAAAGTAATGGGCAGATGTTTGACGACGTATTTCCAGACGTAAAACGAGGCAAAATACGCCTCGTATACGTCTGAAATTTGGCCGTGTGAACATACCCTAATTCTGCGCTATTACCCCTAGAAATTCCCAAAAGTTGTGAATGGCAGGAGCAAAGGTGAAGCAGCTCGGGGAAGCAAGAAGCAATGGATATTCGCTACCTTGGGGAGGTAAGGGGGCAATATACTGCCATATGGTTATGTGTGATAGCCTCCACACACAGCGTTCCATACGCCAGTATTAATCTGAAACATGCTGGAATAAAATGGACCTAATTTATTAAGAGGCGCAAGCCGTTAGGGTGGTAGAAAGTCAAATCTATAAATTTATTACGCTACGCCAGAAAACTGTTTAATTAATTCCCCCCATTGTCTCTAACTTTCAGAAATAAAATTGGTAACCCCTCAACACTAAGAATAGATGGAGTGGATCTTTCCTCTCTGATCTCTGCAGTGTTAACATTAAAGAGAATCTGTCCATTATTTTTTTTTATTCCAACCCCTTAAATGCCATGGAAACCTTTAAACTGAATTTTCATTGTTTGTTTGCTTCCAAAATGCTAAATTAAGCAACTTTCTAAATAGTCATCATTAAAAATGTCCTACCATCCTGCAGCTGGTTGTCCTGCTGATTCTGACATACACTGCTCCTGGCTATGTCGGATCTCCCCCTCCCTTCTCTGTTGCGATAGTAGCAGGAAGTGGAGGAGGATGTACATGGCAGATCAGAGTGTGGAGAGGGGGTAAAGCAACCAAGTATTCAGGAAAGGCAGATCACACAAGCTGAGCTGTATCAGAGTGTAGATAGGGAGGAAAACACACAGAGGGAGGGAGGAAGAATCACACAGGTTGTGTATCTTTATAAAGAGAGAAAGAGGAGAGCACCTACGCCAATCTACAGGGGGTGAGGGGGTGAGTCACACAGGCTGTATAGAGAGCACCCATGGCAAACTGTACAGGGGAGGGAAGGGGAAATCACACACTACTCGGCCTTAGTGACTGTCAAAACAAAGTAAAATAAATTTCTCATGGGATGAAGAAGGAGAAAGCATACCTCCCAACTTTCAAGTATCGCAAAGAGGGACAGCCGCTGCGGCGTGGCAATTTTTTTTCCCTTTTAAGCCACACCTTTAATCCCACCCAATCCCCGCCCATACACACCTCCTTCAGGCCACACACTATCATGCTCCCATAGTGCCTCCCACACAGTATAATGCCAAATAGCTGCCCCCACAGTATAATGCCCTCATAGCTTCCACCATACAGTATAATGCCCCAATAGCTGTACCCATACAGTATAATGCCCACACAGATGCCCCTATACAGATGTATCCGTCTTTACTTTGACTTTTAACGCATTAAATAGATAATAGCTAGATCTTTTATCTTGACTTTTTCAATGACTTTTGAATGGCTTTTGTTGTGTGATATCATGCTGCAGCAAGTTATCAGAATCAAGTTAAAGATGGCTACATCTGTAGATGCCCCATTCAGTATAATGCCCCATAGCTGCTCCCATACAGTATAATGCCGCCATAACTGACCCATACATTATAATGCCTCCATAGCTGCCCCATACAGTATAATGCCCCCATAACTGACCCATACATTATAATGCCTCCATAGCTGCCCCATACAGTATAATGCCCCCATAACTGACCCATACATCATAATGCCTCCATAGCTGCCCCATACAGTATAACACGCCTATAAATTCCCCATACAGTATAATGCCCCCATAGCTACCACCATACACTATAATGCCCGCATAGCTTCCCTCATACAGTATAATGCTCCCATAGCTGGCCCCATACTGAACAATGCCCCATAGCTGCCCTCATACTGTATAATGCCCCATAGCTGCCCCCATACATAATTACCCCATTGCTGACCCATACTGTATAATGCCTCCATAGCTGACCCATACTGTATAATGCCTCCATAGCTGCCCCATACAGTATAATGCCCCCATAGCTGCTCTTATGCAGTATAATGCCCCATAGCTGCCCCCATACAGTATAATGCCCCCACAGCTTCCCCATACAGTATAATGCCCCCATACAGTATAATGCCTCATAGCTGCCCCATAAAGAATTATGCCCCCTTAGCTGCCCCTAATGCCAGTGCCCACATATAAAGTGCCAGTGCCAACATAGTGGCACAGAGGCCATGTAGATAGTTCCACACACAGTGCCCATGTAGATAGCGCCACAGTGTCTCCTGTAGATAGTGTCATGCCACCTTAAAAATAGTGCCACCCCCCTGTAGATCGCGATAACCCCTTCCCTTGTAGCCATGGGGACTCCCTCTAGGGGCGGAATCCCCAGCCAGAGCATCAACGGCATGGCCGGGGATTCCGCTCCAGGAGGAGCCACTAACGTCACTGTCCATATATGGACAGTGACGTCGGGAATTCCCACTAGGGGCGGAATCCCCGGCAATGCTGTGGCCGGGGATTAGATACAGGAGGAGGCGGAGCCACTGATGTCACTGTACATTTATGTTGAGTGACGTCAAGGGCTTCCCTGGGCTCAGAGCTTAAAGTAGCGCTGTGCCGGGGAGTCCTCTGTACTAATGCTCAAGCAGGTAGCTGACGGTTCCTTGCTTCAGGATTTGGTTCAACTGTATCTGCGTCCAGAGGACACAGATACAGTTGACACCGGGAGTCTGGGACATACCACCGGCAGCCAGGGACAGCGGGACACACCCCAAAATTTGGGACTGTCCTGTTGAATCCAGAACGGTTGGGCGGTAAGGAGAAAGCAGTACAGAAATTAAGCTGTGCTGATACATGACAACTAGTGAAGGCAGCAGTGTCCTAGACTCACAGACCTCACATCTAGCATATCTTATTGGGAGGGACTCCACATTAAAAAAAAGTCTGAAATTAGGAGCAGGTTGCAAACTGCATAACAGTTGTCTGAGAATGACTGAAGGATTGGAGATTGCGCTACTAGATGCACTACACGATTAATAAATTACTTATAGCGGCATAATATTTAGTTAAGCCTTTTTCTGCTTAAATAATATACACTGCTTTTATACACCCATCACAAATATACAATGTGTGGCACGATACTGACTAAATTAACACTGGGCAGGCTCTGCAGCAACATTTCTGTACAGCGCAGCTTCTTCTCTAGTGCATTCCCTGTCAGTGCAGAAAGGGAAATAATGCAAGAAATTCAAAATCTTATTTCAAAGCCTTATGAGAATATTTTTCAGTAGAGTCCATTGACCGGCTCCCCTGAGTCTGACAAAACCTCTCTTCTATGCCAAAAAAAAATCCTTATATTAGTAACTATATTATATTACTAAGTTTCTTAAGGAACAAAATTGCTGCAATATGCACAGAACAAACAAACAAAAAAGGGACAGATCCTCGTTGCTAAATTTTACTTGAAGAATACACATTTCAGTTTATTTAGCACCTAACAAGTCATTTTGGACAGTCTCAGAGCTTGGAAGACTTTAAAACCACTCCACTCATGCCAGGTTATTCTGCAACATTAAAGAGCTAACTTATTACTGCACTGCATGAAATACGTTCCGCCAATGTGAAGACATAAGAAGACACCAAAGACGTGTGGCTCCAAATTAGAATTTATAATTTGAGAAAACACAACATTTTCTTAGAATGAGCAAAGATTTTTAAGCTGTAACACTATCCCATTTTATCAATACAAGTCACTTTCTTCATAACATTTATATAAAAATATGTAGCAGAGCTGAATTTGTGAACTGTGGTAACCCACTAAGGGCCTGTTCACATCAGCATCGGGCCTCCGTTCATGGGTTCCTTTCGACCTTTCCATCAGAGGAACCGATGAACGGAAAGCCAAATGGAAACCATAGCTTATTGATTTCAATGGTAATGCTTCTGTTGCAGTCGGTTCCTGTTTGTTTCCGTTTTTTTCGTGGAAACAATAGCGTAGTCAACGCTGATGTAAACACTCCCTAAGATAACCCAATGATAAGGAGGGCACACACTAGTGAGTTTGATTGGCCAAAACAACAGATGCAGAGAAGTGTCGTCCATTTTTCGTGCCCTGTAGGATTAAGTTCGACAATGACTAAACCCTGAAATCTATCTGGGACGTGATCTGACTCAATCCTTCAGCCATTTGTCGAGAGTAATAGTTGATGCTGTGCAGAAATCTTTGTATATGCACCAACAAATGACATCATTAGATGAAACACCCAAGGGTACCCTCATGCACTTATTCCATTGGCTTAAAGGGGTCCTCCCATTACAGACATTTATGGCCTATTCACAGGATAGGCCAAAAATGCCTGTTAGCTGCGGGTCCCATCTGGACCCCACACCTATATCGAGAACTATGCATTGCCCAGCTGTTTTTGTAACTCCCATAGAAATTAATAAAGAGAACAGAGCATATGCGCTACCATTTCTCCCATCTGGCCGACGGCCACCTCACCAAGCGGGATGGGGTAGGGGGACCCCTTCTCAGGCATAGGTGTGGGTCTAACAGGTAGTACCCGAATCTTTATGGCATAAACGTCTGAAATGGGAATATCACTAGAACGAAAGGGTTCGCAAACCAAAGTCGTGCTTGTGGACAAACGTCTCCTCAAAAAATGGCCTCCGTCGCAGATTCTGTCACACTTGACAGAAAAATCAGCATGCAGCAATATTTTTCTAATAAAATAACAGACACCACGATGGAACACAAAAAAAACCCCATTATAAATCAATGAGGTCTGTCGGGGAGGAGTTGTTGTCCGTCGTTCTACCGATCCAGCAATCTGGATCACATTAAAATAAAAAAATGTGTCACAAAAAACCAAACCTATGGAAATTATTCTTTAGGTAGCCCCTCACATTTAAAAGTTAAAGCTGCTAAACACCCCGTGCACTACATGCGACCCTCCGGTCTCAGGACAAAATTATAAATATGATGGTGTATATGGAGTAATACTATCAGTGCCCTCCAGTTGTGCACCCTATGCCATGGTTCCGTCCTTTCAGGGTCCCCTCTGTATGGTCTCAAAATGGCCACAGCGTTTCAGGGGAGATGGCAAGATTTGTGGAATTGACCGGTTCTCTCTAGGCTCTCGGAGGGAACTTATTTAAACGTTTGGAACAAATTGAATGTCGTTGGATCATCAAATTATGTACTCGATCTCCCTTGGGCCTCAATAAGAAGGTTTCATTTGCGCCTTTTATACAATGTGGGTCCAGTCACATTGAACATTCCCAGTACATATATATATATATGTAGGTTATTGTGTTTTTGTATGTCTTTTTTGCAGTTTGTGGTGTCTGAGCAAATAACTACTCTGATAGATTAAACATGATAGAGCTGTGAATTATTAATTTGGATAACATTATTTAATATTTATTAACTGCATTGGAAAAAGACATTAATTATTCAGGTTTTATTTATAATAATAAAAATTAAACAATATAATAAAAATTATAAAAACTTTTAAGAAATAAAATAAAACTAATCAACACAAGGAAATATAGTATTGGAAAAATGTAAGAATAGAAAATCACTTTTTCTCGTCCTCATCAAAATAATTTTTTGTTGATTTGATTAACTTCGTATATATATACGCCATGTTTCATGGATATTTCTTACTACGTATACTACACTTTTTTTCAGGACGCAGCCGGGTCTTATATGCTGGGAGGGCATGATGTGCTGGCGTTTGGTTTGGAATGCAGAGCAGCCCGCTTTAGCTAACACTAGCGGCGTTACAAATAGGCTGTTATTCGGCAAGATACGCCATGCCTGACGACCAGCACATTATCCCTCCACGTATTACACTTAGTACTGACACCCCATGTACTATTCACAGCACTGACCCCTATTCATCACATTTATTTTATTTATTTATTTTTATTACATTATTACACAGTTCTGACACTTTCATACATACATATTTATTTTTTACCATCCATTCACACCCTAGCACTACACTGACACTCATTTATCGCACACCTTTGAGCACTTAGTCCGCCACTCCCCTCAAGACTAGTGGGAGGGGCTATCACTATTTAATGCACACTCCTTCTGCAGCATTCTTTGACCCGTCTGCGTCCTGATGGGAACGGGTTTTCACCCACCCACCTACCTAGTGAGTATGGCCTTTTTTTTGTGGTTTTGATATTTATGTCCCATTTTTTCTGTTTGTATATATATATATATACACATACATACATACATATACAGGGTGGGCCATTTGTATGGATACACCTAAATAAAATGGGAATGGTTGGTGATATTAACTTCCTGTTTGTGGCACATTAGTATATGGGAGGGGGGAAACTTTTCAAGCTGGGTGTTGACCATGGCGGCCATTTTTAAGTCGGCCATTTTGTATCCAACTTTAGTTTTTTCAATGGGAAGAGGTTCATGTGACACATCAAACTTATCCAGAATTTCACAAGAAAAACAATGGTGTGCTTGGTTTTACCGTTACTTTATTCTATCATGAGATATTTACAAGTTTCTGATAAAGATAGTGGGGCCATTCTTCATCAATGGAAACCTCAAGGCCACGGGATATCTGAAATTGCTACATGATGATGTGTTTCCCTCTTTATGCACTGAAGCTGGCACGTTCCCTGAGTTTTTCCAGCAAGATGGTGCACCACCACATTATGGGTGTCAGGTCCGAGCATTCCTAGATGAACAGTTTCCTGGAAAGTGGATTGGTCGTCGTGGGCCAGTTGAATGGCCCCCTAGGTCTCCCGATCTGACCCCCTCAGACTTTTATCTTTGGGGTTATCTGAAGGCAATTGTCTATGCTGTGAAGATACGAGATGTGCAGCACCTGAATCTACGGATACTGGAAGCCTGTGCTAGCATTTCTTCTGCGGTGTTGCTATCAGTGTGTGAAGAGTGGGAGAAGAGGGTTGCATTGACAATCCAACACAATGGGCAGCACTTTTAACACATTTTATAAGTGCTCAGAAACTTGTAAATAACTCATGAAAGAATAAAGTAACGTTAAAACCAAGCACACCATTGTTTTTCTTGTGAAATTCTCGATAAGTTTGATGTGTCACATGACCCTCTTCCCATTGAAAAAACTAAAGTTGGATACAAAATGGCCGACTTCAAAATGACCGCCATGGTCAACACCCAGCTTGAAAAGTTTCCCCCCTCCCATATACTAATGTGCCACAAACAGGAAGTTAATATCACCAACCATTCCCATTTTATTTAGGTGTATCCATATAAATGGCCCACTCTGTATATATTTTATCACTGGGTGGTTATTAATATTTTCGGTTTTTATTTAGTTTTATATATTTTTAGATACTTTATCACTTTGTTTATTGATTTTTCACTATGCCCTTTGTATTTATTGTTTGTATTGGTATTATGAATTATATTGTATAATTATGAGTCTCACTTATTTATTCAACACGGTGACTTATTTATTTGTCTAACTTTTACGTATTTATATATACTAAACTATCTCTTATGCAGATCTTGTTTTTTGATCTCCGGTCTGGGCATACATATAAGTGTGGGAAAATTTGCCCTTCATTTGTATGGCCACAGCTGTCTTTTTGCTACGGAGATCAGGGTCTATGGTGCACATTCGCACTGCGTCGACAGCACATCGTGCACGGGGCCGAGGTGGACGTGATGATGTGGACTGCGCATGTCATGCACATTCCGCGTCTTCCGGACGCTGGGTCTAGCGCGCGGCCTCCTGTGTGTTGCAGTGGCTCATGCGCTATGTAAATAACATGGCTGATCATTTATATACCTCCGCATCTGTGAACGTACTATCTAATCACACGTGATGAACTTTAAACATAACTATTGGTCATCTTATGTCCTGTCCTTTTGTCCTATGAGTACAAAATGCCCCACTTCTTCCTCCACCTTAGAACCCCTTGAGATAGATGACAGCGAAATGCACGTCTGGGTCCTGTGGCGGTGGTCTCTATTTTTTACATATGATGGGTCAGTTTACGGGTGGTCTCTTATCTTTTGTGTCATGTGGGCACGTTATTGTACTTACTTATTAGAACTTATGGTATGCAGTACATTTTGTTAAGCCCTTGTTATAACTGGAACTATTATATCTATAATTTGCTTTGAGTGGGGTTTTCTCCCAAAATACACTACCGTTCAAAAGTTTAGGGTCACTTAGAAATGTCCTTATTTTTGCAAGAAAAGCACAGTTTTTTTTCAATGAAGATAACATTAAATTAATCAGAAATACACTCTATACATTGTTAATGTGGTAAATGACTATTCTAGCTGAAAACGTCTGGTTTTTAATGCAATATCTACATAGGTGTATAGAGGCCCATTTCCAGCAACCATCACTCCAGTGTTCTAATGGTACATTGTGTTTGCTAACTGTGTTAGAAGGCTAATGGATGATTAGAAAACACTTGAAAACCCTTGTGCAATTATGTTAGCACCGCTGTAAACAGTTTTGCTGTTTAGAGGAGCTATAAAACTGACCTTCCTTTGAGCTAGTTGAGAATCTGGAGCATTACATTTGTGGGTTCGATTAAACTCTCAAAATGGCTAGAAAAAGAGAGCTTTCATGTGAAACTCGACAGTCTATTCTTGTTCTTAGAAATGAAGGCTATTCCATGCGAGAAATTGCCAAGAAACTGAAGATTTCCTACAACGGTGTGTACTACTCACTTCAGAGGAGAGCACAAACAGAGTAGAAAGAGAAGTGGGAGGCCCCGCTGCACAACTGAGCAACAAGACTAGTACATTAGAGTCTCTAGTTTGAGAAACAGACGCCTCACAGGTACTCAACTGGTAGCTTCATTAAATAGTACCCGCAAAACGCCAGTGTCAACGTCTACAGTGAAGAGACGACTCCGGGATGCTGGCCTTCAGGGCAGGGTGGCAAAGAAAAAGCCATATCTGATACTGGCTAATAAAAGGAAAAGATTAATATGGGCAAAAGCACACAGACATTGGACAGAGGAAGATTGGAAAAAAGTGTTATGGACAGACGAATCGAAGTTTGAGGTGTTTGGATCACACAGAAGAACATTTGTGAGACGCAGAACAACTGAAAAGATGCTGGAAGAGTACCTGACGCCATCTGTCAAGCATGGTGGAGGTAATGTGATGGTCTGGGGTTGCTTTGGTGCTGGTAAAGTGGGAGATTTGTACAAGGTAAAAGGGATTTTGAATAAGGAAGGCTATCACTCCATTTTGCAACGCCATGCCATACCCTGTGGACAGCGCTTGATTGGAGCCAATTTCATCCTACAACAGGACAATGACCCAAAGCACACCTCCAAATTATGCAAGAACTATTTAGGGAAGAAGCAGGCAGCTGGTATTCTATCTGTAATGGAGTGGCCAGTGCAGTCACCAGATCTCAACCCCATAGAGCTGTTGTGGGAGCAGCTTGACCGTATGGTACGCAAGAAGTGCCCAATCAAGCCAATCCAACTTGTGGGAGGGGCTTCTGGAAGCATGGGGTGAAATTTCTCCCGATTACCTCAGCAAATTAACATCTAGAATGACAAAGGTCTGCAATGCTGTAATTGCTGCAAATGGAGCATTCTTTGACGAAAGCAAAGTTTGAAGTACAAAATTATTATTTCAAATAAAAATCATTATTTCTAACCTTGTCAATGTCTTGACTATATTTTCTAGTCATTTTGCAACTCATTTGATAAATATAAGTGTGAGTTTTCATGGAAAACACTAAATTGTCTGGGTGACCCCAAACGTTTGAACGGTAGTGTATGTATACTCCCACTCGGGCATTTTGCCATTATTCTGTAGTTTTCCTCAGTATATATAGATGTGATACATATAACTATATATTGGACTTGTGTATTTATGACCACTAGATGATATTACTCCATATACACCATCACATTTAAAATGTTGTCCCGGGACCGTAGGGTCACTTAAATGGTTAAAGAAAAAAAAGTCTAGTTATTAAAGTCCAAAACTGGTTGGTAAGAGGTTAATAGGTTTTCTGGTTTTATTGAAATAAATTTTTGCAGCTTTCTAATATACCTTATGTTTCAATTTCTCATAATTTTCAAGATCTCTATTTGCTGCCAGTGAATAAGGACTTTCTCATCTACATGAATAGGCTGAAAACCTGTCCCGGTCACATCCAGCTCAAACAGGTGCATGACTCATTACATGTCGTGGTCAACTTGCGTTTTTTTTTGCCGTAATTTTTGGAAATGTGACTGTTTTGTGAAAATCACTAGAATGAGTTGTGTATCCACAACAGCTGGGTATGATCAGCTCAGGTTTCCAGCCTCCTTATGTAGGCAAGACTGTTTCCAAACACTGACAGCAAGCAGAAATATTAAAAACGGTGAGAAATTGAACCTCAAAGTATATTAGAAAGTTTCATTATACAATGTATAAACATGACATGTAAAACCCTTTTCATGTCTGTGGTCACCTGATATGGAGGGAAATAGGAACGGGCTGAGTAGCTATGTACTCGAGGTAAAACAGGCATCAGTTATGAGATGATATTCTCTTTCGGGGCAGACATAGTGTTAACGCTTCCCTGGTTTAAACTCTTTGTAAAGAAAACAAGACATCACACAATACCCCAAATGTCAAACTTCATTTGCAGTTCAAAGAAATAATCTCTATCGAGCGGCCGGTTCTGCCCGCGACCGTATTGTTTAGGCGAGCTCGCTGCTCACGTTGGGTTTGATCTATATTGGAAAGGTCTGAACATTCTGAAGTGCCTCCCTAGTTTCTTCATTCCTCAAACACGAGCGATCTAGACATGGTGGAATATGTTTCCCATTAGCTTGACATTTTTGTAGTGCCGGTGATTACAAAAATATGGCTGACTACCTACAGTAGCTTCACGTGTAAAGAGGGGAGAGGGACAGTCATAACAAACTGTAAATGTACAACACCTACTGAGAAGCAACAGTATCTCAAGGAACCATGAGAGCCAAGATAGCCTTCTGTTTGGGTCTTCAACTTTTTGATGACCTGGTCATGATTCGTCTGGTTGTCACCATCACTCTTGTTGCCGGTTCTCTTCATCTTTTTGTCAACTCTTCAAAGTGAAGCTATTTCTTCCCAATGATCTTGATCTTCTAGTAATATGATCAGATTAAGACAAAGCTTCAGTCCAGTCATTTCTACTGGGGGATGATGGGGGATGATTTGGTCAAGGATCCACCGTCAATCAAAACTTTTCATTTCCAAGGAGCATGGTCTTCTTATAATACTGAATGTCCAAAATAAGATAAAGCTTCCCCCTGGTGAACGAGAGGCAGTACACAACGTCCCGACGCTGCCCAGCGTCAGTAACTCGTATGCACCACAGCACAGACCTTGTGTGTCGTGCCCTATTGCTGTAAGCGGGGCCTGTGGGTATGGAAAATAGGCGCACAGAGGAGCGGGGGGAAAGGTTTGGACTGTCCTGAGGTTTGGATCAAGCTAAAAGTGGCATTCAACCAGGAATCGGGGTCGGGCCCCCTTTCCCTCCAGGGCCGATCATTTGACCCCTGGTATTGGTGGACTACGGACTAGCAGCAAAAACATCCAGTCTTTAGGTGGAAACTGTTAGCAAGCAAATTATTGCTTTTAGCAGAAACTGTGGCGTTCCTCTCCTGATTAAAGGGTTTGTTCAGTACCACACTTGTCCATGTGCTGTGTCTGGTATTCAAGTGAATGGGGCTGAGCTGCAATACCGTATACAGTCCATAGACATGTGTGGCGCTGTTCTTCAAAATAAATAAATAAATAGAAGTAGTGGCACAGTATTGTTAAAATATATATTTTATAATATAATATGTATTGTGTAATGAAAAGCAGCTCAGCTCATGTTTTTTACTTCTGCTTGAGGGGCACAGCTCTAGTTTAGCACATGGGGTAGCGGTTGTAGTCAAGCTTTACTTCTTTGCATATTGGCGTTTTGAAGCTCCCAGGAGAACGTGCCGAATTGACAGACAAAAATATAAGCTCAAGGTCATGGGGACTGTATGATCATAAAGTTTCAATAGCTGAACCCCAGACAGATGCATAAAGTAATACCAGAATGGAATTATTATATTAACCCTTTTGCTGCCGAGACATTTTCGACATTAAAAGATAATACCTCTAAGGGTATGTGCACACACACTAATTACGTCCGTAATTGACGGACGTATTTCGGCCGCAAGTCCCGGACCGAACTCAGTGCAGGGAGCCGGGCTCCTAGCATCATACTTATGTACGATGCTAGGAGTCCCTGCCTCGCTGCAGGACAACTGTCACGTACTGAAAACATGATTACAGTACGGGACAGTTGTCCTGCAGCGAGGCAGGGACTCCTAGCATCGTACATAACTATGATGCTAGGAGCCCGGCTCCCTGCACTGAGTTCGGTCCGGGACTTGCGGCCAAAATACGTCCGTCAATTACGGACGTAATTAGTGTGTGTGCACATACCCTAAATTATAAAATAAATTAAAAAAATATCATTATGCCCCCATATCCATATATTTTCAGAAAAAAAAGACACCTAGCACATTGTGAAAATGACACCCAGCACTTTACACTTATGGGCGCCTTCATGAAATTTGACATCAAAGCGTAACATTTTGTAAAATATTGATGTTTGCAGTTAAAAGTCTGACACAAGCAAAGCCTCAGATACCCATCACCTCCCAAAAAGAAAAGTTTAAGATGTATAGAGTTCATACATGCCACGTCTGCCTAGGTCTACATGTACATATCTTCATATAATCACCAGAACTGAAGAGACCAAAAATATCCACGATCCAAGATGCGGTTACACATTCAAGTCACAAAGACGACGAATGTCCTGATTAGGCTCGGGGGGTGATTAGATATCTGCATCACTTCTCACCCCAGTAGTTCACACAGGTCCCGTCCCGTCCCCCCCTAAATGTAAGGCCTAGTTCACACAGGTTTTTTTGCAGGAACAAAATTTTGACCTGTCGGCAGAACACTTGTGTTTTTTGCTACGAAAAACGCATTTTCTGCCTCCCATTGATGTGAAGACGGAAACGCCTGAAGAAAGGACATTAAGCTTTTTTTTCCTATCGCTCGCGAGACAAAACCGCCTCCGCCCTCCATTGAAATTAACGGGAGGCCATTACGGAAGGTTTTTGGTGTGGATTCCGACGCGGTTTCCGTGTCAAAGTCAGCGCCATAAAACTTAGTGTGAACTCCCCCTAACAATCATAGCGTACATATCCTTTCTCATTGGTAAGAAAGGTCTTGTATCCCCGCCCTGGGGTCGCTAAACGTCTGACAGTAACAGGCTCTGATCTTTTTTCCTGCTCTACTTGCAGCTTCCCCCTCCCTTATACACAGAGGACCAGGAAATAAAACTTTTAATGCTGCCCCCGACTTCAAATTAGTGCTGTGTGCTGAATATTGCCCCTCCGAGGCAAGCATTAAAAGTCATTATGTATTACATACGTCCTTGGCAGTAAAAGGGTTAAAGGGTATGTGCACATTTGCCACTACTTTTTTATTTTGCCACTACGTTTTTTTATTACAAAATAGTCCTGTTTAAAAGTATCCTACTGGTTTGTGTCTACAGCTCATATGCAGAATTATGTGTCTCCATGGTTACAGACTACAAACAAACCCTGTGTAGTCTGATCCTACAGTCCTGTTACTACCCCTGCATACAGTACTTACAGATTGTAGAAGACAGGGTAGAAGACAGGGTATATGGAAAGGAGTAACACAACTGTAGGAGGAGACTACACAGAGTTTGTTTATAGTCTGTTACCATGGAGTCACATAAGTCTGCATAAAGCTGTAGACACAAAATGGTTGGCATAAGAGCAACACAAAAAAAATGCTTGAAAAGTGTACCTACCCTTAAACTAAAAGTTATACTTTTAAAGGGGTTGTAAAGGAACAGACAAAAACGGTTTTTGCTTTTTTCAAAAACCGTGACTAATATAATTGTACTACAGGCCTGTCGGGTCATGGTGGAGTTGCAGTTTTCTATGTTTGTATAGAGCTATACCATGCTTGCCAACAGTCCCGAATATACCGCAGATACAGGACGCAGATACAATTGAATATTATGGCAGTGCAGGAAACTATCCGCTCCCTGCTCTGCTATTCACTCCTCCAGGAGCGGAATCCCCGGCTAGAGAGTTGCTAATGCTGTGGTCTGGAATTCCGTTCCTAAAGGTAGTCCTGGTAGTCCAAATATGCACAGTGACGTCAGGGGCTTGTCCAAGAGAGGAATCACCGGCCAGAGCATACGCAAAGCACTGGCCGGGGATTCTGGTCCAGGAGGAGCCCCTGACATCACTGTCCATATTTTGACAGCGACATCAAGTGCTCCTCCAGGAAAGGAATCCCCGGCCAGAGCGTCAGCAACGCTCTGTCTGGGGATTACACTCCTAGAGGGAGCCCCAATAGAGTGATCTACAGGGAGGGCGGTGTGGCGCTATCTACAGGGTGGTGTGTGTGGCGCTATCTACACGGGGGGGTGTGGCGATATCTACACAGGGGTGTGCGTGGCGCTATCTACACGGGGGTGTCTGTGGCACTTGCTACAGGGGATGTGTGTGGCATTATCTACAGAGGGCACTGGCATTATCTACAGAGGGAACTATGGCAATATCTACAGAGGGCACTGTGGCAATATCTAAAAAGGGGCTGTGTAGCTCCATCTACAGGGGGTGTGCGTGGCACTATGGCACTATCTACAGGGAGGGCACTGTGGCACTATCTACAGGGAGGGCACTGCGGCACTATCTACAGGGAGGGCACTGCGGCACTATCTACAGGGAGGGCACTGCGGCACTATCTACAGGGAGGGCACTGCGGCACTATCTACATGGAGGCCATGTGGCAATATCTACAGGGAGGGCACTGTGGCAATATCTACAGGGAGCAGTGTTTGGCACTATCTACTGGGGTCAGTGTGGGGCACCATCTACAAGGGGCACGGAGTGTGGCACTATCTACACTGGTTTTTATGCTACCAGTTATGGTCAGCACATACAACCTAGCCCTAATGATAAACAAATGGATAACCAGAGAGAGATACTGGCCACCATAGCAGTCAGCCAAACTAGTGCAGAAATGTTTGTTTATTTGTATGCAGAAATTCTGGGATCAAAGCCATGCCCCATTTGCAGCTCCCATCAGATAAGCCACGCCCCATAACACCCACACACCAAATAAGCCACACCCCTAAGTGTCCCTGGGAAAAAAATGAAAATTGTTGGCAACTATGCTATACAGTCACACTATAATCTGCCCCACTGAGTAACGCCCTATATCTTTATTCATTGCTCTTTCCTCAAGCCTGATAATATCTCATAATTTTTATGACATTCTCAGAGGCGGGCGCTGGATGGGTCTGGAGCAGCACAGGGGCAGGGAAGTTTGCGGACGCTCTGTGCCATTGCACATGATTAAACACTCTGACAGCTTCCTTACAAATTAATAAAACGCTCTAACAGTTTCTGTGTAGATTAACAGTCTTTCCTTTCTCCCTGTAAATGAAGGCTCAGTTTTCCTGTAAACCAACAGAACAGACTAACAAATCAGCTGGACAGTAAATTAACAGCCTCGCACCAATAAATCAGCAAAATTGTTCCAGAAAACAGTCCCTGTATGCACCTTAAAAGCTGAAAGTGGCTGATTTACTGAGAACATGTGACAGCAGGAAAAGCAGCTCAGGAGCTGTAAAGAGAGAACATTAAAAAAATTCAGGGACTTAAAAGTCACCAATTTAATGATATACAATATGGTTTTTTGGAAGATCAAGGGCTCCAGATGAGATCCACTCTTGGCCATTTGTTTGTGGATTGATGTTTACAAAGATACCCATCATCGTTTTTGTCCGATCCAGGACGTAACTACTGCTTGCCGCGCCCCATGCCACACTTTTGAATGGGCCGCTCCTCAAGAATGGACCCCTTAGATCAGACATAAAAAACCCAAATAAACATTTAATCACCACTTCTTGCTCCCGACTGCTTTTTTCTTTGAGACCTGGCACGTAAGGCACCCCCTGCAAAATTAGGGATCGGCACACAAGGTATGTGCTGCGGCGCTTACAAGGTCCCAACGCCGGGCAACATCAGGATATTGAATGTGAGGACGTACACAACTTCCTCACGCTGCCCAGAATCAGTACCTTGTATGTGCCACGTTACAGACCATGTGTACCCTCATGTGGGGGAGGCCTGTGGGTACAATAATAGGAGCATGGAGAGAAGGGGGAAAGTTTTAGACTGGATCCAGATCCAAGCAGCGCTCGCCCGAGGACTAAGAGTGGTCCATCTTTCCCTCCAGGACTGATCCTTAGGTCCCTGGTCTTGATTGACTATTTTAACGTCTTCAGGGACATTTTTCATGCTTTTGACATACACAAATAAAACTTGTAGTATAAAATAAAGAAAATCATATTTTACCCCCATACCCATATATTTTCTGAATGTAGACTCCTGGCACATTGTGAAAATGCCACCCAGAACTTTACATTCATAAGCACCTTCATGCAGTTTGGCATCAAAGCGTAACAGTTTATAAAAAAGAATGTTTGCGGATAAATGTCATGCAAAGATCATCATAAAATCATCAAAACTGAAGAGACCGAAAGTCTCTGCGATCCAGAAGCCGTTAAACGTCCAAGTCACGGAGACCATGAATGCGATTAGACATGTAACTGCTCATGTTCTCACTCCTGTAATACAAAACAAAAAAGAACCCCCTAAATGTGACCCATACCCTCTCTCATTGGTAATACGGGTGATGAAAAAAACATGAAGTACCTGTATCCCCCTCCTGGGGTCGCCGAAAGGCTGACAGTAACAGGCTGTGATCTTTCTACCTGCTCTACTTGTAGCTTCCCCCTCCCTTATACATACAGGACCAGGAAATAAAACATTTCATGCTGCTCCCCGACGAATATTGCACTTCCGAGGAAAGGGTTTAAAGACATTACGAATTATATACGTCCTTTGCAGTAAAAGGGTTAAAGAGTATTTGCACATTTGTAACTACTTTATTTTATTACAAACAGTCCTGATTATAAGTATCCTACACTTATGCAGAACTATGTGTCTCTATGGTTACAGACTACAAACAAACCCTGTGTAGTCTGATCCTACAGTCCTGTGTTACTCCACTCCCTCTGCCTGGTACATACAGAAAGTAGAAGACAGGGTAGATGGAAAGGAGAAACACATGACTGGAGGATCAGACTACACAGGGTTTGTTTATAGTCTGTTACCATGGAGTCACATAGGTGTGCGTAGAAACTGCAGACACTAGTGGTTTACATAGGAGCAATACAAAAAAAAAAAAAGCTTACAAAAGTGTACCTACCCTTAAAATAAAGTGTGGTTGACTTCTTCTTGCTGGGTTCATTCCAAAAAGAACCTGTAAAGGGGTTGTACAGGATCAGAAAACATGTCTTCTTTCTTCCAAAAACAGTGTCAGACCGTCTAAGGGTTAGTTCAGCTCCACTGACGAGAATGGAGCTGAGCTGCAATACCAAACACAACCTGTGGAGTGGTGTGGCACTGTTTTTGGAAGAAAGCAGCCATGCCTCACTAACCTTAACAATCCCTTTCATCTCATTTTCATTAATAATTAAATTTTTAACCACTATCCACAACTGTAGGAAGCAGATACAGAAAATCACCCATCATGTTGTATTTAAGCTCGGATGATGAAAACAAAGTCCTATCCGTTGTCCCACAAGATTTTGAGCCGGATATAAATCTTGACCCAAAGACCAACACCTAGTACGTGGGAGTCAACAGAGTAAACCAAATTGGACAGAATGAGACTTTGCGACTACTACTTAGCATATGGGATTTTCTTCCAGACACACTGCTCCCCTTGTATATTCATCTGTCCATAGGATAATAAAAAACACAGCCGAGCACTACAGGTTTCTTACATTTCAATTCAGCTTTCTGTTTAAAGATAAGAGGAAGCCTTGAAAAACAAACACAACATGATATTCTTAAGCTTGTTGTGGCTCTCAGAGCCTTTGAACTGCTGGGAAAACTGCACTTCCTATTCCCAACTTTCTGACCCGAATACAGCTTGTCCTAATCAGATCACTGACGTCCAGCTCCTCTCCGTCTCACCCTGTTTTGTGGAAGTTCTTGTTAGAAGTATACACAAGGCCTAATGTTCCAGACAGACGCAGCTTGTGTTCCCACACATCAGACAAGAACACGGAGATCGCAGAGTATTTTAACTAGGATCAGGCCCCCAGACAAGGTCCAGTGTGAGAAGACAACCATGACGGACACATCGTAGCTACTGTTAAAGGGGTTCTCCACTTTGGACAATCCCTACTTGTGAGAAGGGTCTTTTGAAAATAAGCAGAACCCCCTGTGATCGGCTATAATCTGTGGGAAATTTGTGGTAGTAAGTGTTCAATTTCCCTGCATCACTCACACAGGAGAAATTAGGTATTACACAGTGCCCATTTTTATTAATGTGTTGTCTGTGTAATGCAGGACAGGACAGGTCCTCCAGAGCGGGAGACGCTCTTTGTAACCGCTCTCCACTCTGACCAAGAGATGAGGGTCCTGAACAGGGGACACCCTTTTATTAACTCCCCAATAGGGTGTATGATTTTTTTTTTAAACAGGACAAACCTTTTAAGCTCTCATAGGTTAAGAGCTATCACAGGAGGCTCCAAAGTTCACAGATTATTTAAGATAATCACGTTTTACTAAAAAGTGTTTTTGTTTTTTTTAACAAATTCAAAAATTGTATTCTGTTATTTTTGTGGTTTGGGATAATGTAGAAAGCACCAAGTGGGAGTTCTTCCTCTTGAATTTTTGTACTGGGCCCCTCTCCATGACATAGCTGGTAGCAACTAACTGGATGATACACCTAAAAAATATACTGTGATGTCCCAAAAAGATGAGAGCAGACGCCCAATAATGACTTGATGGAACAACCATCCTCATCACCCAGGATCGTAGTCTTGGATCACTTGTTTACAGAACTCCATAGTTCTCGTTGTAATGGTGATGAAACGCTGGGCTCTGTGAAATATTTTCGGCATTTTGTATGTTATTTCATAAGTCTGTTGCAATAGGAGAGTCTATGCTACAGCTTTGCCCTTCAATTTACAAATTTTGCAGGGAGAAATAATTAGCAAAAATATAGCACAATTCTTGAATACGCTAGGGGTAATTTATCAACCTTTCTATGCCAGTTTTCTGGCGTAGAAAACTCGCAAAAGGGCCCAAAAGTTTTGCCCGTTTTTGCCACCCTCGCCACTTTTGTGGAAAGGAGGAATGTCGGGCTTAGATTACCCTCTGTAAGGCATAGCAAGGTAGGGGCCCATGCTGGGGCCCTACCATGCCCCCCTTAAAAAAATTATACTCACTTTCCCGCTCCTGTTTTCCACTCCAGCTGCCTCTCACTCAGGTGCAGCTAATACAAGGTAATGACGTAGGGCAGCATCAAGACGTTGCATGCGACGCAGCACTGATATCGTTGAAGTGCCGTGTTGCATATAAGGCCCTGATGCTGCTCAGCCCCAGGCCCTTGTACGAGCCGCTGCCTGCAGTGATGAGGAAGCCGGAGAGTAGAGAAGCACCGTGGTGAGTATGTGCTTTTTCTTGTTTTAATCAGCAATGCGGGGGAATTACTCATGTCCGCGGTCATTGCGCTACATTTGGCCCGGCTGGAAATGCAAAAATTTTATTAAGAGGCCTTTGAAAAAAGGTTTTGCATCTTACTCCAAATTTTCATATTATGAACACTGGTGTATAAAGCACCAGTCTTAATAAATTGCCCCCTATACTTCTTGATTTATCCGTGCCATCTTATTGTCAAATTATGATTAATTTTTGGACATAAGGGTATCTTTTAAAGTCAGGGGCTGCTGGTAATTCGGTTTCCCTAAGGCCTCGTGCACACAGCATTATGGATCCATACCACTTCATGTCATGGTATGGTGCCTCTTTAAAAAAGATACATGTCTCGTTGAAAATGCAGTCTGACCTGCGGGCAGCACGTTATAGAACTGGAGTAGGGGAGCAGGGTGACGTATATTTTTATTGCAAAAGATTCAGCATAAAATTCTGGGTTTAGGAGTCCAGTGGGTGGTCCTAATCAGTGATTGACAGTTATACAGGGAAGGCTGTCAATCACTGTGTAGGAGCGCCCACTGGACTCCTGAGCATCAAAAAAGCAGAGAATTAAATTAATAAATTGAAAGTTATACTGAATCTTTTTGCTACAAAAATATACATCAACCTGCTCACCTACTCCTGGTCTAGAACATGCTGCCTGTAGATTGGACTGTATTTTCAATATGTCAAATTCCCTTTAAGGTACCATTTTCTCCCCTAGAGCCTTGGTTATATGCTCTTCAATATAAAATCAGGAGGTACATGAGGGTGCAGTATGGGCCAATAAAAAATGTGTAACCCGGCAGTGTGCATCACCCATTATAGAGTAACTGGCCCATAGGACCACGGGAGAATGTCTCTGCATCATTTGTGTTATGGGTTATTATAGGCTTAGGCCAGGGCTACACCTAGACTTTTTGTAGTTTAAGGCCTCATGCACACAACCGTAGTTTTTATCCGCAATTACGGATCCGTAATTGCGGATAAAATACTGACATTAATTTCTATCGGCCACGGACATCTTCCCATATATTTACAGGTGTGTGTCTGGGCCATAGAAATGAGCCTCAAAACATAGGACATGTCCTATTTTTTGCATTTATGGACCGTGCTCAGGGGCGGGATCCGGCCGGTTCGCCCCGATTCCCCCGAATCAGTTGTTAAAATGACAGCCGGTTCTCAGAACCGGGTGAAGCTGGAAGCCGGAACCGGTCCCCTGCACTCAATTGTATCCACGTCCTTAGGAAGCAAATACAATTGAGTAGACTAGCGCTGCCCTGGCGAGACACATAATGCCTGGCTATTCGGAGCTTTAGTGATGATGCATCGATGACGTTGCTGGAGCATGGCGCGGCAACGTGACAGGTAAGAAAAAATTTTTTTTCCTTCTACTGTGGGCACTATAGGGCACTACATATGGGACTATACTGGGAACGAGAACTACAGAAGACTATATAGGGAACTAACTACAGGGGACTATATGGGGAACAGTAACTACAGGGGACTATATAGGGGACAGTAACTACAGGGAACTATAGGAAACCGTTACTACAGGGGACTATAGGGAATAGTAACTACAGGGGACTATATAGGAAACACTAACTACATGGGACTATATAGGAGCCCTTGTCTACAGGGAACACCTCAGGGGGCCCTTATCTACAGGGAACACCACAGAGGGCCCTATCTACAGGGTAACGCCACATAGGGCCGCATGTGGTGTTCCCTGTAGATAGGGACCCCTGTGGCGTTCCCTGTAGATAGAGCCCCCTGTGCCAGTCCCTGTAGATAGGGCCCCATGTGACATTCCCTGAAGATAGGGCCCCATCTACAGGGAACGCCGCATGGGGCCCTATCTACAGGGACCGCCACAGGGGGCCCTATCTACAGGGAACGCCACAGGGGGCTCTATCTACAGGGAACACCAAAAGGGGCTCTATCTACAGGGAACGCTAAAAGGGGCTCTATCTACAGGGAACGTCAAAAGGGGCTCTATCTACAGGGAACGCCACAAGAAGCTCTATCTACAGGGAACGCCGCATGGGGCCCTATCTACAGGGACCGCCACAGGGGGCCCTATCAACAGGGACCGCCACAGGGGGCTCTATCTACAGGGAACGCCAAAAGGGGCTCTATCTACAGGGAACGCCACAAGGGCCTCTATCTACAGGGAACGCCACAGGGGCCTCTATCTACAGGGAACGCCAAAAGGGGCTCTATCTACAGGGAACGCCAAAAGGGGCTCTATCTACAGGGAACGCCACAGGGGGCCCTATCTACAGGGAACGCCATAGGGGGCTCTATCTACAGGGAACGCCACAGGGGGCCCTATCTACAGGGAACGCCACAGGGGGCCCTATCTACAGGGAAAGCCACAGGGGGCCCTATCTACAGGGAACGCCACAGGGGGCCCTATCTACAGGGAACGCCACAGGGGGCTCTATCTACAGGGAACGCCACAGGGGGCTCTATCATGGGGCTCTATCTGCAGGGAACGCCACAGGGGGCTCTATCTACAGGGGACGCCACAGGGGGCTCTATCTACAGGGAACGCCACAGGGGGCTCTATCATGGGGCTCTATCTGCAGGGAACGCCACAGGGGGCTCTATCTACAGGGAACGCCAAAAGGTGCTCTATCTACAGGAAACGCCACAGGGGGCTCTATCTACAGGGAACGCCACAGGGGGGCCTATTCACAGAGGGCGCTATACAGGGAACGCTACAGTGAATGCCACAGGGGGCACTGTCTATAGGGGACGCTACAGGGGGCCCTGTCTGCAGGGAACGCTACAGGGGGCCCTGTTTGCAGGGAACGCTACAGGGGGCACTATCTACAGAGAACGCTACTACCTACAGAGGGCTCTATGAGGAGAACTATCTACAGAGAGCTCTATTGGGAGCACTATCTACAGAGGGTTCTATGAGGGGCACTATCTACAGGGGGCACTGTGTGTGGTGCATTAGTTTACAGTGTTTGACACAATTTTATTCAGGGGCACAGTGTATGTTACTATTATATTCAGGGATACAGTATGTAGCGCTATTATATTCGGGGACATAGTGCATCCCCAAACGGTTCGATACCGTTATTTCATGTATTTCGATACTTAGCTGTGCGGCCGCACAGCTCAGTTATTTAACACATGAATGTATGGGAGCGGGGCTGCGGCTGTCTAATACAGCCATTGCCTCGCTCCTGAGTCCTAACAAGTGCGCTCCGTCAGGATGATACGATGCGGCCAGCGCTGCACTAATGAGCGGCGGCACTGAAGACAGAACATGGCGGGCAAACTGCAAAACAACCCCATGTTCTGTCTTCAGTGCCTGCGCCACAGCTTATTATAGTGCAGCTCCGGCGGCATTACCTCCAGCTGACTGCGCACGCACTTCCTGTCAGGAGCGGGGCAATGGCTGTATTACACAGCCGCAGCCCCGCTCTATAGCGGCGGCGATCAGAGAAACCTCTCATCTCCGCCGCTATTCCCCTGAATGCTGCTATCAAAGCTGACTGCAAGATTCAGGGGAAAATGAGAAGGGGGGATGCCCCTTGGTTCGCATCACAGGAATCCCTGTGACGCGATTGAGGGACATACCATATACGGACAGACAGCTCAGGGTCTATTGAAGGACCCCAGGGCTGTCTGACCAGATTTCCTGTTAGGGCATACTTAGGTATGTCCTAACAACTGTCTGTGTACTATTCGTACACAGAATAATGTATTGGCATATAGATATATGCTAGTACATTAAATATTAAAAATAAAGTAAAAACATAAAATAATATTAAATAAAAACAATACACATTTTTTACAATAAACATTAAAATAAGTCTCAATACATAAAATATACGCATATTTGGTATTGGCGTGGCCGTAATAAACTGCACAACTATTTTTTTGCATCATTTATGATGTGTACGCTGTAAAAAATAAAGTATCGGAGTCCAAATTCTGGTATCGTGACATCCCTACACTAAATGTAAATGTTTATTCTCCCTGTGACTGCTCAGGACTGTAGTCACTGTATGATCTGCAGCAAGATGATGTGTGTATCGTTCTTTTTTGTGAAACAGCAACTTCCAGCATATCCTTACCATCGTTCTGGCTATACTGGGAGCTGTAGTTTTATGAACAAAGCTGGTGCTGTATATATGTACTGAGCTTTGTTCTGGTGTTGTATATATGTACTGAGCTTTGTTCTGGTGTTGTATATATGTACTAGGCTTGATTCTGGGGCTGTATATATGTACTGAGCTTGGTTCTGGGGCTGTATATATATGTACTGAGCTTGGTTCTGGGGCTGTATATATGTACTGAGCTTTGTTCTGGTGTTGTATATATGTACTGAGCTTTGTTATGGTGCTGTATATATGTACTGAGCTTTGTTCTGGTGCTGTATTTATGTACTGAGCTTTGTTCTAGTGTTGTATATATGTACTTTGCTTGGTTCTGGTGTTGTATTTATGTACTGAGCTTGATTCTGGTCTTGTATTTATGTACTGAGCTTGGTTCTGTTGCTGTATATATGTACTGAGCTTGGTTCTGGTGTTGTATATATGAACTGAGCTTTGTTCTGGGGCTGTTTATATGTACTGAGCTTTGTTCTGGTGTTGTATATATGAACTGAGCTTGGTTCTGAGGCTGTATATATGTACTGAGCTTGGTTCTGGTGTTGTATATATGTACTGAGCTTTGTTCTGGTGTTGTATATATGTACTGAGCTTTATTCTGGTGTTGTATTTATGTACTGAGCTTGTTTCTGGGTTTGTATTTATGCACTGAACTTTGTTCTGGTGCTGCATTTATGTACTGAGCTTGGTTCTGGTGTTGTACTTATGTACTGAGCCTGGTTCTGGTGCTGTATATTTGTACTGAGCTTTGTTCTGGTGCTGTATATTTGTACTGAGCTTAGTTCTGGTGCTGTTTATATGTACTGAGCTTTGTTCTGGTGCTGTATATATGTACTGAGCTTTGTACCGGTGCTGTATATATGTACTGAGCTTGCTCCTGGCACCGTATTTGTGCATTAGCCGGGAGAGTTGTCGCGGCTTACTGCGCACGCCGCACTGTCCTCCACCCTTCTCATGTGCACAGCCTAACTAAATGGGCTGAGGACGCTTAGGATATTGAATGCGCGCATATAGGCCTATACTTAATGGGTGAGTTTAATATAATGTGTGGGTAGGTCTGTACGCTTATGTAATTATATAAATAGTGTGGCAATCCACACTGAAACATTCTGGACAGGGAATTTCTTTATTTAGGATCCACTTTAATGTAGGGGGTATTTGGAATATCATAATTGTTTTATTTTATTATTAGAATCATTTTCAATGGCGCGATACACCGTAAAACACCCTGAACCCAACCCCCCTGCATGTCTTCGTCTGAAAAACAGGGAACATGTTGTTAAAAATTTGAATCCCATCCCTGACCGCGCTCCTATACTTTGAGCACGGTCCGCAAATGCGGGTGACACTCCGTGGCCCGTCCATGCAGTATTTACTGATCGCAAATACTGCACAGACATGTGCATGGGGCCTTACTGATTGTTGAGCTACTGCTGCAGTCCACATGAATACATTGAGTTGAAAGCAATCTTGTGGACTGCAGTTGTCACTCAAGAGATAAAATCAATCAGTAGCGCTACAAAAAGGCTAGGTGTAGCCCTGGCCTTACAAACCATAAGATAGCATCGCAGTAACATTAACCCTTTACTATATCAGGAGTTTAATCTGTAATATATTCCTATAGACCATAATCCTCTATATACCAGTGTTAGGGAGTCAACTTTCAGCCTCGTTTGTGGCACCAGAAATCAGATGAATGTCTGCAGAATTCTGATGGATCTCCACTGCTAATTCCTTTTTCATGCCAGATTGCAAGCTGCTTGTTTATTAAGGGCTCATTTTTGGCACTCCCAGATGAACGCAGAGAAATGCGATATATATGATTAAAACAAAAAAATACATAAAGTTCAGTAGCTGATCCAATGGCGGAGACTCGCTGCATCAGAATGCCAACTCGAACATTAAGAATGGAGACAGGCTTAACCTTCTAGGCCCCGTGCCAGCGGAATCAAGAGTCTGCAACACTGATATACAATCTATCTGTAATTATATTTGCAAACATAAGATGGTAACAATGTATCCTCTCCCAAGAATGTCAGTGCGACATGCTCTAATCACACACCCCGCACATGCCAGCGCTCCAATCGTAATCAACATTGTTAGAAAAGTTTACCAAACACAAAGCATAGTTTTATAGATGGAAAACCACTGAACGGCTGAAATACAAAACTGATCCGACATGAAAGTGAATATTTAACGTCCGCAAATACATTTTTTATGACAAGTAAAAAATAAAAAAAAATAGCGCGTACCCAAGATCCACACTGGATAGCATTACATAAAACCCATTTAATGCACATTAAAGATTGTGGAGTTGTCGTTGCTTGAAGACACAAATTCTGTGCACCCTGTTTTTCTGGTAAAGAGGTCCAAATCCCGGACATAAGGTTAAACCTGTGTAGCCAGAGTTAAATGATAAAATTCCGACTTCCTGCAGCCACCACTAGGGGGAGCTTAGGCATTTTACTTAGAAAGGGTATAAGTAAATCATATGCTACCCATAGAGCGCCAACCTAGATCTAGACAGAGAAGAAATTGGTAAATAATATACAAATCAAAGTCACTACAAAGAACACTAAAGAGCAAAACCATAGAGCTGCTTTTAATACTGGTTCAAAACGTGAAGGCAAATGTCAGGGGCAAAATTAGAAAGTGATGAGACCCATACTAAAGTTTTGAAAGTCCCCCACAACTGCAGGCATTTACTAGCTCCATTTGAAATCAGATCCCAGACCCCTAAATCAGGCTCCAGACCAGACCCCTAAATGAATCAGACACTGGGATCACACCCCAGACAAGATCCCTAAATTAATTCACACGTAAGATCAGACCCCAGGCCCCTAAACTTGATCAGACCCCAGATCAGATAACAGGTAATTATTTATTTAAATACTTACCTCTCCTCGCTTCTCTTGTCTTCAGGGATCAGCACAAATATCCTTAATGGGCTCCCAAGACTAAAGGTGACATTACAACGTCACGTGGGTCTCGTTGATCGGCGCTCCTTTCACAATGAGCAATAATCGGTTATGTATGGGGATGAGCGCTCGTTATTCCGACGCTCGTCGTCATACATTTTTATCATGTCGGCAGCACGTCTCCGTTTACACAGGGAGATGTGTTGTCAACAACTATAATAGTTTATATAACCTACAAAAGAAGATGCCTGAAGACCGGAAGTATATGAAATTGAGAAAATACTTTATTGAAAACAACATATAGACATACTAGAATAAAAAACGGATCCAAAAACCAACAGGTTAAAAGGACATGCAAGCCATGCAGCTCATAAGGTAAGTAGTATATGAAAATGGATGCATGAAAAAATGCCTGGTAGTGGACACTAACGCTATAACACTTATCACAGAGACAAATGAACTCCTACCCAGCACAGTTAGTAACAACATGAAGTAAGGAAAAACATAACGAAATGATTATGAAAACAGGTATGTGTGAACAAGGCAGATAGAACACATTTCTAATAAATGAGCGAATAGTGATGGGAAAACGTACCCATAATGAGTCCAGGACTGAATGCACAGCAGTATGTCCACCCCAACGCGCGTTTCGGCGCTAATGCCTTCGTCCTTTTAACCTGTTGGTTTTTGGATCCGTTTTTTATTCTAGTATGTCTATATGTTGTTTTCAATAAAGTATTTTCTCAATTTCATATACTTCCGGTCTTCAGGCATCTTCTTTTGTAGGTTATATATTTATGTTTCGGATGCTTATGTGGGTACACGCCCCAGGATCTAGCTCATATCACACTAATTAATTTCTTGTTTGCTGACAGCCGCAAGGTACTTCTGTTGGGCTGTTCTGATCCATGCTGTGCTTTTCGGTTAAACTATAATAGTTTGCTCGTTCATCAGATGATCGTTGCCCTGTTTACACACGGAAATTATCAGGAACAAGCGTTCTGTGGACGCTCATTTGCTCAATAATTGGCCAGTGTAAAAGGGCCTTAAGGGGTCCAGTCTCAAGTACGACCGCTGAAATCCATATAGTTACACCATTGGCTAATATACAGCAGAGACATAAACATAAGAAAACAACTCATTGATTTCTATTGGAGAGTGTAGTGAGCATGCTCTGCGACATACGTAGAGGTCAGCTGAGTTGTCTCCATCATCAATTGTAAATGGTATGACCCTGTGTTACCTGTCTCCAGTTTTAGAGTATCAGTGTTACCTTTCAATGAAATTCTTCCGTGTAATAATAAGATGATCGATGTCCCTGCCCCTAGTGTAGGCAGCACAAGCTGAAAAGTGTGTTTAATATAGATCGTAAAATAGAAAATTAGAATTAAAAAAAAATCAACCTACATAACCTAAACATTTTGATAGAAACAAAACAATAATTTTCCTTTAAGTAGACAAGGAGGTTCATTTATTTTTCTAATTAAGTGTTAACGTAGAATCCCAGAAACTTCATGTGACCTGTTCTTTGCCTCCTGTCTGAGACAAGGCTGCACTGAGTTATAGTTATTATTTTCTCTGAGAATATTTGAATTGGGATGGAGCGAGAAATGAGATATTACAGTCACTGTGTCATACGTGGCCCCAGAACACATGTTCTGCCAATCTGCCAGGTTAAAGCAACACGACGCGGCAATAATAGGTGCACCAATCCTAGAGAAACAACAGGGTATGTTCTCTTCAGACAGCAGGAACATTTTCTTCCCCTCCCCGTATGTAAACTCGGAGCTCCCCTGAGCTTTCTCTGCTCTATGTTTGCTGTATGCCTAGGACTGAACGTCTTTGTAGAATAATACAAACTGGCTGCCCATGCCACATTCAGAACTGATGCTACCCCGGGCAATATTAGTGAACGCAATCCCTTTACAAATGAATAATGAACTGATTTGTATATTAAGACATGCGGCTGCCAGCAATTTTCGAACACATTTGTAGCATCAATTTAAAAGGGTTGGCGAAGATCAGGAAAAAGGGTCAGCTCTTTCTGGAGACAGTGCCGCTGCTTGTCCATGGGTTGTGTCTAGTACTGCAGTTCAGCACTAGTCATACACATACAGACATAGCGGACAATTTCATAGGAAACCAATTCTCCTGGCAATATTACATAAGCTGAATCCGAACAAAGACTGTGAATACATCCATGGTTGTGACTGAGAGAAAATCTTACATGCAGATGTTGCCCGGGTCGTAAATGTAATATGAACCTCCCAGGTCCCTACCAATGCTTAATCTGTAAATAAGTCTCCCATATTACCCAACCATGGCGTGCCATTCGTAGTACAGCTGTCCTGTTATGTGGCATAAAGGTATTTAGTCCACTTTAAGCAAGAATGCCAGGAATCCACCTCTGCACCCCCATATAGCTATGCTACCTGTCTTGCCCAAATTCAAACTTGGATTCCAACATCACAAAATGTTAACAGCGAGGGAACATGTTTTCTGGGGTGAAACAATATTCTTGGATTCCAGGATGAATCATACCAATTCCTTGTGTCGCCAACAGCCATAACAAACACTATCTTTTCTTAAAAACAAAAGTTTATTAAAGCTATCCTTCTACTAGCATTCTTAATTCATATTAAATGTTATGTTGTCATCTATCCTAATGTGTTTGATGTATAGTTAAAGCTGAGTAAGAAGGATCTGTCAGTTCTCCTGTGTGGTGTAGTTTAGAGGAGCTGTCAGCTCTCCTGTGTGGTGTAGTATAGAGGATCTGTCAGCTCTCCTGTGTGGTGTAGTATAGAGGAGCTGTCAGTTCTCCTGTATGGTGTTGTTTAGAGGAGCTGTCAGCTCTCCTGTATGGTGTAGTATAGAGGATCTGTCAGCTCTCCTGTGTGGTGTAGTATAGAGGACGTGTCTGCTCTCCTGTGTAGTGTAGTATAGAGGAGCTGTCCGTTCTCCAGTGTGGTGTAGTATAGAGGATATGTCAGCTCTCCTGTGTGGTATAGAGGATCTGTCAGTTCTCCTGTGTGGTGTAGTATAGAGGATCTGTCAGCTCTCCTGTGTGGTGTAGTATAGAGGATCTGTCAGCTCTCCTGTGTGGTGTAGTATAGAGGAGCTGTCAGTTCTCCTGTATGGTGTTGTTTAGAGGAGCTGTCAGCTCTCCTGTATGGTGTAGTATAGAGGATCTGTCAGCTCTCCTGTGTGGTGTAGTATAGAGGACGTGTCTGCTCTCCTGTGTAGTGTAGTATAGAGGAGCTGTCCGTTCTCCAGTGTGGTGTAGTATAGAGGATATGTCAGCTCTCCTGTGTGGTATAGAGGATCTGTCAGTTCTCCTGTGTGGTGTAGTATAGAGGATCTGTCAGCTCTCCTGTGTGGTGTAGTATAGAGGATATGTCAGCTCCCCTGTGTGTAGTATAGAGGACATGTTAGTTCTCCTGTGTGGTGTAGAGTATCAGTCCGCTCTCCTGTGTGGTGTAGTATAGAGGAGCTGTCAGCTCTCCTGTGTGGTGTAGTATAGAGGACATGTCAGTTCTCCTGTGTGGTGTAGTATAGAGGACATGTCAGTTCTCCTGTGTGGTGTAGTATAGAGGATCTGTCAGCTCTCCTGTGTGGGGTAGTATAGAGGATCTGTCAGCTCTCCTGTGTGGTGTAGTATAGAGGAGCTGTCAGTTCTCTTGTGTGGTGTAGTATAGAGGACATGTCAGTTCTCCTGTGTGGTGTAGTATAGAGGATCTGTCAGCTCTCCTGTGTGGGGTAGTATAGAGGAGCTGTCAGTTCTCCTGTGTGGTGTAGTATAGAGGAGCTGTCTGCTCTCCTGTGTGGTGTAGTATAGAGGACGTCATCTCTCCTGTGTGGTGTAATATAGAGGAGCTGTCAGCTCTCCTGTGTGGTTTAGTATAGAGGAGCTGTCAGCTCTCCTGTGTGGTGTAGTATAGAGGAGCTGTCAGCTCTCCTGTGTGGTGTAGTATAGAGGAGCTGTCAGTTCTCCTGTGTGGTGTAGTATAGAGGAGCTGTCAGTTCTCCTGTGTGGTGTAGTATAGAGGAGCTGTCAGCTCTCCTGTGTGGTGTAGTATAGAGGATATGTCAGCTCTCCTGTGTGGTGTAGTATAGAGGACATGTCAGTTCTCCTGTGTGGTGTAGTATAAAGGATCTGTCAGTGCTCCTGTGTGGTGTAGTATAGAGGATCTGTCAGTTCTCCTGTGTGGTGTAGTATAGAGGACATGTCAGTTCTCCTGTGTGGTGTAGTATAGAGGACATGTCAGTTCTCCTGTGTGGTGTAGTATAAAGGATCTGTCAGCTCTCCTGTGTGGTGTAGTATAGAGGATCTGTCAGCTCTCCTGTGTGGTGTAGTATAGAGGATCTGTCAGCTCTCCTGTGTGGTGTAGTATAGAGGATATGTCAGCTCCCCTGTGTGTAGTATAGAGGACATGTTAGTTCTCCTGTGTGGTGTAGTATAGAGGAGCTGTCAGCTCTCCTGTGTGGTATAGTATAGAGGATCTGTCAGATCTCTTGTGTGGTGTAGTATAAAGGATCTGTCAGTTCTCCTGTGTGGTGCAGTATAGAGGATCTGTAAAGTTCTTCTGTGTGGTGTAGTATAGAGGATCTGTCAGCTCTCCTGTGTGGTGTAATATAGAGGATCTGTCAGCTCTCCTGCGTGATGTAGTATAGAGGACCTGTCAGCTCTCCTGTGTGGCGTAGTATAGAGGATCTGTCAGCTCTCCTATATGATCTAGTATAGAGGACCTGTCAGTTCTCCTGTGTGGTGTAGTATAGAGGATCTGTCAGTTCTCCTGTGTGGTGTAATATAGAGGATCTGTCAGCTCTCCTATATGATCTAGTATAGAGGACCTGTCAGTTCTCCTGTGTGGTGTAGTATAGAGGATCTGTCAGTTCTCATGTGTGGTGTAATATAGAGGATCTGTCAGCTCTCCTATATGATCTAGTATAGAGGACCTGTCAGTTCTCCTGTGTGGTGTAGTATAGAGGATCTGTCAGTTCTCCTGTGTGGTGTAGTATAGAGGACCTGTCAGTTCTCCTGTGTGGCGTAGTATAGAGGATCTGTCAGCTCTCCTGCGTGATGTAGTATAGAGGACCTGTCAGCTCTCCTGTGTGGCGTAGTATAGAGGATCTGTCAGCTCTCCTATATGATCTAGTATAGAGGACCTGTCAGTTCTCCTGTGTGGTGTAGTATAGAGGATCTGTCAGTTCTCCTGTGTGGTGTAATATAGAGGATCTGTCAGCTCTCCTATATGATCTAGTATAGAGGACCTGTCAGTTCTCCTGTGTGGTGTAGTATAGAGGATCTGTCAGTTCTCCTGTGTGGTGTAATATAGAGGATCTGTCAGCTCTCCTATATGATCTAGTATAGAGGACCTGTCAGTTCTCCTGTGTGGTGTAGTATAGAGGATCTGTCAGTTCTCCTGTGTGGTGTAGTATAGAGGACCTGTCAGTTCTCCTGTGTGGTGTAGTATAGAGAATCTGTCAGTTCTCCTGTTTGGTGTAGTATAGAGGATCTGTCAGTTCTCCTGTGTGGTGTAGTATAGAGGATCTGTCAGTTCTCCTGTGTGGTGTAGTATAGAGGATCTGTCAGCTCTCCTCTGTGGTGTAGTATAGAGGATCTGTCAGCTCTCCTGTGTGTTGTAGTATAGAGGACATGTCAGCTCTCCTGTGTGGTGTAGTATAGAGAATCTGTCAGTTCTCCTGTGTGGTGTAGTATAAAGGAGCTGTCAGCTCTCCTGTGTGGTGTAGTATAGAGGATCTGTCAGCTCTCCTGTGTGGTGTAGTATAGAGGAGCTGTCAGCTCTCCTGTGTGGTGTAGTATAGAGGAGCAGTCAGCTCTCCTGTATGATGTAGTATAGAGGAGCTGTCAGCTGTCCTGTGTGGTGTAGTATAGAGGAGCTGTCAGCTCTCCTGTGTTGTGTAGTATAGAGGATATGTCAGCTCTCCTGTGTGGTGCAGTATAGAGGATCTGTCAGTTCTCCTGTGTGGTGTAGTATAGAGGATTTGTCAGATCTCCTGTATGGTGTAGTATAGAGGATCTGTCAGCTCTACTGTGCGTGTTGTATAGAGGATCTGTCAGCTCTCCTGTGTGGTGTAGTATAGAGGATTTGTCAGATCTCCTGTATGGTGTAGTATAGAGGATCTGTCAGCTCTCCTGTGTGGTGTAGTATAGAGGAGCTGTCAGCTCTCCTGTGTGGTGTAGTATAGAGGATATGTCAGTTCTCCTGTGTGGTGTAGTATAGAGGAGCTGTCAGCTCTCCTGTGTGGTGTAATAAAGAGGATCTCTCAGCTCTTCTGTGTGGTCTAGTAAAGAGGACCTTCTCCTGACCTGTCTGTTTTAGTAAATACTTTTATTTTCCATGACATAACAATGCTGAGCTATGTTTTTTTCTAACTGGTAATCCATTTTCCTTTTGAATAGGGTGTGTCTATTCACGGTCTGACGCTGTCAGGACTGATTATAAGTGTCAGAGTGTATAGGGGCACGCCATATAGACAAGGGGACTAGCAACATGCAGATGTCAATTTATTCATACACTTCCAGGGGGAATGACAGAGGAACATCACAATGCTTATTTGTTAGACGGCTGCATGAAATTTAAGAAAGCAACCACAGTGCTAAAAAAAAACCTGCTATGTTTGCAGGTTGAGAGTATCTAGGGAAAGCTGGAGGAATTGGGATGGTGGAAGCCCCTGGGCAAATGCTCCTTCTGCCCGCCCTATAATCCAGCCATGGTGCTAACCACTCAGCTGCCCACATGTACACATATACCCATTTACTCAGCACTACATGTATGTTAGACACAGATGCTAGAAATATGCTGCAGCCATTGACCTGTGCACCACAGTTGCCTGCCTTCTCTTCTTTTGTGTGTTAGTATGTTTTCTTGCCTTTCCGCCTAGGACAGTCCTTGTCCATTTAAAAAAAAATAATAATATTTTGGGGATTGTATTTAGGTGTCGGGAACAGAACAATTTCGGTTGAGCCGTGTGGTATTATTTCTGGCTCTCACTTTCTCTTGAGACTGTATTCTGATGAAGTAAACACAATGCTGCTCGAAGACACATCAGCCAACACAACTTCTACTCGCTCGCAAGTCCCAAGACCACAAACCCTTAAACACATAACGCTGTCTGCCTTGGCCACACCATGTGATTGTCTTTTAATAGCTCCAATAAAATTTGTGAAGGGAAATAATATTCTACGTCCTTGGCTTCCCAAGTGTGCAATGTGGACCGCCCCGAAGGAGAGCGGGTCCGGGCCGTATGTGTTCGCTACTTAAGGAGTAAAACAGGAAGTTCTTGTATTCGTTTTGTCTTTTATACACAATGTTCCAAGTTAAAGTCAAAGTAGAATTATTGATGTCAACAAGCCAAGTCCTTTCTTCTTGTTTTGCCGAACAAGGGTGGAAGAAAATAGTTTGTTCTCTGCTGTCTTTTTGGTTCCGGATAGTCGCAGCTGAGCCAAGGAGCCGAAAGAGAAGGAGATGAAGAAGTGAAAAGAGATGATGTTTATCTAGGATGAATATCGATACCGGGACGTGGATGATAGCAGCCAAGTCTTTCTCATACGTCCTTAAGACAGATAGACTCTTCTCCGGGAGACGACAGACTAATTACCACGCTGCTGCCAGGAGGAGCTCACACATGTAAACCATTACGCACAATATAGATGTTCCCTCTTAGGATACTTAGTCTCATTAGACATGGTTTATATGAATGTTATAAAATCGGGACCAAATAGAAAAGTAAAAGGTTTTAAATAGACGCAGAGTAATTCTCTTGTGTATTTATGGAACCGGAGAAACTGTGGTTTGACATTTCATTATTCATATTTTTTTGCTTTTCCTGCTATTTTTCCATCGGTTCCCATCTCTCCTTTTATCTGATTATATCAGGATATTTGATTTTCAGTATGGGGCACACATCCAGTAAAATAGTTTAGGGGTAGTTGCGGGACAAGAACGTCTGGTAAATGGCAGTCTGGTTAAAGAAACTTTTAAGACAAATCTGCTACTGTTTTTCTGAAGATCGTTCTGAATGAAGCAGCGTTATTATGATTCTCTTTTTATATAACCAAGTTTAAAGTTTTGTTGCTTGCTGAGAAATCATTTCAGTTGTCCTTAAAGGGCACGCTCTATTGTTCCATTATTCCTGCTTGTGACGGAAGCGACTTCAGGCCATGAAAATGCCGACAGTATCAGGAGAGGAGCGTGTTGACTTTGTGGGAAGAAGTGACCTGTTCACTCATGTTATTATGTTAGTGAGCACAGAACGTGGGTCATAATGTAGGAAGTAGAATGGAGACATGTGGAAAGCCACAGATTGAGGTTTAAAAAATAAACGGAGCAGGATCCACAATAGCACAGAATATTTGAGGAGAGGAGTCTGCTGACTTTGTGGGAGGCAGTGACCTGTCAGCTCATGCGATTATGCAAGAGAAGACAGGACTGCACTTGGTAGGGCAGTGTCATGAAGTGGGAGGGGACAAACCACCCTGCAGTCACATCATTGAAATGATTATAGCAGCAGGAAAGGAGTGTGCTGATTATGTGGGGACAAGTGACCTGTCCATTCATGTAATCATGTTAGTGAGCACAGGACTGCATGCGGCAGGGGAAGGGTCTTGGGTTTGGGTGGTTTCACACATAGTATTTTCAGGAAAAAAAGGTGCATTTTTTTTTTTTTACGTTTTTCAACAATCTTTTTCCAGGCAAGAAACGCCAAAGCCACCCAGAAACCGCTTATAGAAAATGAATGTTTTTTTACAACCCCCGAAAAACGCTGCAAAAAAAACCAAAACTGTGTGAGTAGGAAGCCTGAAAGCAGCAGGAACCTCAGTAGTACTGAGTATTTCGAGGTGTGCTGATCTTGTGGGGAGCAGTGACCACTCATGATTATGTCAGTGAAGGACTTCGTAAAATGGAGGCCGCGTAATAAAATAAGTGGGACTAAAACATCTTGTAGTCAATCAGATTTCAGAATGACAGCAGCAGGAGAAGAGTGCGCTGATCTTGGCGGGGCCAGTGACCTGTCTACTCATGTGACTATGTCAGGAATGCATATGACGGGGAATTGTCACGATAGAGGTGCAAGTGAAAGGCTGCAGAATAATACTATTAGCAGCAGGATCCTCAACACAACTGATATATTATGACAGGATCTTGTCACACAGATACAGTATATTTTGTCAACATAATGCATATTTATATAGTATAGGTGCTAGACAACAGACTCACAAACCGCAAGTATGTAACTACAACATGCCAATAAGTCCTGCAAGTACTAGAACTTTCTGTGCATCACCCAAACATTTTAAAACCGAGTTATTCAAATTGGTTTTACAATCAACATTCTAAGCATTGTAAGATACACGGCAATGATATAAAAAAAAAAACAACAAAAAAAAAAAACCTTATAGACAGTTAATGATTGCATCCTTAATTATTCATGGATATTGGCTCTATCGTTATTACCTTTTATACCATTTTCACGGATTTTTCAGTTCAAATTGCTTGGAAACCATCAACAAGCTGCTGTTGACAGATTTCTTCATCCTACATGTCTCTAATCAGTACTTTAAATGCAAAATGATGCTAGATTTACATTTACAGACTATTTAATCGAATGTGGAGCTAACTATACAATTTCAAATGAAAGCAGGAATCAATTCCAGGAGGTGGTTAAAGGGGTTCTCAAGAAGACAACCCCTGTCCATATGCCCTATTAGGTCATATGGAGCTCATAGAGGGGGTTCCCTCTCGTGAAGAGCTGTTCTGCAATAGTGACCACCATGTGGCCGCTGCAGAGAAAATGTTTGGATGACCGTATCATCCACAAAATCGTCTATTTGCCGGTGGTATCAGAAGCCAGACCCGCCAGCTCCCCTATGAAAGGAGAGGTCTATGAGGAGACAACCCCTTTAAGTGTGGTACAGGTGAACATAAAAACCTGTAATATCTAGTATGATGTTGGTCATGTGTTCCACTGGAGAGACGGAGTAAGACGGTCATAAATTTGCATAGCTTGTGAGTAAACACTTTATTACTAAAACGGTTGTATAGGATTAGAAAACATGGCTGCTTTCTTAAAAATAAAAAAGGACCTCACCGGTCCATGGGTTGTATCTGGTTTAAAGGGATTTTTTTTTTTTTAATAAAAAGGTGCAACTTTATAATTAGTTATTATTAAAAATTATTTTTACTTTTTGAGATGCAGCTGCTCCGTATTCTGTATACAGAGCAGCTGTATCGTTTGCTAAATCCTGTACCAGTCGGGTCCACGGGACTGACTGTTTCAGTGTCAGTGGGTCCCGCGTGTCTCTAACAAGCAGAATCCACCTGTTATCTATCACATCTAAGTTTATAACTTAGATGTGATAGATTACAGGTGGATCCTGCGTGTCGACCCGCTGACACTGAACTGGTCAGGTCTGCAAGACTGACGGATTCTGGTCTTCGCGAACAATACAGCTGCTCTGTATACAAAGCAGCTGTATCTCAAAAAGTTAAAATAATTTTTAATTAAAACCATTTATAAAGTTGAGTAAAATATAACATTTATTTATAACTCTCTAAAAACAGGGGTACAATCACCACTGTGAAAAAGCCCCACCGTGTGTATAAAAACGTATTAAATAGTAAACACTGAGTTCTAATTCAATTGTGAACCTCCTATAGCTCAGTGTTCAACAAGAATATCAATACGGAATCAGCATTTGAAAAATGGGCATAACAATAGTCTTGACCCTAATTCACACTAGAGTCCGTGATAACCGCACCGGAAGCTCCTAGTGTTGAGGTATACAAACAATGCTAGTGTTCCCAATGCTAAAAAATTCCTATTCACAACCGACCCAACGCGTTTCAATACTCATCATCAGGGGTCTGTAGCTTGGTCACTCTGGCCAGGGATGCCAGCGATATTTAGTTCAGCAGCAGGTATTCTGCTGTACTCCACGGAAGCATGCTCGCATGGATGTCAGCGGCATGCTTCATTCTGGGACTCTGAGTTATTTAAAGAATCTGACTCCTCCCCCTGTCCTCGGCACCGCCAATCGAAACAGCCAAACACACTTACCAATCGAATTCGTGACACCTGTCCATGTGACTCCCGGCCATCAGCTGACAGCCAGGAACCAACATCGACCGCATCAAAAGCCGAACGCGCAGGTGCAGTAGAGGCCACAATCGAGTCGCCCATGCTGCCGGGAACTCACCACTGTAAAGAAGGAGTATATCGATATTTAAGAGTTTGGGTAAGTGTTGCGGATTAGCTCAAAACCCGCAGCTGGACTGCCATTGATAAAACAACTACACTGATAATACATATTGTGTAGATAAATGAATGTCTACCCCACTGAATAATGGTTCCTTATTCAGTAGGTGTTCCAATGACACCTTGTAGTGGGGTAGACATTCATTTATTTCAAACTCTTAAATATCGATATACTCCTTCTTTACAGTGGTGAGTTCCCGGCAGCATGGGCGATTCGTTTGTGGCCTCTACTGCGCCTGCGCGTTCGGCAATTGATGCGGTCGATGTTGGTTCCTGGCTGTCAGCAGATGGCCGGGAGTCACATGGACAGGTGTCACGAATTCGATTGGTAAGTGTGTTTGGCTGTTTCGATTGGCGGTGCCGAGGACAGGGGGAGGAGTCAGATTCTTTAAATAACTCAGAGTCCCAGAATGAAGCATGCCGCTGACATCTATGCGAGCATGCTTCCGTGGAGTACAGCAGAATACCTGCTGCTGAACTAAATATCGCTGGCATCCCTGGCCAGAGTGACCAAGCTACAGACCCCTGATGATGAGTATTGAAACGCGTTGGGTCGGTTGTGAATAGGAATTTTTTAGCATTGGGAACACTAGCATTGTTTGTATACCTCAACACTAGGAGCTTCCGGTGCGGTTATCACGGACTCTAGTGTGAATTAGGGTCAAGAGTATTGTTATGCCCATTTTTCAAATGCTGATTCCGTATTGATATTCTTGTTGGACACTGAGCTATAGGAGGTTCACAATTGAATTAGAACTCAGAGTTTATTATTTAATACGTTTTTATACACACGGTGGGGCTTTTTCACAGTGGTGATTGTACCCCTGTTTTTAGAGAGTTATAAATAAATGTTATATTTTACTCATATATCACACCAGTGAATCCTTTAAAATTGTTATGTTGTGGGAGCACAATTGAATGTATCTTTGAAATACAGTGAATTCATTTATAAAGTTGCACCAAACACACTGATAGACAATTTATTAAAACAAAAATCCCTTTCAAAGGTTTACATAGCCTTTAAGGTTCAGCTGCAATACCACACACAACCTGTGAACAGGAGTGGCACAGTTTTTGGAAGAAAGCAAGTTTCTTCATATTTTTCTAATCCTGTACAACCCCTTTATATATAGTGTTCCTCTGAGACAATTTCCAGTCATTATAAATGGCTCCTAGTTCGAAATTTAATGACTGTACACAAAATTACGTTCACTATTTAACTGTGGACTTGTAGGCAGGTCCTCATGGATGGATTTAATGACACCCCAACTACAGACCCCTATAGCGAATATATTGGGCGAGCAGCACCAATTAACTGCTCATTGTCTAAATATTAATGCAAGCATAGAAAGAAAAGTTCTGATTCCATCAGGTAAAAAGAGGTTAAAAAGTCAACTCCAAGACCTTCGCCCAAGTTTTAACTCACATGTGATGACATAAAACCGAGAAAAAAAAATAGTTTGGAGTTAAAAATGATTTAAATTTGCCAGCTCCCAGCTTTTCTGGCCATCGGCCAAGACTAATTTGGATCGGGGCATTTCAAAGCTGTTTGTTCAGCCTTACATTTGCCAGAAAAAAGTCTTACAGGAGAGGTTAAAAAAAGTGCAACACAAGAAGAGGTCTGTTCTCCGGGATGTGGGGTTACCGAGATGGCCAGAATCGGTAAAGAAGATAGGCTAGGAGTAGAACATGCTACTGAGAACATGGCACCGTGTGTACATAATGAAATGTATGCGGCTCGTGTTATAAAACACAGTGTCAGGAACAAGACCCTCTCAATTAAGCCCCTTTCAAGTGAATTGCTGTAAGAGGAGCTGCAGTACCAGACACAGCCACACGAAGCGCCGAAGGAGCCGTAGCGCTCAAGCAAGAGAACCACCTCCTCTTCCTTCTACTAAACATAGGGGGTCAGAGGGTTCGGATCCCACTCATCGCACATTGATAGTCTGTTGCTAAGGATAGGCTATCAATGTAAATTTTTGGGAAAACTCCTTTACGGCAGCTCTGACAATGGTAGAGCTTCTGCAAATTCAAAATTTTTTATAATGTTGTAAGTAACCTTGACAAGCTTGACAAAGACTGCATTGAGTAGCTGAAACGTTGCATTCTGTCACACAGATGGGTGAATAAAAATCCCTTTTTTTGACTTTTGGAGTGCTGCCTCTATTTCTATTCTTTGCCTGATATCTGGGGATTCTAATGTCGGATTACTGGTGGCTTGCACCCTACTACCCTGGAGGTTGTTGTAACTGTGCTGCTCTCTTTCTCTATTTGGATATTTCTGTAAGCATCAGCACACAGGAGAGTCAAGAGGGCGGTCTTATGAAGTGGACTTAGCCAGGATTTAAAGAGGCTCTGTCACCAGATTTTGCAACCCCTATCTCCTATTGCAGCAGATCGGCGCTGCAATGTAGATAAGAGTAACGTTTTGTTTGTTTTTTTAAAACGAGCATTTTTGGCCAAGTTATGACCATTTTTATATTTATGCAAATGAGCCTTTCTTAAGTACAACTGGGCGTGTATTATGTGTGTACATCTGGGCGTGTTTACTTCTTTTACTAGCTGGGCGTTGTGAATGGGAGTGTATGATGCTGACGAATCAGCATCATCCACTTCTCTTCGTTAACACCCAGCTTCTGGCAGTGCACAGACACACAGCGTGTTCTCGAGAGATCACGCTGTGACGTCACTCACTTCCTGCCCCAGGTCCTGCATCGTGTCGGACGAGCGAGGACACATCGGCACCAGAGGCTACAGATGATTCTGCAGCAGCATCGGCGTTTGCAGGTAAGTTGATGTAGCTACTTACCTGCAAACGCTGATGCTGCTGCAGAATCAACTGTAGCCTCTGGTGCCGATGTGTCCTCGCTCGTCCGACACGATGCAGGACCTGGGGCAGGAAGTGAGTGACGTCACAGCGTGATCTCTCGAGAACACGCTGTGTATCTGTGCACTGCCAGAAGCTGGGTGTTAACGAAGAGAAGTGGATAATGCTGATTCGTCAGCATCATACACTTCTATTCACAACGCCCAGCTAGTAAAAGAAGTAAAAACGCCCAGATGTACACACATAATACACGCCCAGTTGTACTTTTACTTTAAACACGCCCAGTTGTACTTAAGAAAGGCTCATTTGCATAAATATAAAAATGGTCATAACTTGGCCAAAAATGCTCGTTTTAAAAAAACAAACTAAACGTTACTCTTATCTACATTGCAGCGCCGATCTGCTGCAATACGAGATAGGGGTTGCAAAATCTGGTGACAGAGCCTCTTTAAACGAATTAGTCCTCGTGATGTCCTATTCAATGATTGACAGAATCTCTGAATGCATACTCATACAGAGAAGACTCATAAGCCCATAGGGAGCTGGGATTTAAAACAATAAATGACAAATACTACACAACTATATATATATTCTTTATACTACAGCACACGTGAGAGCTGACAGCTCCTCTACACCACACAGGAGAGCTGACAGAACCTCTATACTACACCACACAGGAAAACTGACAGATCCTTTATACTACACCACACAGGAGAACTGACAGATCCTCTATACTACACCACACAGGAGAGCTCCTCTATACTACACCACACAGGAGAGCTCCTCTATACTACACCACACAGGAGAACTGACAGATCCTCAATCCACAAAGGAGAGCTCCTCTATACTACACCACACAGGAAAACTGACAGATCCTCTATACTACACCACACAGAAGAGCTGACAGATCCTCTATACTACACCACACAGGAAAACTGACAGATCCTCTATACTACACCACACAGGGGAGCTGACAGATCCTCTATACTACACCACAAAGGAGAGCTGACAGATCCTCTATACTACACCACACAGGAGAGCTGACAGATCCTCTATACTACACCACACAGGAGAGCTGACAGATCCTCTATACTACACCACACAGGAGAGCTGACAGCTCCTCTATACTACACCACACAGGAGAGCTGACAGATACTCTATACTACACCACACAGGAAAGCTGACAGCTCCTCTATACTAAACCACATAGGAGAGCTGACATGTCCTCTATACTACACCACACAGGAGAGATGACGTCCTCTATACTACACCACACAGGAGAGCAGACAGCTCCTCTATACTACACCACACAGGACAGCTGACAGCTCCTCTATACTACACCACACAGGAGAGCTGACAGATCCTCTATACTACACCACACAGGAGAACTGACAGATCCTCTATACTACACCACACAGGAGAACTGACAGATCCTCTATACTACACCACACAGGAGAGCTGACAGCTTCTCTACACCACACAGGAGAGCTGACAGCTCCTCTACACCACACAGGAGAGCTGACAGAACCTCTATACTACACCACAAAGGAAAACTGACAGATCCTTTATACTACACCACACAGGAGAGCTCCTCTATACTACACCACACAGGAGAAAGAACTGACAGATCCTCTATACTACATCACACAGGAGAGCTCCTCTATACTACACCACACAGGAAAACTGACAGATCCTCTATACTACACCACACAGGAGAGCTGACAGATCCTCTATACTACACCACACAGGGGAGCTGACAGATCCTCTATACTACACCACACAGGAGAACTGACAGACCCTCTATACTACACCACACAGGAGAGCTGACAGATCCTCTATACTACACCACAAAGGAGAGCTGACAGATCCTCTATACTACACCACACAGGAGAGCTGACAGATCCTCTATACTACACCACACAGGAGAGCTGACAGATATTCTATACTACACCACACAGGAGAGCTGACAGATCCTCTATACTACACCACACAAGAGAGCTGACAGATCCTCTGTACTACACCACACAGGAGAGCTGACATGTCCTCTATACTACACCACACAGGAGAGCTGACAGATCCTCTATACTACACCACACAGGAGAGCTGACAGATCCTCTATATAACACCACATAGAAAAGCTGACAGATCCTCTATACTACACCACACAGGAGAGCTGACAGGTGCTCTATACTACACCACATAGGAGAGCTGACAGCTCCTCTATACTACACCACACAGGAGAGCTGACAGATCCTCTATACTACACCACACAGGAGAGCTGACAGATCCTCTATACAACACGCACAGTAGAGGTGACGGATCCTTTATACTACACCACACAGGAGAACTGACAGATCCTCTATACTACACCACACAGGAGAACTGACAGCTCCTCTATACTACACTACACAGGAGAGCAGACACGTCCTCTATACTACACCACACAGGAGAGCTGACAGATCCTCTTTAACATATTATTAATTTGTTAACTTCTGGGAGAAATAATTTACTTAGTATTGGACACTCACCGTTGCCTTTCTACAGTACAGATGGCACTCTTGTCAACAACTAGGAATAGTGTTGAGTTACAGTATTGTTTCTACATTGTAGTAGCTGGAGGCTAGCTCTAGGTTATTGCCATGCGACAAGTATAAGTCAGAGTCCCCCTCCTTCTTTTCCAATCCCTCCACCGTAAGCATGGGAACATAGTCATGTGACAATTATCACCAAGAAAGTTTGAAATAATGGCAGCTGGAAATTATGCATCACGGGAGCGTACTAAGATAAAATTAAGGTATTGATACATTTCCATTTTTATAGCCAAGCCAGAGACACCCACATTGTAAACCCCATGGTTTCAGAGTTGCTGTTCCTCATCAGTACAGGGTAGGGCTTTGTTTGGCTATGTGAGAGGTCTTTAAAGCAGCTCTTAGAAAATACTACTTCTTTGTGCAGAGATCTAACTGGTAGGGAGTCTTAAGGGCAATGCCCCCTGAAGAAAAAAAATTGCAAAATATCTCTTCTCCAGAAGGAGATACTACAAAGGCATCTCATTCAGCCAACTAGATCCTTATTCTGTACTGACAAAAAGTAACAATTCCAAAAAGTGCTGTATACAGATGGGTGTCTCTGGAGTCATGTTTCAAACCTCTATAAAGGGTCGGACATTGACTTACAGGATAGTCACCTATAGGTGGCACTAGTGAGACGGTTTTCTTCATTCTAGAGAACTATTTTACATTCTTTTTCCAAGGTATCATTGCCCTTAAGACTCCTTAAAATCTGGATCTTCGCAAGGAGAATCAGTAACTTCCAAGAGCACTTTCCAGTCTATACTTTTACATTAACACCAACATACGGGCCAGGGTACTGCCAACCAAAGAATGGAATTAAGATGTTCTGCTCTATTTAAAGTACAGTAAGAGCTCAGGCCGGATTGAGGGGTGAGGTACAAAACTGCAGTCAGGTTTCAATATGGTTTATTTTGCAGAAGTAATTCTCCTGAGCAAGCCCATGAGATGCCTCCTATCCTGGACGCAGTTAAATCGCCAAATACCAATATTTCATTCCAAGTCATGAAGCATTTGGCTTTTTGTTTTGCAATGTTCATAAACCTGGTATTACCATAGGAAACATACTTCACTTCTCTGACTTATTACTTTGTGTGTCGGTCGGTATTCTCTAGCAATAGTCTAAGGTGGATGAGTGTTAGATTCTAACCAACTGCAATGAAATATGTAGGTCAAGGACCAAAATTCTGTGCTGATTAACCGTCTTATATTATAAGGGTTGGAACTAAATTTCTCATTTACTAATCTCCCTCTCTGGAGACACGACTATAGGAAGCTTACTGAAAGCAGTGGAGTATTTAGAGCTCTATATAAAGAAAACAGCTCTCTGAATCCTTTAGGCCCTTTTCAGACCAGCATTGTTCATATCCGTGTGCTGTCCGAGTGTAGAACGGAAAGTACACGAACTAAACACTGACACATTAAAGTCTATGGATCAATTCCGATTTCCGCACGGATGATAGTCTGTACAGCGAAAATAGCAGCATTCACTAGTTTGGTTTGAATTTCATACTAGACTTGCCCATACAAGTCAATGGGTCAGTGAAAAAGAAAAATCAGACAGCACATGGACGCTATTTGAGTGCGGCCCGCTTTTCACGGATGGGTTGCTAGGAGACGCTGAAATAAAAGCAGGAATGGAAGTGAAAAGCTGATTGTGACTGATGCTATACGGATGTAAAAAACTGACGAACGGAACTCACTCGGATACAATACTGATTCAACTCGGATGGAAAATTGTCCCATTTTTTTCCTGATGAAATACAGTTGAGTTTTTAATTTTTATATCCATATTTTATATACTTATTTATATATTTTATACACAACATTGCATACTGTTGACAAGCAAAAAGCTTCACAGAGAGATAATGGTCAAGCACTATCCCTATTCTGTAGCCAAAAACGGGGACGTTGTGATCAGCCATACATTTCCCCTACAGCAGAAAAAACTTAGTATTACATGGCTGCCATTAAAATAAATGTAAAAAATGAATGGGCGAGGTCAGCTGATACTAAGCGGCTCTCCAATCATACAGGGTCATAGCAAGAGACCCCCTCTATGGCAATGCCCTATTCTCTTAGTTAGACAACCCCTGTTGAAATGTTCTATTAGGGCAAATACATATATGTCATAGAGGGGGATTCCAAGTTTGGGACCCCCCTCTATGTACCAAAATGGAGAGTCATTCTGGCAGACTTGGCGCGTTCGCTTCGTTCGTTCATTTGTTCATGTATGGCTAAATGTGTGGCTGGCCGTGGCTTACCCCTGAGACCAGGCCCGTTCATACATGTATGGCCAAATGTGTGGTGGCCATGACTTACCTTGTACAACCAGGCGCGTCTATGCGTGTATGGCCAAATATGCGACCGGCCGTGGCTTACCCTGGAGAACCTCTGTCTTTCCAGAAATTGTCATGAGAGGAAAATTCAACATTACATGAGGATTACAATTTAAATTCTATAAACTTTGCCTGTTCTACTCCAGAAAAATAGGACAAACAAACGGCATACAAGACATCGTCCTCTAGTCCCGTAACTGGTCAAGCTCTTTGAGGATCGACACTACTAGCATTGACCGGGGGCACTGATCCATATGTATGACTGGCCTGAAGATGTCTAAATAACTCTTCATAATATGGCTACATGATAATGATACTGTCATGATGGGTAGATAACAGTGACACCGCCGGGCAGACATTTTTGCTGTAGACCAGTTGCTCCATTAACACAAATATGTTTAAGGTAATGGCCAAATACCACGAATATCATTTCCTGCCTGAAAATTGAGTTTTTGTACTTTCCTGAAATGAATAACCATTAAATGTAAGGCTATTTATCATATAACCTTTTCCCTTGGCTGCTCTCTATTTTCGCAACGCTTAAACTATTGCTGTGTCAACAGAAACTTTCCTCTTCAAGCTCAACCCACTTTTACATACAGCAAAGTCAATGTTTTCCCTTACAGGGTGAAGGAAATGGGGTCTGATGTCACACGAAGGTTAGAAAGCCCCAAATCAGCAAAAAACACAAGTGACCAGAAGTAGTGCTTGAGGGTTATTTATCAAAATCAGCAAAACCTTAATCTCCTCAAGCATGTAGTCATATCGCCCCGAATGCCGGCAACACCTATTCCACATAGTGACTAACCAGATGGATATTCTGTCTTCTCTCAATGGCCTCTTAGGAGAGGAACAGGCAACCTCAGGGAGGTAGAGATGTACTGCAATAATACCACAGATCCTTAGTTGGAGAAGAGGTTGTCCAGATGGGACAACCCCTTCTCTAAGGACCTGCAGAGGATCAACTGATTGCTGCGGGTCTGGCAGCGGAAACCCCCGGAGGTGGTTGGGGGAAGATGCGGGCACAAATTTGATATTACATGTTGGCCTTCTATACCGTCCATATGACTTAACAGGGAATATGGACAGGGGTTGTCCTTATTTGGCTACACCCTTTAAGATCTACTCTAATAAAAATATATTATTTCACACTCTATTTAGGTCACAAACTGTACTCATACAAGGTGCTCACCATTTCAGGATATTCCTTGGCCTTTAAAGATATGTCTTACATATATTGCCATAATATTTAATGATCTGATCAGCGATGGACTAATTTATTAGAGAGGAGTAGGGAAGAATGTGTCCGTATGGTAACAGATACAAAGAGGGAGACCGTGATGGACTATAATTATAACCACCACAGGGCGTTAGTCCAACACTGAAGCATCATCATTGTTGAACTAAGACATTCGTGATCTACACAAGACCTGTCCGAGATTTACCAGTATATCTCAATGTACTGATTGCCCACCTAGAGGATCACCATATATTCTTCTACTCTCTTTCTCGTGGGAATTTATTACCTTTCTACGCCAGAACGTTGCAAACTACCTAAAAGTCGCAAATGGTGGGAAAAAGTATGACTTTTGTGGCGTCTTTGCAAATTTTCCTAAAAGTGGGTGGAACTTAGCGGAGGGCGACGAGGCCACCTGCAGCCTGGAGAATAATGGTGGAAATCAATTCCAGCTCCTTGCTTGAGAACTTAGGCTCATTTAACTCCAATTTTCGTAACATAAAAACTGGCATATGAAATACCAGTCTTAATAAATTCTTCACGAAGAGTAATGGGGCAGATAGAATTTAGGTAAGCTTAAAGGGTTTTTTCCATCTCATTTAGTGATGACATATCGCTCGAATTTGCCATTGCTTTTGGATTGGTGGCTCTGACATCCGGGACTCCCACCGATCCTGAGATTAAAGCGCGGATTTCCCTTAAAAGTTTTCCAAGCACAGCGGCGCTTTAATTGAAGAGGGCCATTCTTTAAGATCGCTGCACAGCCGGTGGCTGGTAGAACTACAGTGCATGGAAAAACAGTGAAGGGCATGCAGCTCTAAATCAACGCTGCTCCCCCTTCGATCGAAGAATTGGTGGGGATCCTGGAGTCCACCCCCCCCCCCCCCCACACACACTATTGTTTAACACCAACCATATACAAGTCCAGCCACAATAAACCGTGGCTGGATCCTGAATTGATCAGGATATTAACATTACAATTTGAAGTCATTCCGTTATGTTTGAGGTTGTGGTTTTGGTATAAAATCTAAACTTCCCAATTCACATTTCTATTGCAGACTGCAGCAGGTTTCCTTCAAGGATTTACCTGTATTTTGCCCACTACTTTATGGTGGCATTGTGTTTCATGTCCAAAAAAAAACAAAAAACAATTTTAGCCTTAATAAGACAACAGAATCCTTTTCTATGCCATTTGGCACACCGTAGCTAAACTGTACCTGGTTAAGTTGCATGTACAGTCTCTCCCATCTTATGGTTATAATATCTAATTCTTCAGATGCTGGGAGCGGACTATGAAGTAACACGCACACCTTACTGTAGTACAGGGCAGCAGTCTCACTCTTTTTTATATAATAGTGGCCGTGTTGCGGTACTGCAGCTCTGCTCCTATTCAGCTACAGAGTGGTCGGAGCTGTCTACTGCCAGCAAACACTGCATAACACCCGGTGCCGGAGGAACAGCTGATCGGTGCGGGGTCTGGGTGTTGGACCCCCACTGATCATATACTGATGACCATGGCAACAAGTGTTTAATTTCCCTGCAGCGCCACCATAGTGAAAATAAAGCATTACAAATTTCACACTTAAATCTATGGGCTTTCTGTCTAATGGATGGAATAGTTGGGTCCTCCAGAGTGAGGGACACCCTTTGTAGCCGTTGTTTAATCCGGCTAATAGTGGAGTGTCCTGAACAGGAGATCCCATTTATTAATTCAGAATTCCCCCTTTTAGGGTATTTGACAAAAGGGTTTTCTTAACTAGACAACCTCTTTAATATGATTTTCTCAAACATACCTAAGGAAACACTAAGCCCTGAACTAAAAACCAACGTCTCTTTATCCTAAAAGATCATGATGAATTATTTGCCGATGATGAAATGCTTTTCACCTTTCCTGTTATTCCATTTTTCACATCTTCAATTATTATTTCTCCATTAGCCTGTGATTACGAGTATCATCTTTACCCTACAGAGTACGGACTCCTGAGCCAACGTTCGGAGGATGCCAAAATGCCTCAAATAACCTTCTGTCTAGAGATAAACCCTGAACGTTAAGACAGAAGCCTCATTAAACCTGGAGGAACCAACGCACCTATATGGAATATTAAAAAGTGAAGTTTTTTCTGCTTCTTCTAATATTAATTTCTTCTTGGCTACTGAGCCAGACCCGAGAGCTGATTTCATGTAAATCTGGTTTATAGCAACGTCCTGTCAGTCAGGCTACAGGATATAATGTACCTAGAACACCAAATGTTCTCCCTTCCACTGGGGCTGGTGGAACTCCCAAAGCTGGTGAACATATTTCCTGTTACCATAAAAACTGACTGTAGCCGGCCAAGTGTATGTCAGAAGTGACTTCCAATGACCACATGTTCTGTAGTGTTTGCTCAGAGTAATTTTATATGTTTTTCTTCTTGGGCCCTTTTTTTTTTTCTTTTAATATGCTGCTAAGTTTTGCAAAGTGCCAGTCTTCCCTTCCCATTCCATTCACTATATAAATTGTAGGAGGCGAAGGAAAAGGCTCTCGCTAATACTTGGCATGGCTAATTGTGAGAGGTTTTACTTAACAAGGACGGTTCATTTTATGAAGGCACCGGACTGTGATGAACAAACTGGAGAAAACTCCATGACATGAAGCTCTGCTCTGGCTTTCTGCTGCACCACTACCTGGTCGTGTGACTGTATGAACCAGGTTTAAAATGTATATAGTAAAAGAACAATTCCACCATATAGTGTCTGTCTATCTAATATCTACTAATCTATCTATCCCATATCTATCTATCCCATATCTATCTATCTATCCCATATCTATCTATCTATCTATCTCATATCTATCTATCTATCTATCTATCTATCTATCTATCTATCTATCTATCTATCTATCTATCTATCTCATATCTATCCATCTATCTATCTCATATATATATATCTATCTATCTATCTATCTCATATCTATCTATCTCATATCTATCTATCTATCTATCTATCTATCTATCTATCTATCTATCTATCTATCTATCTATCTATCTATCTATCTCATATCTATCTATCTCATATCTATCTATCTATCTCATATCTATCTATCTCATATCTATCTATCTCATATCTATCTATCTATCTATCTATCTATCTATCTATCTATCTATCTATCTATCTATCTATCTATCTATCTATCTATCTATCTATCTATCTATCTATCTATCTATCTATCTATCTATCTCATCTATTAGCACATATCTATCTATCTATCTATCTATCTATCTATCTATCTATCTATCTATCTATCTATCTATCTATCTATCTATCTATCTATCTATCTACCTATCTATCACAATAAAGACAACTCAAAACCTAATTTCCATTAGTGCTCGAGCTCAAACCAACTTAACATTATGATAGCTAAAAGTGGAATTTCACTTTCAAGATTCGTTATTGCTATAATATTAGTATGATGTAAACGTTACAATTTCTGTATATTTTTGCTGAATATGTTGGTGCTATATAAGCAATTGCAAATAAACAAACATGAGTCTTGTATAAACAATACATTAAATGATGCCACATTCAATCCACCAAGGCCCTCGCCAGTGACCTATAATTTGCAAACGGATCTCATATGTTAGCATACCTGCTGCAGTTCATCAGGGCAGTACAGGTGGTACTACAGACAGGGGCCAAGAAAATATAGTCTTAAAAAAGAGACCACAGTCCACTGCTACTGATTGCTCTGTTTAATGGGGATGTACAAGGACGTCACCCCCCACTATGAGCAAGAGAGCTGCTCCGGCGGACCCGTGCCATTCACGTAATACTACATCTCCTATGCAGCGGCCACTGCGACACCCATTTGAAAGGGATTGTCTGTGATGAGACAATCCTATTAATAGGACCCCACTAAATCTATTGTATAAAAAGATCATGTTACATTCCCCAACATAGGGGCCACACATTCCAAAAATTCCACATGAAAATCAAATGTACACAGCGGTGTAAAAGCTTGAGAACGGGAGAAGAGTGAGGGAGTTCAAGGGGCCCTGCCAATTTGACTATATGAGGGCCCACATATCCCAAATGGCAGCCCTGGACACGGCTTTATATGGCTGATACATGAGAAAGTAATCTTGCGCTTAAGAGTTAAAGTAAAATAAAATACGTGTCTGACTCCGAAGCATCTTAAAGCTCCGAGTACATCACTTCTCACACAATCTCCACGTGTTACCGGCTCTAAATATACATCTCCCAAAAACATCTGTAATTAGCGGAGTCCTATCAACAGCTCGTCCTTGAAGATAAAGTTATGTTTATGAGCACGATCCTTTCGAGTATCATCTTGTAGTTTAGCAGAAAACTTCAGACTAAATTGAGAAATAGGTTAAAATAAGTAAAAATAAGATACAGTATCAGAGTGTTCTTTCAACAAAAACATTCAGCTGCTAAAAACAAGGTTATTCTGAGACTCCGTTCCAAATAAATAGTGTGTATCCATCCCGCCACATAAACAGCAGACAAAAAGGTTTACCGGCATGTCTCATAACCCTTAAAAACAGGAAAAACAAACCTCCCTTTAAGGGAGTTACCCCACTAGGAACATATTTAACTTATCCACAGGATAGGTGATAAATGTGGCAATCTTGAGTCCCCGATTCCTTCTCTCCGTATGACCACAGTGAGGAGGAGTTTGACTGGAGCGGTGGTCGAGCCTGCCCGCTGCCGCTCCATTCATAGTCTATGGGGCTGATGGGTGCTGGACTGCTGCCCCATTCATAGTAAAATAGTAATGCACATGACCGTAGCCATGTGCACGGCCATGATTTTCGGATCACACACAAGTTGCGGGCCGGGCACATGGCTGCGTGCATTAATTTCTATGAGCCTGGACCACAAAACACGCCCGTAATAAGACATGTCCGTTCTGTTTTTGGTCCAGGCTCCTGGGCCATGCACAGACCGTGGAAATCACGGTTGTGTGCATGGGCCCATTGAAATGAATGGGGCCGCAATTCACCTTCAGATACGCGGGTGAATTGCGGCCGCAAAAATACATTCATGTGCATGGGGCCTACATGCATCCAGTTCAGTCTATAATCCTGCAATTCAATATGCTCCTCGCGAGACCCCTGTTGTAGTAATTGGTGGGGCCCTTTCGAACAGTATTTGAACCAAGCTTCTCCAGTAAATAGAAGTCCTTACATTTCCAGTTTTTGTAAAGTTCTTGCAAATTCTAATCAGTTGTTACAGAATTCTATCAGTTTCTGGTAAAGTTCTGTACCACATCCAATATGATTGCCATGTCAGCTCACACACATTACACAATTTCTATATAATTATACACCCGTAGAGAAAAGTAACTGCCCCCCTAAGCCACTCCGTCGACGAACTAACTAAATTTAATCAACAACTAGATTTAGCTGAATGAACACAAGCTTGGAACTCAAGCACGTCGCCACCCATAGCGGTACACGGGGCCATATTTTACCTCCGTATGGCATGTTGTATTGGACAATATATTACAGAGGAATTCTCCCAATTGACTCTGAAGGAGAATAGGTTAATAATACCGTTTTGCATGCAGGCACCATATGGCAGCACGAAAAGTGCCTGTGACTCCCAAGTTATGATTTGAACCAGTGGTGAAAACTTCCCAAGAGCCTGCCAAAATGACTAAACAACTCCTCTTGTAGTAGCAGTAATGGTGACCATATTGGTTGTTACAAAGCATTTCAAAAATAGGTTCATGCAGGAGGAAACTGAGCAGAACCGGCTCACCTGGAGAAAAAGCCCACACGAGTTGCACGCTACTTTAAAGGGGTTCTCCAGGGTTAGGAAAACAAGGGTGCTTCCTTCCGAAAACAGCACCACACCTGTCCACAGCTGAAATACCAGACAAGACCCATGGACAGGTGTGGTGGGAGTTATTTATGGAAAAAATCAACCGTGTTTTTCTAATCCCGGACAACTACTTAACTCATAGAGTGATGTCCCGAGAAGGGGACTCTCCTTTATGATGTTCATATATCTTATTAAAAATCAGAAATTTTCATTGAGGTATCTATTAAAGCAAGTCTAAGCGACAATTAAGGATCATCACCTGAAACGCGTCAGCAGTATTTTTTCTTTTCTTTTTATCTCTGTTTGACTTCCTTCGTGGAATGCCATAATACACATTTTAGAATTTGAATTGGTTTTGTCTCAACAGAGTCAGCCCATTTCAGTTTAAAGCCTCCATGGCGATCAGTTGATCCTGGCACTCCCGGCATAAGGCCGATTATTGTCAGGGGAAGCCACGACCAGCCAGAACGTAGCTAGAATGTAGTATTACATGGAGGCCAATCAAATGAATGGTTGTACTCCCCGTTCTGGCTTATAAAGCTGGGTCACGAGTGGGGCACCACCTTCGATGATGCCCATATGCCCTAATAGGGCACATGGACAAGGGTTATCTTCATGAGACAACCTCTTGGAGGATATGAACTGTGGAACTAGAATTTCCATTGTGGCTCCATAAATAGGTTTAACTAAAATTTGACAACTCGAAGAGCTATATTTACTGGAGGCTTTTGGCCTTTGGAGGGATACAATCTTTAAATTTTATGTCACTACCGCCACCCACTTTGTCTCGATTTTTAACCATATCCCATTAATGTATTTGTTGGGATAACACTTTCACGTCTGTTAGTATGTGCCTAAATAAGTAGCAAAACAAAAAGAATCACTAAAACTTTTTGTAAATGTAATTCCATGAATGAACGTTCCCTTCAAATCCTATAAAGGTTTTATAGAAAAATAGTGGGGTAGAAGAGTTATGAATGAATACTAATGTGAACATCATCATCATAATTCTTGTTTAAGAAACTTGCAAAAGCAAATAATTGATGTGGTTATAGGTTTCACGATAGGTGGTCTAGTAGGATCAGCTCCAAGTTAGAAATATCTTGCATAAAAAGCAGAAAAAGGGATTTGATTGCAGACCCCAGTTCATGCGGAAAAAAACAAAAACCTCTGTAATGCGGCTGGCATAAATCTGGCTAAGCATGCCTACATAAAAACAGACGCTGAGGAATTATTCCAGAGTATTTATTATCAAGGTAGGAACGTTAATGAGGTGCTTGTTTTTACACTCTATTGGCCTAGTGATCGCTGTGACCTACTGTATGCTGTACTGCTGTGGAATTAAAAGGTGCAATCCCCGGAGACTCCTAATATAAGGCTGAAAACATATAGGATAAGGAGGATTGTGTCAAGCTGGCCACACACGCTGGCACACCAGTCTTCGGGCCAACCACTCCGACGCTCAGTCAACTCAATAGTCGAAAATAATTGAATATCAACAAAATCACTACCTGTGAAAAAAAAAAACACAAGGGTGGCCGCCATCCACTGTATCTGTATGTAGAGACTGTCAGTGCTAACAGTCCATACTACTTAAAGAAAATATTTAGCGGGGACAACTTTCCATCTCTGCACCCCCCACCTGATTGTTTATCCAGCTCCGGACTTCTTTTATGTATATTGCACTGGCTTCCATGCAGTCCGGCCTCCGGTCTCATTCTGATCAGACTCCATCTTGAATTTTTTATTTCACCCTGCTTTCTATTCCTCTGTGCTATGGTATCAATCCCATGATGCCTCAACACAGCATCGCATGAGAAGCTAGAGCCAGTACCCTCTCTGCCTGCTGGGGAGGACAGTGTGATTTTTCTTCCCTCAATATTCTCCTATATAAGATAAGAGAGTATAAGTATAACACCGGGGAGGATGAGTAGTGATCATCTTCATTATTAGGGTATGTTCACACGGCCTATTTACGGACGTAAATCGGGCGTTTTTGCCCCGAATTACGCCCGAAAATAGCGCCTCAATAGCGCTGACAAACATCTGCCCATTGAAAGCAATGGGCAGACGTTTGTCTGTTCACACGAGGCGTATATTTACGCGCCGCTGTCAAATGACGGCGCGTAAATAGACGCCCGCGTCAAAGAAGTGACCTGTCACTTCTTTGGCCGTAATTGGAGCCGCTATTCATTGACTCCAATGAATAGCAGCGCTAATTACGGCCGTAATTGACGCGGCGTTCAAGCGCCTGCACATGCCGGTACGGCTGAAATTACGGGGATGTTTTCAGGCTGAAACATCCCCGTAATTTCAGCCGTTACGGACCCCCGCCGTGTGAACATACCCTAACTGTGTGACATCAGCAGAAACTGTGATAGGGGTTTGTGTCCCGTGGTGAAACTGTGTGGAACAGTCCATGTAATGACATCATACAGGAAGTTCTGGGGACGGTAAGGCCCTGTTCACACGGAGTGTTTTGACACTTTTTTGACGCGGAAAAGGCGTCGGAAATAGCGCCAAACAACGGCCGAAAATGACTCCCATTGATTTGAACGGGAGGCGGAGGCGCTTTTTTCCCACGAGCAGTAATGCCGGCTCGCGGGAAAAAGAAGCGACGTACCCTATCTATCACTATGCCGATGACGACATCATAGCAGTCGCATCCCAGCGGTCAACATGGCAACATCCCAGTGGTTGCCATGACGACATCCCAGAAATTGCCATGGCAACGGTGACATCACAGCGGTCGTCATGGTGACAACCCAGCAGTTGTCATGGCAACAGAGACATATCAGAGGTCGCCATGGTGACGGCGACATCCCAGCAGTCGCCATGGCGACATCACAACGGACGCTACGGCGACAACGACATCACAGCGAACGGTATGGCGATGACATCACTGCAGTCACATTCCATTGGTCGCCATAGCGACATCCCAGCGATTGCCATGGCTACAACTCAGCAGTTGTCATGGCGACTGCGACATTCCAGCGGTCACCATGGCGATGGCGACATCATAGCGGTCGCCTTGGATACTGCGACATTCCAGCGGTCGCCATGGCGATATCCCAGCGGTTGCCATGGCGACGGCGACATCCCAGTGACCGCCATGGATACTGCGACATCCCAGCGGTCGCCATTGCGACATCCCAGCGGTCGCCATGGCGACGGCGACATCCCAGCGGTCGCCATGGCGACGGCAACATCCCAGCGCTCGTCATGGCGACGGCAACATCCCAGCGCTCACCATGGCGACATCCCAGCGGTTGCCATCACAAGAGACACTACGGCGACATCACAGCGAATGGTATAGCGAACGGTATAGCGATGACAATATCACTGCAGTCGCATTCCATGGCGACATCCCAGCAGTTGTCATGGCAACAGAGACATCCCGGCGGTCACCATGGCGATGGCGACATGCCAGGGGTCGCCATGGCGACGGCGACATCCCAGCGGTTGCCATGGCGACATCACAACGGATGCTACATCACAGCGAACGGTATGGAGATGACAACATCACTGCAGTCGCATTCCATTGGTTGCCATGGCGACATCCCAGCGGTTGCCATGGCGACAACCCAGCAGTTGTCATGGCGACGGCAACATCCCAGCGTTCGCAACGGCGACATCCCAGCGGTCGCCACGGCGACATCACAACGGACGCTATGGCAACGACGACATCACAACGAACGGTATGGTGATGACGACATCACGGCAGTCGCATCCCAGCGGTCGTCATGGTGACATCCCAGCGATCGTCATGGCGACATCCCAGTGGTTGCCATGGCGACTGCGATGTCCCCGCAGATGCCATTCCAGCGGTCACCATGGAAACGACATCCCAGCTGTCGCCATGGAGACGGCGATATCCCAGCGTCCGCCATGAATACTGCGACATCCCAGCGGTCGCCATGGCGACATCCCAGCGGTCGCCATGGCGACGAGGACATCCCAGCGGTCGCCATGGCGACGAGGACAACACAGCGGTCGCCATGGCGACGAGGACATTCCAGCGGTCGCCATGGCGACGGCGACATCCCAGCGGTCACCATGGCGACGGAGACATCCCAGCAAGCGTCATGGCGATGGAGACATCCCAGCAAGCGCGATGGCGACATCCCAGCGGTCGCCATGGTGACGGCGACAACCCAGCGGTCGCCATGGCGACATCCTAGTGGTCGCCATGGCAACGGCAACATCCCAGCGGTCGCCATCACAACGGACACTACGGCGACATCACAATGGACGCTATGGCAACGACGACATCACAGTGAACGGTATGGCGATGACGACATCACTGCAGTCGCATCCCAGTGGTCGTCATGGCGACATCCCAGCGGTTGCCATGGTGACTGTGACGGCGCAGCAGTTGCCATGGCGACTGACGGCGCAGCAGTTGCCATGGCGACATCCCAGTGGTAGCCATGGAGACGACATGCCAGCGGTCGCCTTGGAGACGACATCCCAGCGGTCGCCATGGAGACGGCGATATCTCAACGGCCGCCATGGATACTGTGACATCCTAGCGGTCGCCATGACGACAACACAGTGAACGGTATGGCGATGACAACATCACTGCAGTCGTATTCCATTGGTCGCCATGGCGACAACCCAGCAGTTGTCATGGCGACGGCGACATCCTAGCGGTCCCCAATGGCGACATCCCAGCTGTCACCATGGCAACGGCGACATCCCAGCAGTCACCATGGCGACTTCCCAGCGGTCGCCATGGCGATGGCGACAACCCAGCGGTCGCCATGGCGACAGCGACATCCTAGCGGTCGCCATAGCGACGCTGACATCCCAGCGGTCGCCACGGCGACAGCACAACCGACGCTATGGCAACGACGACATCACAGCGAACGGTATGGCGATGACGACATCACTGCAGTCGCATCCCAGCGGTCATCATGGCGACATGCCAGCGATTGCCATGGCGACTGCGAGGGGCCAGCAGTTGCCATGGCGACATTCCCAGCGGTCGCAATGGAGACGACATCCCAGCTCTGTGCGCACTGATTTTTTGATTTTGCTAGAGCTTTCTGCAGGCGGGATTACCATGTAAAGAACTACAGTTCCCATGATTCCTCACACCCTCACGGACGTTGCCTATATTTACAGCTGTCCATAACAAGGGGTAAGGTAGTGCTATAATTAGTTACTGTCTGCTACTGAGACACAGCTCTGCTGTTATACTATCTACTGCCCAGCATGTGAAACACAATCCCAATTCCAATCCAGAGACAGGGAGGGAAGGGGGAGAGCAGGGAGCAGAGGAAATAAGAGGCATACAACAGGGAGGGGGAGAGGGGCGATAACCACGTGTTCAGTGTACGGGACATTACACAAGCAGTAGATAAACACCAGGAGCATGGTCATGTTACTGCTTGTGAGACTGACTTAGAGAGGCATTTTAGCTACAGACAGCACATTAGTAAAATACTCATCTTAATGCAGTTACACTATCTACACACAAGACCGGAAACCCCCTTTAACTCTACTCAGTCACCTCAGTGACATCGATTCTAGTTGCTACACTCGAACGCTAGCCACATACATGTACATGTGGTCAACCAGTTTGGATGTTTTTGACCACAGTGGCTGACCATAGTACAAATTGTCCCAAACTGGTCGTTAAGGCTCGTGTCACATCATTGGTCCATTTAGGAGTCTAAATAATACTAGGGTTTTGTCTGAGGCAGTCACATGGTGGAGTCCGTTGTGGCTGCTTTACAGGTCATAGATACATTTTTCATTGAGCCAAAAACAAATCCCGTGGTAACAAGCGCAGGAAAACATGGTGGTTTCAACGTGTTTATAGTGGACTGTTGAAGTTCTCACAAGATGGTAAGTCCTTTTTTCCTAAATACAAGTACATTTCACCAACTCCTTACTTTTTGCCTAGAATGTGTAAAAAGCGAAGACTGTTTATTTTGTATAATAAAGGGTTTTGGCAAGGAAGGAAGCAGTTTGTGTGGTTATTTAGGCGTCTGTCACCAGCTTCAAAAGTCTGGCCATGTGTACGTATTTTTTAACAGCTGGGGTCATGTACAGATCACAGTAAAGTTTAGCAGAATTACCGCTCAGAACTGCTGATTACTACTGTGAACTCGCTGAAAGACAGAGGACGTGACAAAGTCTCAGCCGATTGACGTGCCTGATGATTATTCATGAATGAGGCCCCCAATAGTCACAAATTAGTCTCCGGGTCAAGTACATTTAAATACGATACAGTACTTGAATACGGTTTGCTGGAGAGCAGGTTCATATACTATAGTAGACCTGACTAGTAGAGGATTCACAGTTCTGGATTATTGGACTGAAGGCTCTAATCCCCAAAAAATAAGGGACAGAAGACAACAAAATCTAATTAGTGTGCAACTCAATGTAAGCAATTCTTAGCCTTAAAGGGCTTGTCCAGTTTAGAAAACCCATTTTCATAAACCCTATTGGGGAATTCTGAATTAAAAGAGGGGGGTCCTCTGTTCAGGATCCCCATCTCTTGGGCAGAGATTGGCGAGCAGTTACAGAGAGCGTCTCTCACTCTGCAGGACCCTGTCCTGTATTACACAAAATATGTTGCTCTCTCTCTCTCGAACCTATCCTGTATTACACAGACAAATCATTGATATGAAAAAGTACTGTGTAATGCTTAATTTCCCCTGTGGTGGCGCTGCAGGGAAATCTAACATTTATTGCCAGGATTCTCTACAGATTACAGCTGATCGCTGGGGGTCCCAGCAGGGTGACTGCTTTGGAATCAGCTAATTATTAAGAAATCCTTCTAACAAAAAGGGAATTTTTTTAAGCGAACAAACCCTCTAAAGGGGTTTTCCCATCTCAAAGTGATGGCATATCGCTAGGAAAGGATATGCCATCACCTTCTGATTGGTGGGGGTTCAACCTCTAAGACCCCCACCAATCCTAAGAATAAGGGACCACATTGCTGGTTTAGTGCTGAGTCCCCATCAAAGTTTTCCCGCAAAAGAGGCGCTCCCTGCTATCCTTGGTGCAGTGAACTGCAGCCCTCGCCCCTTAAAAAAAATGGGTCAAAATGAGCAGAGAAGGGGAAACAGGACAAGCAGAAACTTCAACAAATACAATTGATTATATAACTTCCCGAATGTCACCGAGACATGGTCGGGTGTGTGAGCTTGAACCGTAACAACAATTACAAAAATGCTGGGGCCATGTCCTTTGGCTTTTAGCTCTAAGAGTTCTGTATCCACGTACATGTTACAGTCCTATTAATTTGCTAGACTTCAGTCTAATCATGGTGGTCTAACAAGAGAATGAAGGGACCTTGATGCTTTTTCCCAAAATACGATAAAGTTATTTTCTACACATCCAATTTTTTATGGTTCCTTTTTAATCGAACACTGCTCTACTTCCAACCAGTCATTGTGTGCGGCACAGCAAAACTGCCCCATTAGGGTAAACGGGCCTGAGTTTAATTTCCTACGCACTCCAGGTCGGGAGTGTGACTGTATTGGAGAAAAGCTAACTGAACGGCCCATACGGTGGTCCTTTGTTCAAGGGTTCATTGGAGGTGTCCAAATTTGGACCCCACGGAACAGACACGAATAACATGTCCTAGTGATCTGACGCCAATGTCTATGGTTGGAAAACCCCTGACGAGCTAAAAGACAGAAGGGCATGGTGGTCGGTCGAAAGCCATGGGCCTGTTCATTTTAGCTATCAGTGGAGGTCCTAGAACTTTCTCCTACACAGTGGGAATCTTATAGCATTTTTTTTTCAATATTTAACAGTATCAGAAGGTTGTCATTAGCTACAAATTTATTGCTTTAGTACAAAATTTTCTCCATAAGTCAATATTTTTTTCGACTATTTCACGGTCTGCTCTCTACGCTCCACTAAGTATTTACTATAATGAAAATTAATTAGTCACCTGAGTTTCACGTCTTTCACATTAGTACAAAGTGCCCATTGTACCGACACAGAATGCCCATGTTTTATAGTAAACACTTAACTCAAAAGTGGAAAATGAAATAATAAAAATACTGAGTCACTTTTTGTACTATTGTCAGAATGCAAAAATAATATGAATCTTTTAACGGCCACATAAATTGTAGAAAGACGCTCGTTGTCCTATCCGCCTCCCATCCGCCTCCTCCCCCCCCCCATGCATTTCAGGCCGTTTAATAACACAATTTTTATTTTTGTAAACCCGGGTGGGATGATATTCTGGCCAATGAGGTCATTAGGGACTAATTGTGAAATGACTTCACTTTATGAGTTTTAAAAATATGGGTTTATGCCTATTCACTCATTAAACAATAATTATATATGTCTGGATAAGCTCTAACTGGAAGCACATTGTACGGAAATGTTTCAGATTGCATGTGCAGGCAGCATGTTTGGCGAAATATTTGGAAATTTAAGACATGACAGATTGTAGGAAACATAAAGAGACATCGACTTCACAACACCAGGAAGTTCCCCTAATTATTCTACAAGTTATTCTCATCACAGGGCTAGATGCAATGAATTATTATATATAGATTAGACAGCGGCAGGAACATACAGCAATATGGCAGGTGCCAAATATAATATGTACACTGATCAGTCATAACATTAACCACTGACCAGTGAAGGGAATGGCAATGATGATCTGGTTACAATGGCGCCTGACAAGGGGGGGGGGATATATTATACAGCAAGTGATCAGTCAGTTCTTGAAGTTGATGTGATGGAAGCCGGAAAAATGGGCAAGTGTAAGGATCCGAACGACTTTGACAGAGACTAAATTGTGATGGCGAGACAACTGGGTCAGAGCATCTCCAAAACGGCAGATCCATCGGGGTGTTCCCGGTATGCAGTGGTTAGTACCTACCAAAAGTGGTCTAGGAAGCAAAAATTGGTCAGAAAAGAGTTCAAGGTGATGACTTGGCCGCCAAAGTCCCCAGATCTCAATCTGATCGATCATCTGTGGGATGTGGTGGAAAAACCAGTCCAATCCATGGAGGCCGCACCCCCCAACTTACAGGACTTAAAGGATCAGCTGCAAACATTTTGGTGCCAGATACCACAGGAACCTTCAGAGGTCTTGTGGGGTCCATGCCTTGACAGGTCAGAGCAGTCTGGCAGCATACGGGGGACATACACAGTATTAGGCAGGGGATTTAATGCTCTGGTTGATCTGTGTTTTCTGATACTGAGATTTTTTTTTAGGGTATGTACACATTTGAAATACATTTTTTTATTATTATTCCAAAACATCTAAAATAACAAGTTAGTCAACGGCAAATAGTATTATTTCAAAATCTTCGACCATTTTGTGTATACAGCTCCTATGCAGATCTGTGTGTCTCCAAGGTTGCAGACTACAAACAAACTCTGCGTAGTCTGATTCAGCGGTCATGTATTAACACTACCCCCCCCTGATTCTAGCTTTCTTTGTGTTCCTGAAATATAAAAATTCTTTGTTAAGCAGTAAAGGCTTGCACTGTTACGAGGACACTGTGGCTGCTGGGATGAGAGCAATGTGGATGACTCTGCCGTGGGCCACTTGAACTGACTTTCTGTTTGGTCCTGTTGTGAGGGAACTGTGGCTGGCTTTATTAGAAGGATGCTGTGACTACCTCTATTATGTGGGTACTATGACATTGACATTATTATGTGGGCATGTGGTTTACACTATTAAGGGGGCATAGTGACTGGGACTATTATGGGGCACTGTTATCCAGTCGGTGAGGTGGAAGGGGAGGAGAAGCTGCCTGGATTACCTTCCATAGTGACGTTCTGCCAGGTTTAGAAAACCGCAACTGAGGACACCATTTCCAGTTTTGGTAGGTTCACAATAATATCAAGTACGATCCAGATGCCCAACGGGTCAGTTCTCCCCTTTAAAGGGTTACGTAAATATATAACATGCCTAGTTGAATAGAAATAGTAAAGGGAGGAAACCTCCAGCTCACCAGCTTGATGCGTCTCCAGACTCTCCGCTCGGATCCCCGCTACGGCTGGCGGTATGTAATGGAAGAAACAGAAGAAATGATCCAGCGCTGAGTCCTGTTGTGAGTTAAAAAGGAAGCGATGTTCCCACCTTTATTGGGGTGATGTAGATTAAAATTGTAGGGAGACGCAGTCCCAAGAAGAATGTGAGTAGGCGGTTCTGCCCTGGCCTACGCGTTTCGAGCACGTCCTGTGCTCTTAGTCATGGCAAAGAAATGTCAAACATGGACGTGCTCGAAACGCGTAGGCCAGGGCAGAACCGCCTACTCACATTCTTCTTGGGACTGCGTCTCCCTACAATTTTAATCTACATCACCCCAATAAAGGTGGGAACATCGCTTCCTTTTTAACTCACAACAGGACTCAGCGCTGGATCATTTCTTCTGTTTCTTCCATGCCTAGTTGAATGTTAATTCCTTTTGAGAACCACTAGGCGATGAGAATTATTTTTTTCCCCTTTTATGGCAAATTAGATCCGGTCTTATAGGATTTTTTTTTCCAATGCTTTTCTCTGGAACAACCATGGTAAACTAAATTTTTGGGTATTTTTATTTTTGTGTTGGCCCTCCTGCACACTTTCTTTTTTTCCATGATAGCCATATGTCTTTTTTTTCAACAATACTAAATATGTTACAATCATTTGTTTTTGGATTTTATCTTACCTTATAATCTAGAGGACCATGGGAACCCCTTGATTCTTGGGGCGCTGTCATTTTGTTAAACCCATGAATGTATATTTACTACTCTTACATGGACCAACCTGTTTAAACTGGCCAATTTCTTCAATCTGTAGGTGGGTGTGTAAGTAACTTAATACCGGAACATTTAAGCACCAGGGTAGATGTATTTTTTTCCCTCTTGCTTTGCTTTTAGGAAATGACCCGAACTGTGTTTTTAAGACTCCGCCAAAGGAACATGGAAGAAACTGTCAGTCAAACCTCAATACCGACAGAACCTACGAAATCTGCTCATTGCTTAAGTGAAATAAAATAAACACAAAGTCAAGAGCTATCGAAAGAAAGTCTGGTGCTACGAAAAAACACGCTTAGACTACATGTCACGTCAAACAAATAAACACTTCCAGATGGTATTCACTGGGAGAAACTGAATCTTCCATTAATTTAGGGAGGGACTCTGCCGGAAATTAAGTGTATAACAAGAATAACAAATAGGTCCACGGCATGGTCAATTTATCTGACGTAACAATACATTCCTCCACTACCGAGTTCTTCTGTGATGGTTCCTTCTTGACCAGAAAGGGCCAGTTCGCAGGAAAATTGCTCATCCGTGGTTTGACATAGTCACTACTCAGCAAATTAACATGTAACGCTTGTATTTAAGGCGCAACTCCACCCTCTAAATATTTATACAAGTCTGTATCCATGTATAAAAATACAGCCCGATCCAGGACCATGATGCAATCAGAAAACAACGTTTTGAAGTTAAAATTATCCGCTGGGCACCACAAAGTAGCAACCAAAGCTCATATTTGTAATTATATTACTTGAAGGGTAACTAAACTTTTGACATATCATGGTGACATGCCAGAAGATTTGATCGGTGGGGGTCCGAGAACTGAGAACCCCACCGATTGCTAAAACAAAGCTGCAGTAGCGGTTGGGTGAGTTTTGTTTCGGATTGGTTTTCAGCGTGCGGTGTACGGACTCATAGACTTTCTATTGAGCTCATAAACTGCTCCGAGGAAGGCCGCTCAGAAACTAAACGGCACAGTGCTGACCCGAGTGCTACTGCTGCTTTGTTCTAGCGATCAGTGCGGGTCTCAGTGCTCGGACCCCACCGATCAAAACTTCTGACATATCAAAAGTTTTTTAAACGTTTAGTTACCCTTTAATGTACAAGGGTAGTCTAGTTTAGAATTAATAATTGGCATCCCATGTTCCCTCCTCTGTTATTCAGACTAGAGAAGGGCTACAACGAATATATCTCTTGCTCTGGAGGACCCAGAATGTCCATGCATTACATGTACAGCTCACTATTTCAATGAGAACTGTGTAACGGTCAATTTCACCTCTAGTGGTGCTGCAGGTGAGTTGAACGCTTGCTGCCAGGTTCAGATACAGTTAACACTGGGGGTCCCAGGAGTGGGCGAATAGTATAGAGGAGGAATAGATGGCAAGGTGTGTGTCAAGCAGCAAGGAGCGTATGCGGCACCACAACTGCAGGTGCCCTCCTAACAATGCACAGGCTGCAGGTGCCCTCACCACAATGCACCCTCTGCAGGTGCCCCCAAAGTGTGCATCACCTACAACACAGGGTGTTAATGACACAGCATACGTGACTAACAAAATATTGTAAAAATATAACAGATAAAAAAAATAAACAAGCAAAAAAAATAAATTAGAATAAAAAAAGTATGCAAAAAGACAAGAAAAAAAATTACATTGCTTGTTAGCTGCTCTCCGTTCTAACTCATAGAGGAGGTGAAGAGCGGGAGTCCGTTTCCTATGACAGCCATAGAGGCATATGGAGAGGGGTTATCCTGATAGGACAATCCCTTTAAGTGGATCGTGTTAACATTCAGTTCCATTGAGATACTGGTTTGTATTCTTCAGCAGTGACTGACAGGTCATCAACCATTAACACATCTTAGATAAAGTCTGTTATGTTTCAACGCCAAGGCTGGAAATCCTGTCTGTAGGGTGTAATGCGTGTGTGGAGGGCGTATGCTGCAGCTTTTCTTCATTACCCTGAACGCTAATAGTGCGGCTCCAGCTATTTATTGAAGTGTCCTTGGTCGTCCCAGACATATTTAATTTGGATGCAATAAATGGAGGATTCAGATGTGAAGGTCAGCTCGGCTTCCGCCACATCATCTGCTACATTGATTGAATAACTACTAGTGGGAGAGAAGACCCTTTCCCAAACACAAAGAAATGAGAAAAATGTGTTCTTTAGATTTTGCAGATGATTTAAGCAACATAAGAGGGTGTTTTAAGGAAACTCACTAAATCAATGTGAAGTTACTGGAAAGAAGAGCGCGGAGATTATAGCACATCCTTGCTCCAAAATCAAGACTTAGCCGGGCTGAGAACTCTGCTTGTTCTTTCTCATTTAGCAGGGACTAGGAAGCAGAAAATGCACACCAGCCATTATAGACACTATGGAGCGGTCATTCAGTCACCCAGGCTTCATATAAATGCACAAACTATTTTTTCCCTTCCCCCTCCCGCTGTGGCTCCTGTCGTTTTACATCAAATTCAATACAGTTGTGATTTGTGGAATCCTGGGAGTGCCAGTCCCTCCTGTCCTGAAATGTTGGAGCGGGATATATGACCAAGGAATAGCAGGGGGCTCATTTCGATTTTTTGCTATGACATTCCCCCACAGCTCTATGGAACAAAAAGTTGAACCCCCAAGTATTGATAGACATAAATGAAGCAACTTTGCAAATAGTCCTAATTAAAAATATACTATTGTTTTGTATCTACAGCTCCTTTTCAGATCTATGACTACAGACTAGGGCTGGGCGATTACTCAAATTAATTAGATTCATTCGCCCTCAAGGCCTCTGACGATTCTGTTTCTTAACAGAATCGTTGAATATATTCTTTAGTGGCACCATCGCGCCCTGCTGCAGGAGGAAGCTCTGCCCCGCTCCGCCTCGTCAGCCCCGTCTGGAAAGCCGCGTCCTGTTCTGTCCCTGCTTCCCCACGGAACTGCTGTTCTGTAGTGAACAAAATGATACAGTACGAAACAGCAATTCCGTGGGGAAGCAGGGCCTCCTAATATATAGCCACACCACCCTGAAGATAGTACCCCTCCTTGTAGATTGCACCCCTCCTTGTAGATTGCACCCCCCTTGTAGATCGCACCAGCCCCCTTGCAGATCGCAACACCCCCCCCCCCCTTGTAGATTGCACCACCTCCCCTTGTAGATTGCACCACCACCCGCCCTTGTAGATCGCACCAATCCCCCCTTGCAGATCACAGCACCCCCCCTTCTTGTAGATAGTGCCATTGTAGCTGCCACTAGGAGCTGTATCCCCGGTCAAAGTGTCGCCAACCTCTGGCCGGGGACTCAGCTCCTAGTGGCAGCTACAGTGGCGCCATCTACAAGAAGGATGGGGAGGTGCTGCGATCTACAAGTGGGGGTGGGAGTGCGATGTACATGTGGAGGTGCGATCAACAAGGGAGGGGGTGATGCTGAGATCTAAAAGGGGGATGAGTGCGTGATCTACAAAGGGGGGTGCTGCGATCTACAAGGAGGGGTGGGTGCGCGATCTACAAGTGGGGGTAATACTGTAATCTACAAGGTAAAGGGGAGTAGGGGTGTGATCTACAAGTGCGGGTGCGATCTACAAGTGGTGCTGCGATCCACAAGGGGGATGGGGTTCTATCTGCAAGGTTGTGTGGCCCTATATGGGGGGGTGGCACGATGTCACTATATGTGGGCACTGTGGCACTATATGTGGGCACTGTGGTACTATATGTGGGCACTGTGGCACTATCTACAGGGACATCGCAGCACTATCTGCATGGGCACTGTGGTGTTTTCAGGGGAATGGGACAAAAAAACCCTGACAAAGGAAATCTATTAGGAGACACTGATGCAAAATGTACATGAAAAACTGACAATTGATGAGTTCTTAATGGCCATTTTTTTTCACTGTCTTGTGTCTTTTGTTCACGTGTACTGTGGTCGGGCCGGGACATCCGGCAGACACACAGACCGGTTTTCACGGTCCAATCACGGTCGTGTGAATCCGTCCTTAATGTATTTTAACACCCCATCGTGGGACCGATACTGCACGGGGTCCTGCTCAGACCTGACCCTATAATGTAATTTCTCCCCAGAGTGCGCGCTCGGCACCATCTGCCTGATCATGCTGCAATTTACTCTGCTCTCGCCTGCAATGTCAGAGACCGGCTGAGGTGGTGCCGGGCAGAGAGGGATGTTCGCGCACGCAGCGCATCATTGATTATAGATTCTGTTAACCTGTTCCCTGCTGGGGAACACAGAAGTTATAATCAAATAGATATACATTTTTCTAATTGTATTTCTGATAAAAAAGTATTTGCAGAGTATAAAATTTGTTACGTACAATTATACCAATATATGTTAAAAAGCTATTTATATAAAGAAAATAATTTATCAAATTATCTCTTGGTGTTACTGTTAAATAAACGGAGAAAAATCGAGGTTCAAATCGAAAATCGCCCCTAGTGTTGAAAAAAAATCTACATATTTTTTTACAAAATCGCCCAGCCATACTACAAACCTATGTGTCTCCATGGTAACAGACTACAATCAATTCATTTGTAGTCTCATCCTTCAGTTATAGTCTTTTCCATCTGTTCCCTACATCTCGCTAACCTACCAAATATAGGTTACCAAGAAGTAGGGGACAGATGGAAGAGAGTGTAAAATCAGGATTAAAGTACGCAGGCTTTGTTTGTAACCATAGTGATACATAGGTACGCATAGGAGCTGTAGACACAAAATAAAAGGATATTTTTAATTAAGACTTTTAGGGCCCTATTCACCAGAAGGATGCCAAAAGAGTGTCGTATTGACATCAGTTAGAGAGGTATATGTTGGAAAACTTATTTTTCAACTATATGGAATAGCAACTTCACTATTCTATAGAGACATCCCGCAAAAAAAGTAAAGAAGCCTATGGGCAACGTATGCCACTGTACAGTGGAACTCGTCGGAGGCATCTATCGGAGGTATACGTCAGGAAATCCTCCCCACATATAGCTCTGATGTACCCTGAGTGAATAGACCGTTAGGTGATTCATTTCTGGCAGAAAAGACTACGCAGAGGTGTGACCAGAGCCCGAGCCTACAATAAACTAATGTACCATTACCCGGAGTGAAGTCCTTTACATGCTGATAAGATGTGTGTATTACCGGTCATTCCACCACTTGTATAGTTTGCCTTTTGCCAGTAGAACACGCGAGAGAATCTTCTGGAGAATATTTATACACCAACCTTACATAATAATGGGGTTGTAAAGTGACCGGCGGAGACATTGCTGCACTGTATATAATAGAGACAGCCGCGGGGAGTAGGAGCGTTCATCTTCTAGTGACAAATCGCTCTGTGTTATGTATCAGATGAGAACACAACACAATCTATAGTCACAGTTCTAGAATGGCACTTAATCTTCACTAAATACATCAGCCATTGTCTCCAGCATCATCCACTAGAAACAGCCGATGCCAGACACGCTTGGCACAGAAAGCTCAGCTCTTAAGTGATTAAGCATAGGACATACCTAATGGCATAGCATCTGATATGTCTCCAGCAATCAGAAAAGACCCTACTATAAGAGTTTACTTGAATGGTGATGTGGTGCAATACCAGACACAGCCAATGGATAAGGGTGGCGCTTTTACAGGGGGTAAACGTAAAAAAACCTTTTTAATAATCCTGAAAAACCCCATGGCCATATATTAGTAATCATAAGTTAGAGCAGCAGACAAAGTTTGGTAATTCTCTTTTATTTACTTATAGAGACATTTCCATTTTTTAGATTTGTAGTGGCGGACATTTTTTCAAAAGTAACGACAGGAAGTGCGGGCAGATTGGTGGTTACCTATGAATTAGTTGCTTAGGAACGGATGGTAAAACGGTCAGGTTGTCAGAATGTTCAATAAATAACAAATTAACATTTGTACAACTACTGAGAAGAGAATTCAAAAGATACAACCAATATGGCCGCACTTCCTGTTATCACACTTGCAAAAACGGGCCCTGCAGCAAAACAGAAAAATATAAATATCTAACATATTTACCAAACTTTGGCTGCTGCTCTTCCTTCCGATTTACTGATAAATGGACAATTTAAGGTTTTGAGCGAAAATCTCCTTAAATTATTCAATCAGGGTCACGATTAGAAATCATAGAGCCTACAGCAAGGTGAGGAATAAACCCCCACCTGGTTGTAACCTTTAGGGTATGTTCACACAGAGTTTTTTGCAGGCAGAAATTTCTGCCTCAAAATTTCACGGCGCTTCTCACCCACGGCCATTAAGTGCCGCAGGCAAAAACCGCAGCAAAATACGCTTTCTCTGCCTCCCATTGAGTTCAATGGGAGATCAGAGACGTAAACGCCCAAAGATAGGGCATGCCTCTTCTTTTTCCCGTATTTTGGCGCATTTTCGGACTCTGTTCACGCGTCAAAAAACTCAGTGTGAACTGGCCCTTACTGTAGCAATGCAAACAGCAGTGTAACTACTGTTACTTGAGAATCCACAAATATATGGATAACAGCGTTATAAAAGATCTTCTGCACAAAGGAGAAGCCACATAATGATGGCACGGGGTTAAAGGGTTATTCCCAAGTTGAGTCAAATTTTTTCTTTAGGCATTCTAAGCCGAAATTAAATTAACCCCTTCACGACCACCCCACGTAGATTAACGGGTTGCAAAGCTGGTCGTTGTGCCTGCAGCCCGTTAATCCACGTGTGCTCCTAACAGAGCACACAAACGCTCCCCGCAGCCCGGCATCTCCCAGTACAGGCTGCTACTAGCAGCCTTAGTACTGGGGGAAAACATCGGGTCGGATCACAGCGGTGATCCGAACTGATTAACCCCTTAATTGCGGCAGTCAATAGTGACCGCCGCATTTAAGTTCTTATAGCAACATCGGCACCCCGCTACGCGATTGCGGGGGCCGATTGTTGCGGGGGGGGCAATTGCTATGGCAAATGGAAGCCTAACAAAGGCTTCCTATCTGCCATTACGTTAGCCGACTAGGCCCCAAAAAACCTGCGGGGTCAAAATGCTCACTATACCCCTAGATAATTTCCTCAAGGGGTATAGTTTCCGAAATGGGGTCACTTTTGGGGGATTTCCACTGTTTTGGCGCCGCAAGAGCCTTTCAGACCCGACATGGTGCCTAAAATATTTTCTAATAAAAAAGGAGGCCCCAAAATCCTCTAGGTGCTCCTTTGCTTCTGAGGCCAGTGCTTCAGTCAATAAGTGCACTAGGGCCACATGTGGGGTATTTCTAAAAACTGCAGAATCTGGGCAATAGATATTGAGTTGCGTTTCTCTGGTAAAACTTTCTGTGTTACAAAAAAAATAGATGAAAAATTTATTTCTGCAACAAAAAAAAAAGAAATTTGAAAATTTCACATCTACTTTGCCTTAATTCCTGTGAAACATCTAAAGGGTTAAGAAACTTTCTAAATGCTGTTTTGAATACTTTGAGGGGTGAAGTTTTTAAAATGGGGTGACTTATCGAGGGTTTCTAATATATAAGGCCCTAAAATCCACTTCACAACTGAACTGGCCCCTGTAAAAATAGCCTTTTGAAATTTTCTTGAAAATGTGAGAAATTGCTGCTAAAGTTCTAAGCCTTGTGATGTCATAGAAAAATAAAAGGATGTTCAAAAAACAATGCCAATCTAAAGTAGACATGTGGGGGATGTTAATTAGCAACAATTTTGTGTGTTATAACTGCCTGTCTTACAAGCAGATACATATAAATTTAGAAAAATGCTAATTTTTGCAATTTTTCGCTAAATTTTGGTGTTTTTCACAATTAAATACTTAATGTATCGAGCAAATTTTGCCAGTAACATAAAGTCCAATGTGTCACAAGAAAACAGTCTCAGAATCGCTTGGATAGGTAAAAGCATTCCGAAGTTATTACCACATAAAGTGAAACATGTCAGATTTGAAAAAATTGGCTGCGTCCTGAAGGCCAAAACAGGATGTGTCCTGAAGGGGTTAAAAATCATTTACTGTTAAAATGTTTCAAAAAATCATTCCCTAACTCCCTTTTTTTTAAACTTGATAACTCAGCTAGTGCTGGTTATCTTTTATAAAAAGGGGCGTGAGCGGCACAATGTCAATCAAGCCGCTCTGCAGTGTGCGCGCTCCCGACGTTGCTAGATACTGTAGTTCTAGCAGCATCGGGAGAATGTTCGTCTCAAGCAGGCACGGTAAGCTTGGTTGAGACGAACACAGTGGATTGCAACACGGCACCCTTCACACATATACACAAATGTTACATGCAGTACCTTGAGCGGAACACTGATATGCGCGTTCATGATAGAAATGACATCCCCTCCTAAGGACGGAGAGAGGATATGATTGCGCAAGTGCGGCAACCGCTAAAGGTAAATAGTGGTGGCCGGATCCCTAGACAACGAGCTACAAACAAAGAGGGACTGACAGCGACTTCAAGAAAAAATATCCAGAAAACGACAGCGCTGGGATAAAGAAAGGTAATTACAAAAATTAATATCGTTAGAAGGGTGAGCTTAATAGCTAGATTTATGTAGATGGAAATTACCCTTTATGCCAGCATTCGAACTATCAAGAAGCTGAATGTCGAGTGCCCGGATGTCAGAAACGGCAAGGTGCCCAGCAGGGAAGGTTCCACCACTTCTGTCTTCTCTGATTTCATATACACAGCGCTCTGTGAGAGCTCCGTCACGACTGATTATGTGATTGCCAGGTTGTCGGCACAATGAAATAAGAAATTTTTGTAATAAAGAAATTGTTTTGCCAGCTTCGGTGAGTGCCTCGATTATTCCTCTACAAATACAATGAAATAAGAGATGGGGCTGTGCTGGGCCTATTTAGACCCATTTGAAGGACAGAATATAAATATACAAAAAAAATTAAATAATAATAATGAATTAAACACCCCCCCCCCCCCCTTAAAAGCACTACTAATTATCGGCATAGCACATGCCCCAACTCAATAACCGTAAATCACAAATGTAATATATCTAAATTAAGGGTACATAGGATGGTGAATACATTTGTATAATTACCAGAAATATATTTTTGTTACTATTTTTAAAACCTGTAATCCTGATATTTTTTAAAAATAAATAAATAAATAAATATGTTTTGCATTTTTTTGAACAAAGAAAGTTGTAATGGTCTCTAAAAAAGCCCCAAAAATCCTGTTGATGGTCCAAAAAGATGAAAAAGTTATAGCCGTTAAACTAATATGCGCTAAAAATGGTCATGAAGGTTAAAAATTCCCCTGAACTGGAGGGTTGGTTATCCTGTTTAGAAAAAAACACCATTTTCATTTACCCCATTAGGAAATTCTGAGTTAAAGAGGATCTGTCACTCATTTAGGTCCCACGCACACATCCGTATCATTCATCCGTAATTACGGGCCCATTCATTTCTACGGGACACCTGGGCTACAGACACCTTTCCGTATTTTTACGGATGGGTGTCCGTGCCTTTGAAATGATAGAACATGTCCTCTTTTGTGGCCGTAATTATGGCACTGACTCCCCTTAGAAGTCTATGGACGCTTCCGTAAGTATGGACTGCTACGGATGTGCACCCGTTGCTGTCCGTAATTACGGAAGCGTTGCTAGGCGAAGCCATGTTTTCAGATGTTGCATATCATTTGTGGTTATCTTCTTCTTTTTGCGGATCCGTAAATACTGATGCATTGCGGATGCACTACGGACCATATTTACGGACACCGTTTCATAAATGCGGATGATTTATGGATGACTATAAATGACTATGGATCCGTATTTACGGACAGCATTTATGGATGGATGAAATCTACTGCCTTAGGCCCAATGCACACGAACATGCTTTTGCAGACGCAATTCCCACCAAAATCCACGGGAGAATTGCGGCCCCATTAATTTCTATGTGCCCATGCACACGACCGTGGCCCATAGAAAATAATGTCCGCAGCCATGTGCAAGGCCCGCGATTTGCGGGCGGCTCGCAGCTGACACTCCGCGGCCGGCCGACCCGAAAATCACGGCCTCCTAGAACAGCGGTTCTGGTGTCATATGAAAGGAGATTCTAATCTTTCATATGACACCAGGATCGCAGTGAAACAACCGGAGATATCGCCAGCTGAAAACACAGTCGGGAATGGAAGCTGTATAGTATACGATCACGCTGTGTTGCTGAGCAGGGTAGGGGGAGAAGCTGTTTGCTGATTGGACAGCGTCATACAGAAAACATTACACCGCCGGAGTGACCTCTTATTTGGCTATTAGAGCCACATCAGCATATTTACAAAAATGCTCATAACTTTGCAAATATTAAATGTTTTTGAAAACAAATCAAACTGTAGTTATCGGCATCATAGCGCCTATTAGATAAGTTAGGAGATCCTCTTTAATATGAGGTTGGGGAGTCTTCTGTTCAGGTTTCTAATCTCTTGGTCAGAGTGAAGATTGGTTATAAAGAGTGTCTCTTGCTCTGGAGGACCTGTCCTGTATTACACAGACAACCTTTTGATATAAATGGACACTGTGTAATGCTTAATTTCCCCTGTGGTGGCGCTGCAGGGAAATTGAACACTTACTGCCAGGTTTCCCCACAGATAACAGCTGATCACTGGAGGATCCAGCAGGAGAACACTTTGTGATCAGCTAATTGTCAGGGGAATCTTCTAACAAGTAGACGTTTTCCAAAGCAGAGAACCCCTTTAAAGTCAATGGAGAAACAGCTAAAAGTTATCGAAGAGGGTTTTAGTAAAAAATTTAAACTTTCCTGACTCAGAAACAATAGCATTTCAATGGCCCATGTATGTAGCCATTTTAAGAGCCAAATGTTGCCACATCGGCAGAACCCTCAGTTTTCCATGTGTACACTAAAACCCAATGTTAATAATTACAGTCTATTTCATATTTTAGGAATTTAACGGTGGAGCGTGGGGGAGGGGTAGATCCTTTTAAATAGCTTTGATTTTGAGTTGAAATACAGAAATTACTACTTTATATATGCCTATTATGCAAGTGAAATAAATATATGAACTAAAAAATGCATTTATGATTCCAAAAAAAGACAAAAATTACAAAGTTTTATTTCCCGGGAGAAATATTTCATTTTTACAAAGAAAATTACAGTGACCACAAATTGCTCTTAACAATTCCAAGGCTTCTTCATAAGACCACTTGAAGATGAAATCTCCTTAAGATTACAAATATAACTTTTTTTTTCGAGTCTGTTATTACGTACCGTGAATGGGGAGAGCGGGCCAATCTTGTGGCTGTAGCGTCGTATGGCCTCTCTGATGTGGCTAGGCTGGATGGCATCGCTGTTTGACTCAATCCCACCGGCTGCAGCACTCTGCAACAGAACAGGCACCCGAGCTGTTATTAAATGAAAAGCATACAACGGGACTTCATTCAGCTGAGGCTCGCTCATGTCATGCTGAGATTTTATTTCCTTTCTGTATCTAAAATACGTGCTGTTACTGCCACATCGTCCATCAAAAAATATCCACTGCAAAAGTCCATGACTAAATCACGATTATTCTTTCTAGTCTATGCACAGTGACCCCCACCCATCAGGAGAACGGGAGCCCCAAGTCAGCGGCCACTTATCAGTATGATCAATAGAAATGTGGCCACACCTTTGCGGCTCTCTCCGTTGACGTCTACGGCAGTTACGGAAAAAACTCTTCTGTAACTCCAATAGACCAATGAAGAGTGCCACCTGCAAACATGGCCACCTTTCCACTTGCTGCTTTACATTGACAAACAGGTTCAGGCGACGCCATTCTCCCAATATATTGGGTCCTAGAGGCGTTCATGGCATATCTTGTGGATACGTTATTAAATTCCCATTGCACCACAAAATCTTTCTTACCTGTACCTTCCAGGACAATCCAGAGGACCACAATGAAAACAACATGGACTGGTTTAGACAATCACTATCCATATGTCCTATTAGGGTATGCTAAACTCATAGAGAACATAACTGTATCCTTCTTGGGACACCTAGGTCTTAACTTACATACAGTAGATTGTGGGGTTTCCCTTCAGAGGACCACATTGTCCATCTACACCAATGGACTTCCAGTTACTGTAATGGGTGCAATAGTTCCCCTGGCAGAGTGACGCCAGAATCGGTTTATTTGGGAAATTTACAATATGTAAAGTGGTGGTCCAGACCAGATGATCCCCTTGAATACTGTTTTGGGATGTTGAGTCATTTTCTTCGCTACAGACAGCAATAAGGGGCTTTCAAATCCGTGATGTAATTCTCAGCCCAGGCTAGAATTTTGCCACGTTTTATCAAGGTCCCGAACAGCAAAAAAAAAACAAACCCATTTAAGTTGACTGGCTGATGCACTCTTGTATAAATAGGACTAGGGTAGAACATATATAAATTCTATTGACTCATACTGGTCCCTTTCCACAATGGGTTTGTTTCTTATAGACACACAACACAATAGGAAACCACTTACCCTTAGTGGAAAGACCTTGGATTAACCAGAGGAACCTCACGCAAAAATACAGAACGAAATAAATACTTGTCAAATTTCAATCCATGACATGCTAAATTCAAGAGGATACAACAGACTCAGCAAAAAGTTGCAGGAGGGCGCATAACACATTAAAGGTGTCTGAAGGTCAAACACTGCTCCAGATTATCCTTCTGAAGTCAACGGATTAATAATTTTTATTAATAATTTCAAACTTCAGAATTAGCCTCAAACTAACCCCCAGCCAGTGGGTAAACTTGGATACATTATTAAAAGTTTTCCTGTATTTTTCTTATTTTTACATACACACCTCTGTAGACATCCAACTACAAATACTGCACAGCCAACAACCGGTCCAGAGCTATAGATGTGAACAAACGTCTTGTTATATATGGTGGAACATTTCAAACCACAATCTTCCAGTCCCGGTTTGATCGGAGCCTCACTTGACTACTTTAGTCTACTCCAAGTGTACCTGGTGAATAAATCTCTCTATGTACCCATGTATTAAGGCAGCATGTGAACAAACACCACATACATTCCCTATTACGTGACCAAATGTCTCCTGTTTGTGTCATGCCTAATGACATAACCAACGAGATACTTTGCATTCTTTGCACCGCTTTTACATCAGCTACGTTCAGAATTTCAAAAATAAGTCTACCTAAAAAAAGAGCTCATCCACCACTAGACAATGTGCCCAGGTTTAACCCTGTTATAGGACATTTACCCCACCACATGATCTAGAACCCAGTAGAAGAATTTAGATGACATAATTAAGGGTAATAGACCCAGTATGTAAAGTGCTCCACCATATTAATAGATCTGCTGTATACATTAAGCTGCTAATGGCTGATCTCAGATACTACACCAGAAACGCAGGCAATGATGGTATCCATGTGATACCCTCTACGATCAATGGAGGTCCATACTGAGGAGACCGGTAGATCAAGTCTTTAGAAAGTACATGGAAACCATGTAAAGCTGCCCAAGAAGCAAAGCATTTCTGCTGAACCCATCACCCTTGTTCGAACATTGGTTCCTAACGAGACACACAAGAAAAGTAAAATAGGAGTGATATTCCTATAAATTCCCACTTGAGTGATTCTCAGGAACATTTCAATGTATGATTCCTTTCCTTCCAAAGTCTTTTAAAACACTATGATTGCACCATTTTATCAACAGTGACTAACACAAGTCCTATATAGACTTCACCGGTTGGAACAGATGATTGTGGCACCATATACATAACTGTTATCCTAAACTAATGTTGTTTCTGGTTGGATCATTAGCTCCTTTAAGGGGTTGTCCCAGAATAATAGACAAAAAGAGAAAATAAACGACACAATATAGCGTAGGGCAATCTCTTTCTAACAAAGCTAGAACCAGCCCTGTATCTTACATGGATCCAGAGATCTCCCTATTCATTGCTCTGCTAGGTTTTCTTCAGGCTGTCAGCTCAGTGGGCGTGTCCTTTCTGCTAAAGCTCCTCCCCCTTCCTGTCATAGCTTGTATAGACAGATCATTCTTTTTCACTGCCCCTTCTCTAGGAGAAGCTTCACAAATGCCCCCATTACATGTCTTTTTAGAGGGAAGCCCAGCCCTGTATAACTGTAGAAGAGGGAGAGCCTGCAGCTTACACAGAGTGAGAATGAGCAGTAGAGGGGAGAGCCCAGCCCTATATAACTGAAGAGGGAGAGCCTGCAGCTTACGCACAGTGAGAATGAGCAGTAGAGGGGAGAGCCCAGCCCTATTTAACTGAAGAAGAGGGAGAGCCCGCAGCTTACACACAGTGAGAGGATGAGCAGGAGAGGGGAGAGCTCCATGCTGTATGTGAACAGTGCTGTATGCAGGCTCTCTCTTCATATAACCAAACTGCTGGCTCTCCTGTGTGTTTCTTACTGTGTGAGTCACTATTCACACTACAATCCGTGTGTCTGAATAAAAGCTGCTTCTCTACTTCTTTATTGACTAGCCTTAGAAGGCATTTTCTATTGGCTGGTGGAAGTTATAGAGTAGAACTAAGCATGTGCGTCCTCCCTCATTTCGCTCAGTAAAAGGCTGTGCACATTACTATACAGATTGAACACCAGGAGGCGCCATTATAATGAAGTAAAGGGAATATCTCGCAACTGGAGCATTTTTGTAACATAAGGTATATTATAAAACAAATTAATTTTTAATGCTGAATTATATTGCAGTAAGGACTGTCCATTTTTAGGCCTTGAGGAATGAGCGATGTATTTTGTTTTTCTTAACAGCATTCCCAGAACGTTAACTTTTTAGATTTTTTGTCAACATAGCCGCATTAAGACTTGCTTTTTTGCAGGATGAGTAGTAGTTTTTCTCACCACCAATTTGGGGTACATATCATTTGTTAATAAAATATTTGCGAAGATGGGGAAATGAGCCATTGTTTATGGGATCTTTTTCTAATGGTTTACTATTTTTAATCAATAAAATATTTTTTTTATGGAAAAGTGTTGTTGTTTTTTTTTGGGGGGGTTATTAGACTTTAATAAATTAGATTTTACTTTTTTTGTCCTACTAGGGGACTTGAAGCTGCAATCATTTCATATCTGATCCTGGCCAATACAGTGGAAGCCTGGCTTCTATGCCCACACAATCGCCAGAATGTACTATTAGGTGACCGCAATCAGGACATCATAGAACGTCTGTTTGTGAAGAGGGGTTAGTAATGGGTATTACATCTATGGCCACTGTAATATGGAATACTACACATTATTCAACCCTTTTTGTGGTAGTAGAGCTTATTCGGATTGGTCACTTAGCAGTTATATATTAAACCACAGATAATAAAGAACACGCCGGGCTATACTGATACACTGTGTTTGACTAGAGCAGCGTCTAAAGAGGCGGTGTGTGACACAGGTATTCTTTCTAGGCTTTTCTTTGAAACCCTGTGTCATGCACCGCCTCCTCAGGACATGCACCGACCTCCTCAGGACATGCACCGACCTCCTCAGGACATGCACCGACCTCCTCAGGACATGCACCGCCTCCTCAGGTCCTTGCTCTAGGCATAACACAGTATTAGTTTTCACTAGAGTGTCCCTTTAATCATGATGTCACAATACGTCGTGCTAAACGGCTCAGATCTGTTACAATAACAAGTCCAGTCCATTGGGGGGTGGAACAACAAGCCATCTGAAATGATGAACCCATAAAATACCTAAAAAGAAATAAAAGTCTTCATTCTACACTGTCCAAGTTTTTACTTTATAAGGCATGAGCGCCATTTACCGTTCCTTAAAATATAAGACCATAGACAGAAGGACGCATTTTCAGTTCATAGGACACGGTCCCGAGTGAGTTTATTTCCAACAACTGGAATGACTGTAGTAAATCAGTTTAATTTCTTGTCTAGTGAAGCTGGAAGAATGAAGTCCCGGTAGAATGGTCATGAAAGGCCAGCTCTGCCAACAGAAATAATTAGCAAACAGTAACTCTTGTAGAGTAGGACAAATATAGTCACAATTAATCTCCTACAAACTGTATAAACCAAGACTCCAAAGCGAGGTAAAAATAACACGCCATTCATGTTTGCACTGCAATTTGCATAAACCACGACGTAAAAAATAAAATAAAATAATAAAATAAAATTCAGCTTAATATTTTTCTCATACAGCATAGCTGGTCAGACCACCAGCACCAACGCTTGTCCTGCTGTAAAACGTCCTTTGATGACTCTTCCATGGGGCTCCTGTATAATTTAAGAGACTAATTTGCAAACATATTTTTCCTCCATTAAACTACCATTTTTCTTTGATTTCCATTTTTTTTGTCATGGAATTACCCGGTCTGCTTTTGCATTTATGGAAAAAAAAAAAATCAACGCACTCACATAAAAGAGATTCATTATTGAAAAATGGATGCAAAAAACGACCCAGCGCCAGTCAGCGGTGGGATAATTGATGTGAACGTTCCAGTTGTTGTATGTATATTTCTGCCATTGGGCAAAAGCCGCTCATATATACATATCATTACCTTATTACATTTCCAGGAAATAGGATTTTAACTTTGGCAAGTTGCTCTTATTTATTATTCATTTAGGACATGGAAAAGAAAATTCCATCAAAATCTTCTATCAATTTGACTAGAAGTTTACTGAAGAGTATTACATTAGGGTTATGCTATTGGCTGTAGTTGGCTGAAATATTAACTGGGAATTCTAAAGTCAGGGCTGGTTTAATCAAAAATAGGGCACTGGGCCACAAGCTATTGGGGCCCCGAAGCTGTTTTTTGGGCCTTATGGCTGTTATTGGGGGTCTGTGATTGCTACAAGGAACTATGACTGTTACTACAGGTCCTGTAGCTCTTGATGTGAAAGGGGTATCCCCAGAATCGACAATTATCACCCATACACAGGACATCTGATTGCTAGGTTCCCTCGTCGCAGGTAACCCTACCTATCACTATAACAGGTGTCCCCCATTCTTCGTCACGGCCTGACCGCGGTGAGAGCTTTGAATGGAGTGGTGGTCTCACATGCATAGTGCCACCCAATTCAAAGTCTATAGGACCAAGAAGAAATGCCGAGGACGGCGCCGTCTGTTTCCATCAGCCCCTTAGACATTGAATAGAGCGGCAGTGCGCATGCTCAACCTCCGCTCCATTCAAGCTCCTCTTCACTGCTAGGGACCCTTGTTGTAGTGATTGGCGGGGGTCCCAGCGATCAGACAGTGATGACCTATCCAGTGGATAAGTGATGAATGTTAATTGTGGGAAAACCCCTTTAAGGTGGGGGGTTCCTTGGCACTCAAGAAAATTTCCTACATAAAATTATTGAAAATTTTGGCACACACTGTCTAAAAGGTCAACCACCCCTGATGTAGACTGAAAAAGGCCTCTCTCTGTTGTGAAAGGGAGAATCGGCAATCCCTTCTCAAGAGCAATCACCCCCGACAGCAATCAAACATTTACGGTTTATCTAGTGGACGTCAGTAAAATCTGTACGGAAATTTATTTTTAATTCCAAGAATTAAAAATAAATTGTATTACCCTAACATGAAAGTAACTTATTTTAATCATGAAGTGGTTCATTACACATCAACCACCATCCCCCCAACGCATCTGCACTCCGATAACACCACAGATTAACCATATCTGGAAAACCCAAGTAAAATGTGCGACAAATGTTAGGCCTATTTCACACGGTGTTTCCGCTGTACATTTGACGTATGCGTCGGGAATAGACTTCCATTAAACTGACGGAGGCCAAAAGGGAGTCTTTTTGGCCTTCCTTCAGTGAGTATACGTGATGAATACTATAATTTTGCTAAATAGAATAGTGTTATCGACTACGTTATTCTATCCAGAGGCATCCTGCGAATAAACGTATACCACGCAGTACATGGTTTTTTTTAACATAGGAGCATATGGGTGACAAATGCCAATGGTATGGCATCCATTAGAGGCATCCATGTAATGTATATGTAATGGGCTTTTCATGATGTATCCACTAAACGGAACCCATAATAGCCTGTGGGTGAGGGACGCCTGTGACGGATGCCTAACAGTGACATCCGTCACCAATGGACTATAATGATATTTGTTTAACGTATACGTCATGAAAAAAGTCATGAGAGTTCATAATGTATCCGTTTAATTGATTCTGTAATAGTCTATGCGTGACGGAAGCCACTGTTAGGTCATCCGTCACAGCCTACGTTTAACATATACGTCTGGATTTTATCCTGGTGTATACAACAAACGGAGACCATAAACGCAGCGTTAAATAGCCCTTACCGTATTATCCATTAATTGCATGACCAAAGTATTATTATCATCACATTTCAATAGGTATTAGAAAAGATCATATAATGCCCCGATAACAGGTTTGTTTATCGGATGTATAGATCCAGATTCTTCACTTTGAGAGCCCGTGATACCAGCAATCGTGTGTTCATCAGTAAACCATACAACTCCCACCGCCATTTTTACAGAGTTGATCTTGTAATTTCAATAGAAAACACAAATATATACCGGATGTTCATATCCCAATAGTGACACACAATGCCAGATAATACTAGCAAACAATGTCCACACAATACTGTCATATAGTGCCATACTGCCACTTCAGTATCAAAATAATACTACTATATAGAATACCGCAGTACAATGTCTTTATAGTGAAGGGGTTAATGGTAAATTCTTTAGTGTCAAACTTTTTACTCTTAAAAAAAAAAAAAATAGCAGCCAGGAAAGTACAGTATACAGATGCGAGTAAGTCACAGTTGGTATCTTTCCACTGGAGGAAGAGTAGGCAGCAGCAGAAACGTGTTTTTCACCATGGTCAAGATGAATCATCGGGTTGTGGTAATGACCAGAAGACATCTGTGCCCCAATGGCTGCAGTCCCAGGTTCACAATCTTGCTGTGTGACTTCCAGGACTCTTACCGTTACAGTTGGGTTTCGTCATCACCATCATTGACTGGGTGGGTGTTTAGGACAACATACATAATGTGGGGCTATTTTTACATCTTTTTTTCTAAAAAAAAATTTAAACCATTAACAGAATAAGTATTCGGTGTTTCATATTTTTCTGTTCTTAATCAGTGGAAAACAAATTATCTTAAAGGGGTAGTGTATTTGTCATGGTTTTTTTTTTTCTTCCTAAAAGTGGTCATTTGATCAGTGGAAGAGTCTTAAAGAGAGTCTAACACCATTTTTCAACCCCATAACTTGTTGGTTATCATACTCCAAGCATAACTAGGAAATTTTAATCGCACACATACTATATGCTAATGTGAGGTCAAATGCCTGCTGGGCAGGGAAGTGTTCTGGCTTCTCAACTGTAAACCCGCCTCAACCCTGCCCCCCTCTGCTCTTGAGTGACAGCTCTAGACGTCTCCTGTGTCATAATGTGCTATCCGCTAGAGCCATCACTCAAGAGCAGAGGGGCTGAAGAGAGTCTACAGCTGAGTAGCCAGTGCACTTCTCTGCCAAGCAGGCACTCGGCATCTTATTAGCATACGGCACTTGAGTGATTAAAACTCCATTTTCCAAGTAACGCTTTGTAGTATGATCACCAACATAGGTATGATAAAACTTGTATCATCTTCAAATATCTAGCGATGGTAGCGGTCGGGCGGGGTCAAAAGTGGTGACAGACTCCCTTTAAGTAGTACAGAACCCACTCTGCTCACGGCCAGACAAACATTGAGGTCTAACAGTCTTGTCTTCACATTTTTGCCACCATCATCTGGCACCTACGTAGCCTTTCTACAACCCTTGGATTTATTCGCTAGGATAAGGAAATGAAAACCGTGAAAGATTTTATTTTTGGCTGCATTTGTCCTGCTTACCTTCTTCCTTTTCCTCTGTTTTGCCTTAGCAGAGTCAGGTGTTTGTGAACCATTACCAAGCGACCCAGGCTGGTTCTTGCCCATATGTTGGGCACCAGTTGATGGGGGAGTTGGTGTGGCAGGAGGAGTGTTCTCTGGGGTGTCTGGATTACTCCTTAGCGGTTGATTCTGTAAAAGTGTCTTTTAAAGAAGAGATTCTAAGTTACAATCAAAGTATAACAGAAGGGTAGACGACTAGGTAAATACCGTATGTGGCTCACCTCCGAAGAGTTATGGCTTTGTATATACGTAGCAGACATGGCATGAGAGAATGGGTCACTGGTTTTCGGAGACATATCTTGCTTCACAAGCAGAGCCAAATCCACTAACTGGAACCAAAGATGTTGAGGGTATATTAGAAAATATATTATATAATAATTTGTAATGAAATGAGTGACTGGTCCAGGTCACAACTCCACTACCTGCACTTTATTCAATTCATCAGAAAAATGCATCCAAACACCCCGTCTCTCTGTGGTTTATTATCCATGAGAACAAAGGATCAGGCATGTTGAAATCCATCTGCCGTCAGGAGAGAGTTAGGACACCCCATACACATTAGATAGCCATCCGGTTTCGCTAAAAACAGTGGGTTCGGCCTTAGGCTGCTCATACATATCACAGCAAATTGTCCAAACGCGCCAATTTCTGTGGGTTCAGCCAAAAATCTTATCTGTATGGATTTCAACATGCCCAATGCTTTGTTCCCACCAGCGATAAGTTGGTGCCATTTGTGTCTTGAAGCAGCCTTTTCCCCTCTCCCAATTGAAATATACATGCACACTTGGCTTGGATGTATCCTTCTGCCAACAACTATTTATTGAGTATGACTAGCTTTATAGTGTGAACCACATTTTTAATAGGGAAGACTCCCATTACCCCATGGGCAACACCCACGCCATCAAAGTAGCGAATAACTGTTGGACACCACTGAAAACAAGGTCATTTCAGTAATGGAGCTTCTTATGGCTTCAAGGGTTTAATTGTTGTACTATGGACACACTGTCAAATATTATTTTAAAGGCATATTCCCATCTCAGACTTTTATAGTATATTCACAGGTAGAGAATGACCTGCCAGCTCTCCTTTCTCTACCTGGATGCGGTGGACGGCAGCCACATAGGTGCGGGTCCCAGAGGTGGGACCTGCACCTATTATACATGTATGCTGTATCCTATCTATAAGCTATACATGTCTGGGATGGGAATCCCCCTTAAACCCATTCAGGACTGAGCCTATTTTGGCCTTCCGGACAGCAGGATTTTTTTCCTTTTTGAGTCGATGCATTCCGATAGCATTAACTTTACATTTTTTTGTCGACAGCTGTATGAGGGCTTGGTTTTTTGTGGGATAAGTTGTTTTTTTCATTTGCACCATTTTGATAAATTTTTAATAACTACTTCTGGGAGAATGGGAAAAAAATGCTATTTTTTACTACTTATGCAAAATAATATAACATTTGAAGAGCCATCTTTTTTTTTTTCCTTTTTGTTGATGTAGCAGTATGAGGGCTCGTTTTTGGCTAGACGAGTCATATTTTTAATAGAACCATTTTGGGGTACATATACGTTATTGCTGGTCTTTTATCATGATATATTTAGGAGAACGATAAAAAAGAAAAAAGCAATTTCACCGCTTTTCTTTGCGTCTCTATTTTATGCCTTTCACCGTGTGGTTCAAATAACGTGATAACTTTATTATATTGGTCGTTACGATTCGGACGATAACATATGTTCATTTGTTATTAAACTATATTTAATTTATTTTTTAGTCCCACTAGGGGACTTCACATTGGGACACTGTGTTTCTGGATATAACGCTTTGGTATACTGAGTATACCAAAGAATTGTTGCCTGTCATTAACGAACTTAAGACACGGCCTAATAGGCATAAAGATATGGTGGGGCCCTAGGGCCCCTTGCTAGCAACCCATTGGTGCCTTATGATATTGGTGACAGAGGAAACCCCCTCCCTCTGTCTAATCACCTAGATGCTGCAGTCGCTTTTGACCACGGCTTCAAAGGGATTTAACGGCCAGGATATTACAGCCGGCAACCGCTGAGGATGGCGTGGTCTCCGCTCCTATTCCCGCGCTATCCAATAGACATAACTGTACGACCATTTGCGGGAAAGCACCACTAAAATGTATGTAGTTATGTCTAAATGCTGGAAGGGGTTAATGAATATGAGTAGCCAGACATGTTAAGATGACAGGGGTGGGCAGGTTCTCATCTATAACAGCCCATATTGGTTGATGTTTGTATACAGCTGGCGCCACAAAATTAAATAAAAGAAACCATCTTCAAATATACCCTGAACCGACACAAAAAAAATAAAACTGCAACCGGTTAATCTACAATATACAAGGTGCAGGGATCAGTACGTGGCTCAGTAGTTAGAACAAACTGGTCCTGGCTTCGAATCCGACCAGGGACAACATCTGCATGGAGTTTGTATGTTCTCCTCGTGTTTTCGAGGGCTTCCTCCAGGTTCTCTGGTTTCCTACCACTCTGCAATAACATACTGATGGCTTAATGAAATTGGCCCCTGTGTGTGTATCTGAGATAGAGAAATTTGAATTTTGGGACAGCAATTGATGTGAATGTGGAGCGCTGCAGAACATGTCGGCGCTACATGAGCAACAGAAATATATAAAATAATAAATTACCTGAGCGACAGTTTCATAGGCCAGATAAGTGAGGATCTCCATGGCCACAGCGTTTGGCTTGATCTCCAAGCTGCTGCAGTCCAGCCAGTCCCTGAATTTCGAGGCCTTTTTAGCTGTAGGTCACGTACAAATATCTTAGTTACATGACTTTTTTTTATCGTTATCACTCACAATAGATCTAATTATGTTATTAGTAAGCAACAACCTCACTAAAAATATACAACCTCTAAAAACCTTTGTAAATCATATAGGTATTATAAATCATCAAGGATTCCCGGTACCTATAAAGCGGATAAGAAAGTGATGGTAACCTTCCTTACACCATGCCGTAATGACGGGTAATGGAGATCTCTAACCATTAATTTTTTTTTCTCGCCTCTATGCAGTAAAATTCAGTGGAATGACCTAAAAAATGTTAGTCAGCTCCATATTTAGATTCATCCATGTCTTAAAAGTCACCGTATAGCATTAAAGGAGGTGTCAGTGCGTGGTGCGAATGCACAAAATAGTATAAAACAACATTTACTGCCTGACACAACAGGTGTGAAGTAGTCCATTCATCTTAATTAGGTGCTAACATCAGTGGTTAGTCTGGGTCACTTAATATCGGCCCCAATAAACCAGCAGCCGTAGCTCAAAAACGTGTGACGCCATTAAGGAATACAGAAACAATATCGTATTTGGAATAAGTGATGTGTATAGGAGGTCTACCAGAAAAGAAATCTTAAAATATATATGGTATATAAAATGTTGGCCAGGAACTGAAATCAACTTGGTGACAAACTTGGTAATAAACTGGTATAAACAGAACGTAAAAAAAAAAAAAAAGTCTTAATTATTATATGTCAATAAAAAACTGTAATAATTGTAATTAATTTATTGAAATTAAAAAGTCATCCCATTCTTCTTCTGCTACCATACTCCTCATAAAAATACTGAGATATTAGACAAGTCATATTACCGCCACCTCATCACGGTATTATAGGAGTAGATGGGATTTTGAGGGCTGTTTTTAAACATCATTTTATGTTTTATTCAGTTTCACAAGGATTTATTTTATGGGATTTTAGTCATTTATTTGTCTTAAAGGGTTATAACTAGGATATGCCATCATTTTGTGATTGGTGGGGGTCCGACTGCCAGGACTGGAACATGAAATGAATGGTACCGTGTTGCAAATCCCTGCGCAGCCGGTTGCCGGGAAAAACAGTGAAGGGGAAGTAGTGCTAAACCAGCGCTGCGGCCTATTTATTCTCAAGATTCATTCTCAGGACCCCCATCGATCACAAAGTAATTTCATCTTGAGCCTATTTTTTTATTTTATGTTTAATTTATGGATTTTAATATGATTTTTTTTAATTTATGGATCTACTTGGTGTCAAAGTAATACATTCTATTAATATTTTTTTATGTATTAATTTTGGCGAAGGGCTCATGACCGGTCGTACAGGCTCAATCGGATTCTGTGTATTTGGATATATTCTCCAATGCTTCCTTATTCCTCTGCACATACAGAGTCCGATGGTGCGTGCCACAATTAATTTTTTGTTGAATTTGTACAGAATTGTAGAGAAAAAACCTGTGTGTAAAATCGGAGACATAAAGAGGTACATTAGAGGTCTCATGCAACTCTGTAGCATCCCTATTAAAGAATCTTACAAAACCGTCACACCGCCGTGTGCATGAGCTCTCTTACGGTTTAATTAAATCACCAATTTTAGGCTCTGTTCACACCGGCCAGGACGCCGGGGTTTCCACTATATTATCTATCCATGGAATAGTTTAGTCTGCAACGTTATTCCTGGTGTTAAAAACACTGGAGTCCCCATGTTAACCTGAGGAACCCGTTATACTTAATGGGGTCCTTTAGGATTTGTCAGTATCAGCGAAGATGTCATGACTTGGATAGAAAAATAAAAGCCAAGAGCGCTATGCCGAATCCATATGAAAATGGATACTGGCTAACCCCGACAGACCGGATTAACCTAAATGGGGTCCATCGGGGTTATGGTAAATTTTTCGGTAACAATAGTGCTGCAGACTGCGCTATTCTTGGCATCAAAAATACCGGAAAGGTCGGCTTTAATAGCAGAATGAACAGACTCTTATATTTTCTTTAAGATTTGGTTGTATAATTGGTATTTTTTTGATCTTCCCAACTAAAAAAAACAACACTTCGAGCCAGACTAGTGTGAATCTCGACTAAAAACGTATCTTCCATGGATACACCATACTGGTTTGATCCTTCGGACAGTGGTCACGAGGGCGGCTTCTTTATCTTAGTGCACTACAATTACACGTGTTACACATGGATAGTGGCTAGTGTGTGGTGGAATGGACATGTAACGCAAACCACAGCTCCCATCGGTCCCTGGCGTCCACTCAAAATCCTGTTGTGTCTTCAGCTGGTACACAAGACGCAGGTAATTCTTCTTCCCAATCGACTACGAAGAGACCAAAAGGCTCGGGGCAAGAGAAGCCCTGGTAAGAGTACATCTTGACCAGCGAGAACACACATGGAAACAGACGCGACTGTTATGTCTGTGCCCAGCGTCATCCTGCAGCTTAGACGTTTTTTCTTTTATATCTATATATATATATATATATTTTTTTTTATTCACATTCATACGGCGCCTTGATTATAATATTTAGATTTAAATATGGCTTTATCGCAAACCTTTCATTTACTGGAATCACTGTGATTTCAAGTACCAGCCGCTTAATGTTTTGCAGATGCAACCAGCTAAGATTCTGCAGAGTTCCAAGGGCTGACTTAAATTTAGAATTAAAAAAAACAACTACAATTTTTTTTTTTTTTGAATTTTCAAACACAAAAAGTTATTATTTTCCCCTTGAATCAGTATCTATAAACGGGTCTCTATTGTCTTCGTCATTAGACGACGTTTAATATGTCCTTTCTTTGCTACGGTTGCTGTGACCTTTCCCTGCTCTTAGTCACCACACCGCGCTTTGGTCAGTCCTTACTCATTTGAAACCCATTACAATCCTGCCCACAATGTATTTCTAGGAACCCAGCAGTAAGCGTGTGGGAAGCAGTTCATGCCGTCATCGTGTTATTAGATAAAGCTGTAAATTGGGGGTCTATTCAGGGCAGTTATTTGAAGAGTAATGGTGACAATCTGCAATTCACTGTATTGTATAATTAGGGTTATTTATAGCATTACACACGAGCCTGTAGAAGGAATGAAGAAGAGAACACAACTTGTTTTCCATTAGAATGCTGAGTAATAAGCAGACCCAGCTTTTTGTGATCTTTGCAAAGGTCGTCTCAGAACAGTTACATATACAAATAAATGAGCAAAGAAGTGCAATTCCCAGAATAATAAAAAAAGAATAAAGAGATACACATAGTGAAAAAAATGATAGAAAATATAAATAGATAGATATGAGATGGATGGATGGATAGATGGATAGATAGATATAGTGTCTTAATTTACTTCAATGAATATAAATTAAAAAAAATAGAATTTGAACAATAAATATATTTTTAGGTTATTTTACTAATTTGTATTTATAGAATGTTAGTTCATTAGCTTTCCATTACTTTATTTTCTCAAAATTGTCTAGTGGGTCAGAGCGTGACAGACTGAAGGATTAATCTGGACAATGACCATTTTTTGTCATGAACTAATAGTGCAGCAGATCTATCCCCGTTTTATGCTGCCCTTAAACAGGGCACTATGATATGGTGGCAGATATGCTCTAAAGATATTGTTCCGGATAAAAAAAAAAAATATCTCAGTATCTTTTTCTTTTTTTTTCTAGAACAGCGCCACTTTTGTTCATGGAATGTGTCTTGTATTACATAAAAAAAACAAAAAACATTTTGGACCCAAATTATCTACTTCTAGACATTCCCATTAAAGAAGTTGCTGTCTAGATGGGTCACTATTATATTTCACTTATATATTCACTTCTATTGGCCACCATTATATTCCTTTTGTATGTCACGGTCTTCTATAGGGTAAAACTCCACCCAAGACTTAAAGGCTATGTACACCTTTGAAAAAATGTTTTTTCCCTTTTAATAAAAATGTGTATCAGTTTGATTGGTGCAACTTTATAATCAGTTTTTATTAAAAATTATTTTTACTTTTTGAGATACAGCTGTTCTATACACAGAATACAGAGCAGCTGTATCTAGCGCGGGACGATGAGACTAGTGACAGCAGGTTCTGCGTGTCCACCTGTTATCGATCTTAGAAGTGATCGGTAACAGCTCGATCCTGACCCGCTGACACTGAACCTGTCAGTCCCACCGACCTGACGGATACAGGATACAAAGCAGCTGTATCCCAAAAAGTTAAAATAATTTTTAATAAAAAAGTAATTAGAAAGTTGCCCCAAACACACGGAGAGACATTTTTACATTGTACATAATCGCATGTGATGTTATGGGATTAGCATTATAGATTTTCAGGGTCTTTGCAGAGGGACCCTCTTTGAGTACGATAAAAAAAAGTCATTGCAATATTGCATAACAAGGCAATTGCCCAATATCGCATGCAATTTTAACGTTACCCTACGAGGGTGACATAAGATCACTTGGAATTTGCAATTATCACAAAATATCCAATATTGGACGCGAGACCCCGTATGAATAGATTGCACGCAGTATCAGCTGTGATCTAATATGATTATAGCCGCACATTATTCTTACGCTGACCTATTCTTACAATACAACATAACTGAGGCTCTGCTCACATTCCTTGTTAAGTTTCAGGGGTTCTGGTATTTTTGACGGCAGTCTGCAGCAATATTCACGTCATCAAACCCCTGACCGAAACCTGACGGACCCCATTATAAGTCAATAGAATCCGTCAGGAGTAATCGGGATCCATTTGAAAACAGATCCGGCATAGCGGTCTTGGCTCCAGTCTGAATGGAAGATTGACACCCTCTGGTTTTGTTGAAATTCTTTGCTACACGTTTCACCCTCAGAAATTCATATTTTCGTTTTTATGGAACAATAAGTCAATAATAATAGAAATAAAATAAAATTGCAAATCATAGAGTTTGAATTAGTCCGGTACGTACAAAAGCTGAGTTGCCGACTTTCACAGAACTCCACGTACTGTGCGGAGTCCATATTCCGGGTTTGTTTTTCAGCTCTCTGTAAAGAAAACAACATATTCATTACATTGTATGTAGGGTGCACGCTGTCTCCATTTTGTCCCTTCTGTATAAAGGGGCTACTCTGATAATATGCAAAAAGGGGCCCTGCTCCTTACCACCTTCTTCAAGTGCAAGTGAAGGGTCAATGTTTCATAAGGCCTAGTTCATACGGAGGTTTTTGCAGGCAGGAAAAAAACTGCCTCAGAATTCCTTCAGAAATTTGGAGCCAATTTTGAATTGCCTGTGCTTTTTTCTGACTTTTTCACAGCTTTTTTGCCCACGGCCTTTAACTGTAATGCAAGGACCGCGGGCAAAAAACGCTCAGAAACAAGCACCGTGGATTTTGTCTGCCCCTCATTGATTTCAATGGGAGGTCAGAGGCAGGAACCACGGCAAGAAAACAACACTTCTGCCTCCCATTGAATATTCCATCACTTTAGGACCCCCACTGATCCTCAGAATGAAGGGGTTGCAGTGCTGATCTAGCACTACAGCCCCTTCACTGTTTTTTCCTGCACGCCAGCGCCACAGCTACCCACTGGGCAGTAAACTGCTGTGCAGGCAAAACTTAGTAGCGGACACCTTTGTTCTCTGGATCGGTGGGAGTCCCAGAGGTCACAGGTGTGGCGCTGTTTCTGGAAGAAAGCAGTCATGTTTTTGTAATCTTGAACAACTCCTTTAAATATACTTTTAACATGGCAGCTGCAACGAATGGGAGTTAACGGTCAAAAAAGTGTCAATAGACCAACTCAGTCTCCAGGAAGAGATGGAGCACAGCCCCCTTCACCCAGAGAATCGGTATAGAGTGTATAGAGATGAAATTCATTTGCTGACCCTACCCTCTAATGATCTGCTGACTCTGTCCCATTCTACACAGCAAAGCAGCAATTTTGTAGACAACATGTGAGCCGACTCTGTGTGCTCCAGTATACAGTGTGAAAACAATGCTTATAATATGTGTATAATAAAAACCCGATTTAAATACTATGTCATTTTCGGATGAAACATTCCCATTAACTTTATAAAACTATACAGTATTTATTGGATGAAATATGAAAGAAAAATTTAATTTTGTGGAACTGAACCAACCATAAGAAAAAAAACGTCTTGAAGATAATTTATTTTGCATCTCCTCGGTTGGCCTAGATTTTTTTCATTCAGGATATAGTTCTGTTTTTTTATGTGGGTTTGATTTGGACAGAGATCAGATGCCACATTATTCTGAAATAAACTGTAACATCTTCTGACAAATATTCATATCCAAATGTCCCATGATATTACATGCTTTTCCACAAGGAGAGGCAGTAATATTTTATCTTTGTCCAACTGGAATTTGGTTGCAGATCAAACTTTTGAAATGTGCTAAAAGTCTACTTTATTGAATTGTAATGGTAACAGATAATTGGTTTGTGCTAGAGGCGAAGATGGAAATTCATTACAAGGATATCAGATCACCAAGGAACTTGATATAGCTATAGGCATCTGCGTATGTATCCAAAGTCTAGTCCGTCACGTCAAGGACATTCCGTGTCAAGTTGGCACCAATTTAAATATAGCACCAACCAGAATCTCTAGAGCAACTTTATTCGAGGAGGCTTCAAAAAAATTATATTAGAATTTGTCAGCCTGGTATGCCCAATCCAAACAATTTTTCTTCTGTTATGGATTATAAACTACAACGGGAAAGTATGTGGGACTTCTGACCATCACACCTATATGAGCTCGTTGGACATCCCATTCCAAAACCATGGGCGTTCATATGGGGTTGTGCCCATTTTGCGGCTATACCAGCCTCCACCTTCTGGGAAGGATTTCTACAAGATTACCGAGTGTGTCTGTGGGAATTTTTGCCCATCCAGTCAAAAAAGCATTTGCGAGGTCTCTCCCTTGCTGACTAACCCACCCCCCTACTGTCGTTTTCTTCTGCCCCATTTCATTGTTGGGGCATTTCACATGGAGAACAAAAAAAGTCAAGTCTTATGACTTTTGTAAGGGGCTTGATAGTAGTTGTGCCTCTGGTGCCATTCCCCCATCTTTACAGATAAACTGCCCTATGAAACAAATTCGCTTGTCATTTTTTGTGACAGGGTCAGGTCTAGGGGATCAGAAATTTCATGAACGAACAAGTAGCAAACGTGGCATCCTACGACAGTGCAATGTATAAGTCTCTGAGCTCTTCAGTACGACCCATTCTACTAGCAATGTCTGTATTTGGAGATTTCACAGTTTTTCTACAGGTTTTGTACTATTTCACCCATAGTTGCTCGTGAAATTCTAGTGGTTGCCGTTGGAAACAGACAGCAGTTTAGCTCCACCCCGCTGTCAGACAGGTGAGAGTATCTAACTATGCAACTGCCTTCAGAGCTCCCACAATGCACTGCTATCTGGTAACAGTAAACCAACAGGATTCTAGATTTAACTTTAGACGTGAATGGATAAGAAAACCGCAGTACAGATGTTATGCAGATGCAGAATTTTGCAAACCGTGGCGTTTTCCGTCAGAATATTTTATAAAGCAACAAGCCTGTATCATTACTAGAGAGCAGACTTGGTAACATGAAGAAATCCGATCTGTTCCCTAGTTATGAATCAGTCGTTAAAGGTGGAATTAGCCGGACGAGCTGCTCCTGAGCCATTTCCCTACATAGTAACATAAACATGGAAGACCTAATACTCTTGAAGTGCTCCAGAATATCAGTAAGTCTCCTCCATGTACTGCAGAAATCGGATCTAAGCGTTCTCCAACAATCTATTTATTTTTGTTCTAGTCTGACGGGCACTTAGCTACCCGGGAACTGAAACCAACTTAAAGAAAAACAACATTAAGGTAAAAAATGTATCCTAAAAAGTAATGTAAACCCAAATTCAAATTAAAACAAACTTGAAATAGTGAAATGTTCAATGCCAGGAGGGAATGACTGCAATCTCTGAGGAAAACGGGGAAAAAAAAAAAGCGCAAAAATTTCCTGCAGCATAATTGTTCGTTGTTTGGCAGCAGAGTCACCGGAGGACAGGAATGGGCATTCAGCGCGTGACAAACTTCTGCAGCCATCTTTTACGGAAGTGGTCTCCAACCTATGGCTATCCAGCTGTCGTGCGACTACCACTCCCAGCATGTCTATACAGGGAGTGGTAGTGTCTCAACAGCTGGAGAGGCACTGGTTGGAGATAACGGTTTTCCAAGATATTCTGGGAGTTTCTTCGAACATCATGAATGATATGGTGGTGGAGACATGCCAGTGTAAGAATGGAAATCCAAAATGATTGTATATAGCTACACACAGACCATGTTTGTCACAAAGCTCCTTCGACGGCGCTTATGTGGTCAATTCTGACGTAGATAAAGTATCAGTTGTGGCTACGCTGGCAGGCCAATGTTGGAAATGACATAGAGCTGTCAGAATTGTCGGTAACGCAGTCAAGTGCCAGACCATCAAATATATTTCTGCAAATTCGGCATGGGACTACTTTTTTCATATCCTGGTTCAACAGGATTTTTGGATCATTAGCTGCTGTATAAATGGAATTTCACAAAATATACAGACATAGATATACACACAGATGTAGTAAGCAGAAATTAAATTGGCCCATATTGTAATTTATGGAGAACCTTATGACACTATCATATCATGTTTGAAAAGAAGGTGTCCCTTTAAAACCTGAATAGGCAGCGGTTCCACGTGTACTACTTTTTATCATACGGTAACTGTATAATAGGTCTTCATAATAGTGACGAATCTAAAGAAAATCTTTAGAGCAGTGGCATCAACAAGTTTAGTAGGCTCTATTCACATGCATTTGTACTGTATCATCAACTTATGTGCCGTGAAAGATCCCAATGCATATGCCGAACATATCTATATAGGCCCATTGACCCGACATATGCCAAACGACACCCAGTTAAAAAAAACCATATACACTCCATCATACGTTATTTTACATTTGTACCGTATGAGTTACGTACTGGCATATGTCGGAGCCTGGCATCAGGGGTATATGTAGAGTAATACTCCTCATGCATATCTCTGATGGACGGCTCAAACGAAGTGTGGAAAGAGTCTCAATCCTCAGCCACTGGTCAGGCAGCCGTGGCACCACATTGCAACACCCTCAACTCCATGCTTTACACCGTCATCTAATTAGAAAGAAAACACTTAGACCTTTTAAGAATTCTCCAATCAAAATGAAATACATATGTAGTTGGCACCCAACATTTTTCTTCCAGACTAAGGCAATATAAGTCGCTTCTTCTACCATCTGACATTGAACTGTTCAAGCCAATTGCGCAAGCCGTGGAGCAGCCTGTTCAATGAGACAGTTTTGCTTTATGGAGTCGATAAGTCAATGAACACTAACTTTTCAAACAATTTATGCTAATCTAATAGTATACCAGATATACATCCACTTTGTTATTAACTTACAGTTACATTTTGTCTTTTTATCCATGAAAATTCTGTGTGAAGTTACCGCCACTAGGTATCTCCCCTCTTGTAATCTGCGGTCCACCCCCGCTGTCAAGCAGAATTCGGCCCTAGTTACAGAGCAGAGAAGGCGGACTGCAGGAAGTACGGGTGTGTTTCTGAACCGCCTGCCAATAGAAGTCTATAGATAGGGGGAAAGGGAGCAGAAGGGGGAAGCAGGGAGACAAAGACACAGAGCCCATACAAGTCTATGGAGAGGACAGGGGGAGCAGGAGGAGGGAGTAGGAGAAGAAAGAGATACAGATGTAGCTTCCCTCCCATAAAAGAAGTCAATAGAGAAGGGAGGGGAAAGGCAAGGAGAGAGATGCTGCCCATAGAAATCTAAGGAGAGGGGAGCAGGAGAAGCGAACGACAGACAGAAACACTGCCCAAACAAGTCTATGGAGAGGAAAGCAGGATGGGGCAGAAGAGCAGAATGAGAGATGCAGACATGCTGCCCATACAAGTCTATGGAGAGGGGAGTGTGAGAAGGAGGGTCTAGTAGGAGGAGAGAGCAGGTGCAGAGACACACTGCCCATAGAAGCCTATGGAAAAGGAAGGGGGAGCAGAGAGAGACACAAACGCTGCCCAAAGTCTATGGAGAGGGGAGGAGGAGGGAGGAGACACAGGCTACTGGATTCTCAGCTACACTGCCCATTACTGCTGTATTATCTCTTCCATGCTGCTGCAGCCTCTATAAATATATGATAGATAGAAGAGCAGGATTCCCCTCCTCTGTGTGCAGTGTATAGAAGACATGGTAGCTGTTAGGTTTCACCCACTAGCTCAGAGACAACTGAGAATTAGAACTAGAGCCTGCAGATGGGAAAGCTGCTGAACAATGCAGAATACAAGTCATATAATGGCAAAAAATAGTGTTATTCCTCACATACTCACGTATGACAGTTTATTTTGAAAAGTCACCGAAAAGGTTAGGTACGCTTTAACTATAAAAATAATAAATGTTACTTGATCACTTGCTCAATCTTTTCAAACTGTTTTTAATTGAAATTTTCAAACTCTATCGAATTCAATAGAAGGTGGAAGGGGTAAAAGAATGGGAAAATACGGAAGGAAATATGGAATACTTGGATGGGAGCTTCTACTCATTCGAAAGAGGTCCTACATGGCAGACGTATGAGAGGGCACATTGCGGAAAGGTAAGGTGTAATAAGGTGCATTGTGTGGGCAATTTTTAGGCCCATTTTAGTAGGAACCTTTGACCTTACAAATGTCAGGGACATTGTTACTTTTTTAGGATATGTTTAAATACTGTTTTTGCACTACATTTTGCCTAGAAAAAAACTGCCGATGCATGTGTCGAACATATCCATGTGGACCCATTTATATAACTGAAAACAAAAAGAGTGTACTTTTGGCATCTGCCGGTCTAGTGTCCTCCTTTTATTTTTCACTAAATAGGAAAGTATAGTCTGCTGTACTTTCCTATAGATAGGCATACAGCACACAAAACTCTACTAAAAAAATAGTATAGCACAGTGGTTTATTAAAAAAAAAAAAATGCGACCCGTATGAGCAAAGTATGCTACTGTATGCCTATACAGCACATTGAAACCTTTCGTCTGAGGTATATTTCAGCAAAAACAAAATGTGAACAGAGTACCAAAATCATTAAAATAAAAAAGAGTCAATATAAACGGAAGTATTGGAGTCTACTTGTAATCCAGAGACTATTTCCATTTTACACAATTTAGTGATAACATTAAAACCACTGACAGGTGAAGTGAATAACATTGATGATCTGGTTACAATGGTACCTGACAAGGGGGGGGGGGGATATATTAGGCAGCAAGTGAACAGTCAGTTCTTGAAGTTGACGTGTTGGAAGCAGAAAAATGGGCAAGTGTAAGGCTCTGAGCGACTTTGACAATGGCGAAAGTGTGATAGTGAGATGACTGGGTTAGAGCATCTCCAAAATGGCAGGTCTTGTGGGGTGTTCATGGTATGAAGTGGTTAGTACTTATCAAATGTGGTCCAAGGAAGGACAACTAGTGAACAGGCAACAGGATCAGGGGCATCAAAGGTTTATTGATGCGCGTGTGGAGGGAAAGCTAACCGGTCTGGTCCGATCCCATAGAAGAACTACTGTAGCGCAAATTGCTGAAATAGTAACTGGTCATGGTCACAATAGAAGAGAGTCAGAGCACCCAGAACATCACAGCTTGCTTCGTTTTGGGCTCTGTAGGCACAGACTGGTCAGAGTGCCCATGCTGGCACCTGTCCACCATAGAAAGTGTCTCAAATGGGCATGTGAGCATCTTGTCCATGGAGCAATAGGAGAAGGCGGCTGATGAATCACATATCATGTGGACGGCCAGGTGCATGTGCGTCGCTTACCTGGGGAAGAGATAGCACCAGGATGCAATAGGGGAAGAAGAAAAGCCGGCGGAAGCTGTTTGATGCTTTAAACAATGTTCTGCTGGGAAACCTTGGGTCCTGGATGATACTATCACACGTACGACCTACCGAAACAGCCCTTTATGGCAAGCTATTTACTAATGGCAGTGCCCTCTTTCAGCAGGATAATGCCCCCGA